>NW_027436755.1:0-300000 GCF_047716275.1 Strix uralensis
GGAAGAAAGAGGAATTGAAGAGAGGAGGAGGAGAGAGGAGGAAGAGAGAGGAATGTGAGAGAGGAGGAAGAGAGAGGAGGTAGAGAGAGGAGGAAGAGAGAGGAAGGGGACAGAGGAGGCGGGGAGAGGATGAAAAGAGAGGAGGAAGAGAGAATAAGAGGAGAGAGTAGGAATAGAGAGGAGGAAGAGAGAGGAGGAAGAGAGAGGAGGAAGAGAGAGGAAGAGGAGAGAGGAGGAAGAGAGAGGAGGAAGAGAGAGGAGGAAAAGAGAGGAGGAAGAGAGAGCAAGAGGAGAGAGTAGGAAGAGAGAGGAGGAAGAGAGAAGAAAATGAGAGAGGAGGAAGAGAGAGGAAAAGGACAGAGGAGGAAGAGGTGGAGGAAAAGAGAGGAGGAAGAGAAAGGAAACGGAGAGAGGAGGAGGAGAGAGAAGGAAGAGAGAGGAAGACGAAAGTGGATGAAGAGAGAGGAGGAAGAGGAAAGAGAAAGAGTGAGGAGGAAAAGAGAAGAAAAGGAGAGACGAGGAGGAGAGAGGAGGAAGAGAGAGGAAGAGGAGAGAAGAGGAAGAGAGAGGAGGAAGAGAGATGAAAAAAAGAGAGGAGGAGGAGAGAGGAGGAAGAGAGAGGAAGGGGAGAGTGGACGAAAAGAGAGAAGGAAGAGAGAGGAGGAAGAGTCAGGAGGAGGAGAGAGAATGAACAGATAGGAGGAAGAGAGAGGAGGAAGACTGAGTAGGAAGAAAGAGGAAGAGGATAGAGGAGGAAGAGAGGAGGAAGAGAGAGGAAAAGGAGAGAGGAGGAAGAGAGAGGAAAAGGAAAGTGTAGGAAGAGGTGGAGGAAAAGAGAGGAGGAAGAGAGAGTAAAAGTAGAGAGCAGTAAAAGAGAGGAAAGAGAGAGGAGGAAGTGAGTGGAGGAAGAAAGAGGAAGAGGAGAGAGGAGGAAGAGAGAGGAAGAAGATAGAGGAGGAAAAGCGAGAAAAAGCAGAGAGGAGGAAAATATAGGCGGAAGTGAGAGGAGGAAGAGAGAGGAGGAAAAGAGAGGAGCAAGAGAGAGGAAGAGGAGAGAGGAGGAAGAGAGAGGAGGAAGAGTGAGGAAGAGGAGAAAGGAGGAAGGAGAGGAAAAGGAGAGAGGAGGAATAGAGAGGAGGAAGAGATAGGAGGAAGAGAGAGGAAGAGGAGAGACGAGGAACAGAGAGGAGGAAGAAAGAGGAAAAGAAGAGAGGAGGAGGAGATAGGAAGAGGAGAGAATAGGAAGAGAGAGGAGGAAGAGAGAGGAAAATGAGAGAGGAGGAAGAGAGAGGAAAAGGAGAGAGGAAGAAGAGAGAGGAGGGAAAGGGAGGAGGAACAGAGAGGAAGAGGACAGATGAGGAAGAGAGAGGAGGAAGAGAGAGGAGGAAGAAAGAGGAAAAGGAGAGAGGAGGAAAAGAGAGGAGGAAGAGAAAGGAGGTGGACAGAGGATGAAGAGATAGGAGGAAGAGAGAGGAGGAAGAGAGAGGAGGAAGAGAGAGGAAGAGGAGAGAGAAGGAAGAGAGAGGAGGAAGTGTGAGGAAGAGGAGAAAGGAGGAAGGAGAGGAAAAGGAGAGAGGAGGAATAGAGGAGAGGAAGAGAGAGGAGGAAGAGAGAGGAGGAAGAGAGAGGAGGAAGAGAGAGGAAGATGAGAGAGTAGGAGTAGAGAGGAGGAAGAGAGAGGAAGAGGAGATACGAGGAAGAGAGAGGAGGAAGAAAGAGGAAAAGAAGAGAGGAGGAGGAGAGAGGAGGAAGAGAGAGGAATGGGAGAGAGGAGGAAAAGATAGTAGGAATAGAGAGGAGGAAGACAGAGGAAGGGGACAAAGGAGAAAGAGAGAGGAGGAAGACAGAGGAGGAAAAGAGAAGAGGAAGAGAGAGGAAGACGAAAGAATAGGAAGAGAGAGGAGGAAGAGAGAGGAAAATGAGAGAGGAGGAAGAGGTGGAGGAAAAGAGAGGAGGAAGAGAGAGGAGGAAGAGAGAGGAGGAAGAGAGAAGAGGAAGAGAGAGGAAGAGGAGAGAGGAGGAAGAGAGAGGAAAAGGAGAGAAAAGGAATAGAGAGGAGGAATAGAGAGGAGGAAGAGAGAGGAGGAAGAGAGAGGAGGAAGAGAGAGGAGAAGAGAGAGGAGGAAGAGAGAGGAGGAGGAGAGAGGAGGAAAAGAGAGGAGGAAGAGAGAGGAGGAAGAGAGAGGAAGAGGAGAGAGGAGGAAGAGAGAGGAGGAAGAGAGAGGAGGAAAAGAGAGGAGGAAGAGAGAGGAAGAGGAGAGAGTAGGAAGAGAGAGGAGGAAGAGAGAAGAAAATGAGAGAGGAGGAAGAGAGAGGAAAAGGAGAGAGGAGGAAGAGGTGGAGGAAAAGAGAGGAGGAAGAGAGAGGAAAAGGAGAGAGGAGGAAGAGAGAGGAGGAAGGGAGAAGAAAATGAGAGAGGAGGAAGAGAGAGGAAAAGGAGAGAGGAGGAAGAGGTGGAGGAAAAGAGAGGAGGAAGAGAGAGGAAAAGGAGAGAGGAGGAAGAGAGAAGAAAGAGAGAGGAGGAAGTGAGTGGAGGAAGAGAGAGGAAGAGGAGAGAGGAGGAAGAGAGAGGAGGAAGAGAGAGGAGGAAAAGAGAGGAAAAGCAGAGAGGAGGAAAATATAGGCGGAAGTGAATGGAGGAAGAGAGAGGAGGAAAAGAGAGGAGGAAGAGAGAGGAAGAGGAGAGGGGAGGAAGAGAGAGGAGGAAGAGAGAGGAAGAGGAGAGAGAAGGAAGAGAGAGGAGGAAGTGTGAGGAAGAGGAGAAAGGAGGAAGGAGAGGAAAAGGAGAGAGGAGGAATAGAGGAGAGGAAGAGAGAGGAGGAAGAGAGAGGAGGAAGAGAGAGGAGGAAGAGAGAGGAAGATGAGAGAGTAGGAGTAGAGAGGAGGAAGAGAGAGGAAGAGGAGATACGAGGAAGAGAGAGGAGGAAGAAAGAGGAAAAGAAGAGAGGAGGAGGAGAGAGGAGGAAGAGAGAGGAATGGGAGAGAGGAGGAAAAGATAGTAGGAATAGAGAGGAGGAAGACAGAGGAAGGGGACAAAGGAGAAAGAGAGAGGAGGAAGACAGAGGAGGAAAAGAGAAGAGGAAGAGAGAGGAAGACGAAAGAATAGGAAGAGAGAGGAGGAAGAGAGAGGAAAATGAGAGAGGAGGAAGAGGTGGAGGAAAAGAGAGGAGGAAGAGAGAGGAGGAAGAGAGAGGAGGAAGAGAGAAGAGGAAGAGAGAGGAAGAGGAGAGAGGAGGAAGAGAGAGGAAAAGGAGAGAAAAGGAATAGAGAGGAGGAATAGAGAGGAGGAAGAGAGAGGAGGAAGAGAGAGGAGGAAGAGAGAGGAGAAGAGAGAGGAGGAAGAGAGAGGAGGAAGAGAGAGGAAAAATAGAGAGGAGGAAAAGAGAGGAGGAAGAGAGAGGAAGAGGAGAGAGTAGGAAGAGAGAGGAGGAAGAGAGAGGAAAATGAGAGAGGAGGAAGAGAGAGGAAAAGGAGAGAGGAGGAAGAGGTGGAGGAAAAGAGAGGAGGAAGAGAGAGGAGGAAAAGAGAGGAGGAAGAGAGAGGAAGAGGAGAGAGGAGGAAGAGAGAGGAGGAAGAGAGAGGAGGAAGAGTGAGGAAGAGGAGAGAGGAGGTGGAGAGAGGAGGAAGAGAGAGGAAGACGAAAGTGGATGAAGAGAGAGGAGGAAGAAAGAGGAATTGAAGAGAGGAGGAGGAGAGAGGAGGAAGAGAGAGGAATGTGAGAGAGGAGGAAGAGAGAGGAGGTAGAGAGAGGAGGAAGAGAGAGGAAGGGGACAGAGGAGGCGGGGAGAGGATGAAAAGAGAGGAGGAAGAGAGAATAAGAGGAGAGAGTAGGAATAGAGAGGAGGAAGAGAGAGGAGGAAGAGAGAGGAGGAAGAGAGAGGAAGAGGAGAGAGGAGGAAGAGAGAGGAGGAAGAGAGAGGAGGAAAAGAGAGGAGGAAGAGAGAGCAAGAGGAGAGAGTAGGAAGAGAGAGGAGGAAGAGAGAAGAAAATGAGAGAGGAGGAAGAGAGAGGAAAAGGACAGAGGAGGAAGAGGTGGAGGAAAAGAGAGGAGGAAGAGAAAGGAAACGGAGAGAGGAGGAGGAGAGAGAAGGAAGAGAGAGGAAGACGAAAGTGGATGAAGAGAGAGGAGGAAGAGGAAAGAGAAAGAGTGAGGAGGAAAAGAGAAGAAAAGGAGAGACGAGGAGGAGAGAGGAGGAAGAGAGAGGAAGAGGAGAGAAGAGGAAGAGAGAGGAGGAAGAGAGATGAAAAAAAGAGAGGAGGAGGAGAGAGGAGGAAGAGAGAGGAAGGGGAGAGTGGACGAAAAGAGAGAAGGAAGAGAGAGGAGGAAGAGTCAGGAGGAGGAGAGAGAATGAACAGATAGGAGGAAGAGAGAGGAGGAAGACTGAGTAGGAAGAAAGAGGAAGAGGATAGAGGAGGAAGAGAGGAGGAAGAGAGAGGAAAAGGAGAGAGGAGGAAGAGAGAGGAAAAGGAAAGTGTAGGAAGAGGTGGAGGAAAAGAGAGGAGGAAGAGAGAGTAAAAGTAGAGAGCAGTAAAAGAGAGGAAAGAGAGAGGAGGAAGTGAGTGGAGGAAGAAAGAGGAAGAGGAGAGAGGAGGAAGAGAGAGGAAGAAGATAGAGGAGGAAAAGCGAGAAAAAGCAGAGAGGAGGAAAATATAGGCGGAAGTGAGAGGAGGAAGAGAGAGGAGGAAAAGAGAGGAGCAAGAGAGAGGAAGAGGAGAGAGGAGGAAGAGAGAGGAGGAAGAGTGAGGAAGAGGAGAAAGGAGGAAGGAGAGGAAAAGGAGAGAGGAGGAATAGAGAGGAGGAAGAGATAGGAGGAAGAGAGAGGAAGAGGAGAGACGAGGAACAGAGAGGAGGAAGAAAGAGGAAAAGAAGAGAGGAGGAGGAGATAGGAAGAGGAGAGAATAGGAAGAGAGAGGAGGAAGAGAGAGGAAAATGAGAGAGGAGGAAGAGAGAGGAAAAGGAGAGAGGAAGAAGAGAGAGGAGGGAAAGGGAGGAGGAACAGAGAGGAAGAGGACAGATGAGGAAGAGAGAGGAGGAAGAGAGAGGAGGAAGAAAGAGGAAAAGGAGAGAGGAGGAAAAGAGAGGAGGAAGAGAAAGGAGGTGGACAGAGGATGAAGAGATAGGAGGAAGAGAGAGGAGGAAGAGAGAGGAGGAAGAGAGAGGAAGAGGAGAGAGAAGGAAGAGAGAGGAGGAAGTGTGAGGAAGAGGAGAAAGGAGGAAGGAGAGGAAAAGGAGAGAGGAGGAATAGAGAAGAGGAAGAGAGAGGAGGAAGAGAGAGGAGGAAGACAGAGGAGGAAGACAGAGGAAGATGAGAGAGTAGGAGTAGAGAGGAGGAAGAGAGAGGAAGAGGAGAGACGAGGAAGAGAGAGGAGGAAGAAAGAGGAAAAGAAGAGAGGAGGAGGAGAGAGGAGGAAAAGAGAGTAATGGGAGAGAGGAGGAAGATAGAGTAGGAATAGAGAGGAGGAAGACAGAGGAAGGGGACAAAGGAGGAAGAGAGAGGAGGGAGAGAGAGGAAGAGGAAAGAATAGGAAGAGAGAGGAGGAAGAGAGAGGAAAATGAGAAAAGAGGAAGAGGTGGAGGAAAAGAGAGGAGGAAGAGAGAGGAGGAAGAGAGAGGAGGAAGAGAGAGGAGGAAGAGAGAGGAAGAGGAGAGAGGAGGAAGAGAGAGGAAAAAGAGAGAGAAGGAATAGAGAGGAGGAATAGAGAGGAGGAAGAGAGAGGAGGAAGAGTGAGGAGGAAGAGAGAGGAGAAGAGAGAGGAGGAAGAGAGAGGAGGAAGATAGAGGAAAAGTAGAGAGAGGGAAAAGAGAGGAGAAAGAGAGAGGAGGAAGAGAGTGGCGGAAGAGAGTGGAAGAGGAGAGAGGAGGAAGAGAGAGGAGGAAGAGAGAGGAGGAAGAGAGAGGAGGAAGAGAGAGAGTAGGAGGAGAGAGGAGGAAGAGAGAGGAGGAAGAGAGAGGAGGGAGATGGAGGAAAAGGAGAGAGGAGGAAGAGAGAGGAAAAGGAGAGAGGAGGAATAGAGAGGAGGAAGAGAGAGGAGGAAGAGAGAGCAGGAGGAGAGAGGAGGAAAAGAGAGGAGGAAGAGAGAGGAGGAAGAGAGAGGAAGAGGAGAGAGGAGGAAGAGAGAGGAGGAAGAGAGAGGAGGAAAAGAGAGGAGGAAGAGAGAGGAAGAGGAGAGAGTAGGAAGAGAGAGGAGGAAGAGAGAAGAAAATGAGAGAGGAGGAAGAGAGAGGAAAAGGAGAGAGGAGGAAGAGGTGGAGGAAAAGAGAGGAGGAAGAGAGAGGAAAAGGAGAGAGGAGGAAGAGAGAGGAGGAAGAGAGAAGAAAATGAGAGAGGAGGAAGAGAGAGGAAAAGGAGAGAGGAGGAAGAGGTGGAGGAAAATAGAGGAGGAAGAGAGAGGAAAAGGAGAGAGGAGGAAGAGAGAAGAAAGAGAGAGGAGGAAGTGAGTGGAGGAAGAGAGAGGAAGAGGAGAGAGGAGGAAGAGAGTGGAGGAAGAGTGAGGAAGAGGAGAAAGGAGGAAGGAGAGGAAAAGGAGAGAGGAGGAATAGAGAGGAGGAAGAGATAGGAGGAATAGAGAGGAAGAGGAGAGACGAGGAACAGAGAGGAGGAAGAAAGAGGAAAAGAAGAGAGGAGGAGGAGATAGGAAGAGGAGAGAATAGGAAGAGAGAGAAGGAAGAGAGAGGAAAATGAGAGAGGAGGAAGAGAGAGGAAAAGGAGAGAGGAAGAAGAGAGAGGAGGGAAAGGGAGGAGGAACAGAGAGGAAGAGGACAGATGAGGAAGAGAGAGGAGGAAGAGAGAGGAGGAAGAAAGAGGAAAAGGAGAGAGGAGGAAAAGAGAGGAGGAAGAGAAAGGAGGTGGACAGAGGATGAAGAGATAGGAGGAAGAGAGAGGAGGAAGAGAGAGGAGGAGAGAGAGGAAGAGGAGAGAGAAGGAAGAGAGAGGAGGAAGTGTGAGGAAGAGGAGAAAGGAGGAAGGAGAGGAAAAGGAGAGAGGAGGAATAGAGAAGAGGAAGAGAGAAGAGGAGAGAGAGGAGGAAGAGAGAGGAGGAAGACAGAGGAAGATGAGAGAGTAGGAGTAGAGAGGAGGAAGAGAGAGGAAGAGGAGAGACGAGGAAGAGAGAGGAGGAAGAAAGAGGAAAAGAAGAGAGGAGGAGGAGAGAGGAGGAAAAGAGAGTAATGGGAGAGAGGAGGAAGATAGAGTAGGAATAGAGAGGAGGAAGACAGAGAGGGAGGACAAAGGAGGAAGAGAGAGGAGGGAGAGAGAGGAAGAGGAAAGAATAGGAAGAGATAGGAGGAAGAGAGAGGAAAATGGGAGAGGAGGAAGAGGAGGAGAAGAGAGAGGAGGAAGAGAGAGGAGGAAGAGAGAGGAGGAAGAGAGAGGAAGAGGATGAGAGGAGGAGAGAGAGGAAAAGGAGAGAGAAGGAATAGAGAGGAGGAATAGAGAGGAGGAAGAGAGAGGAGGAAGAGTGAGGAGGAAGAGAGAGAGAAGAGAGAGGAGGAAGAGAGAGGAGGAAGATAGAGGAAAAGTAGAGAGAGGGAAAAGAGAGGAGAAAGAGAGAGGAGGAAGAGAGTGGCGGAAGAGAGTGGAAGAGGAGAGAGGAGGAAGAGAGAGGAGGAAGAGAGAGGAGGAAGAGAAGGAGGAAGAGAGAGGAGGAAGAGAGAGGAAGATGAGAGAGTAGGAGTAGAGAGGAGGAAGAGAGAGGAAGAGGAGAGACGAGGAAGAGAGAGGAGGAAGGAAGAGGAAAAGAAGAGAGGAGGAGGAGAGAGGAGGAAGACAGAGGAATGGGAGAGAGGAGGAAAGAGAGTAGGAATAGAGAGGAGGAAGACAGAGGAAGGGGACAAAGGAGGAAGAGAGAGGAGGAAGAGAGAGGAGGAAAAGAGAGGAGGAAGAGAGAGGAAGAGGAAATAATAGGAAGAGAGAGGAGGAAGAGAGAGGAAGAGGAGAGAGAAGGAAGAGAGAGGAGGAAGTGTGAGGAAGAGGAGAAAGGAGGAAGGAGAGGAAAAGGAGAGAGGAGGAATAGAGAAGAGGAAAGAGAGAGGAGGAAGTGAGTGGAGGAAGAATGAGGAAGAGGAGAGAGGAGGAAGAGAGAGGAGGAAGATAGAGGAGGAAAAGCGAGGAAAAGCAGAGAGGAGGAAAATATAGGCGGAAGTGAGAGGAGGAAGAGAGGAGGAAAAGAGAGGAGGAACAGAGAGGAAGAGGAGAGAGGAGGAAGAGGAGAGGAGGAAGAGAGAGGAGGAAGAGAGAGGAGGAGGAGAGAGGAGGAAGAGAGAGGAAGAGGAGAGACGAGGAACAGAGAGGAGGAAGAAAGAGGAAAAGAAGAGAGGAGGAGGAGAGAGGAAGAGGAGAGAATAGGAAGAGAGAGGAGGAAGAGAGAGGAAAATGAGAGAGGAGGAAGAGAGAGGAAAAGGAGAGAGGAGGAAGAGAGAGGAGGGAAAGGGAGGAGGAACAGAGAGGAAGAGGACAGATGAGGAAGAGAGAGGAGGAAGAGAGAGGAGGAAGAAAGAGGAAAAGGAGAGAGGAGGAAAAGAGAGGAGGAAGAGAAAGGAGGTGGACAGAGGATGAAGAGATAGGAGGAAGAGAGAGGAGGAAGACTGAGGAGGAAGAAAGAGGAAGAGGATAGAGGAGGATAGAGGAGGAAGAGAGAGGAAAAGGAGAGAGGAGGAAGAGAGAGGAAAGAGAGAGGAGGAAGTGAGTGTAGGAAGAGAGAGGAAGAGGAGAGAGGACGAATGGAGAGGAGGAAGAGAGAGGAGGAAAAGAGAGGAAAAGCAGAGAGGAGGAAAATATAGGCGGAAGTGGAATGGAGGAAGATAGAGGAGGAAAAGAGAGGAGGAACAGAGAGGAAGAGGAGAGAGGAGGAAGAGAGAGGAGGAAGAGAGAGGAGGAAGAGAGAAGAGGAGAGAGAAGGAAGAGAGAGGAGGAAGTGTGAGGAAGAGGAGAAAGGAGGAAGGAGAGGAAAAGGAGAGAGGAGGAATAGAGAAGAGGAAGAGAGAGGAGGAAGAGAGAGGAGAAGAGAGAGGAGGAAGAGAGGATGACAGAGGAAGACAGATGAAGAGAGCAGGAGAGAGGAGGAAAAGTGAGGAGGAAGAAAGAGAAGAAAGAAAGAGAAGGAAGAGAGAGGACGTAGAGAGAGAAAGGTGAGAGAGGAGGAGGAGAGAGGAGGAGGAGAGAAGAGGAAGAGAGAGGAGGAGAGAGGAGAAGAGAGAGGAGGAGGAGAGTGGAGGAAGAGAGAGGAATGTAGTGGCAGGGATGAAGAGGAGAGATAAGGACAGATGATGAGGAGAGAGGAGGATGAGAGTGGAGGAAGAAAGAGGAGGAAGAGAGAGGAGGAAGACAGAGGAGGAAGAGAGATGGGGAAGCGAGAGGAAGAGGTTAGAGGAGTAGGAGAGAGGAGGAAGAGAGAGGAGGAGTACAGGGGAGGAGGAGAGAGGAGGAGGAGAGAGGTGGAAGAGAGAGGAGGAAGAGAGAGGAGGAAGAGAGAGGAGGACGAGAGAGGTGGAGGAGAAATGAGGAAGGGAGGAGGAGGAAGAGAGAGGAGGAACAGAGAAGAGGAAGAGAGAGGAGGAGGATAGGGGAGGATGAGAGAGGAAGTAGAGAGAGGAGGTAGAGAGAGGAAGAGGTTAGGGAGGACGAAAGAGGAGGAAGAGATAGGAGGAAGAGAGAGGAGGAAGAGTACAAGGAAGAGAAAGGAGGAGGAGCGAGGAGGAATAGAGAGGAGGAGGAGAGACGGGAATAGAGAGGAGGAATAGAGTGGAGGAAGAGGTAGGAGGAAGAGAGAGGAGGAAGAGAGAGGATGAAGAGAGGAGGAAGAGACAGGAGGTAGAGAGAGGAGGAAGAGAGAGGAAGAGGATAGGGGAGGAGGAGAGAGGAGGAAGAGATAGGAGGAAGAGAGAGGAGGAAGAGAGAGGAGGAAGCGAGAGGAAGAATATAGAGGAGTATGAGAGAGGAGGAGGAGAGATGAGGAGTAGAGAGGAGGAGGAGAGAGGATGAAGAGAGAGGAGGAAGAGAGAGGAGGAAGAGTACAAAGGAAGAGAAAGGAGGAGGAGAGAGAGGAATAGAGAGGAGGAGGAGACGAGGTGAAATAGAGAGGAGGAATAGAGTGGAGGAAGAGGTAGGAGGAAGAGAGAGGAGGAAGAGAGAGGAGGAAGATAGAGAAGGATGAGAGCGAAGGAAGAGGGAGGAGGAACAGAGAAGAGGATGAGAGAGAAGGAACAGAGAGGAGGAGTAGAGATTAGTTAGATAGAGGAGGAAGAGAGCGGAGGAAGAGAGAGGAGGAAGAGTGCAGAGGAAGAGAAAGGAGGAAGTGAGAGGAGGAAGGGAGACGAAGAGTATAGAGGAGGAGGAGAGAGGAGGAGGGAGAGAGGAGGAGGAGAGAGGAATGTAGTTGCAGGGAGGAAGAGGAGAGAGAAGGACAGATGATGAGGATAGAGGAGGATGAGTTTGGAGGAAGAGAGAGGAGGAAGTGAGAAGAGGAAGAGACAGGGAAAGAAGAGAGGAGGAGGAGAGGGGAGGAAAAGAGAGGAGGAAGAGAGAGGAGGAAGAGAGAGACATAAGAGAGAGGAGGAAAAGAGAGGAGGAAGAGAGAGGAGGAAGAGAGAGGAGGAAGAGAGAGGAAGAGGAGAAAGGGGGAGGAGAGAGCAGGAAGAGAGAGGAGGAAGAGAGAATGGAAGAGGAGAGAGGAGGAAGAGATAGAGGAAATGAGAGGAGGAAGAGAGTGAGGAAGAGTGAGGAGGATAAAAGAGGAAGAAGAGAGAGGAGGAAGAGAGTGGAGGAAGAGTGAGGAGGAAGAGAGAGGAGGAAGAGTGAGGAGGAAGAGAGAGGAAGAGGAGAGAGGAGGAAGAGAGAGGAGGAAGAGAGAGGAAAAAGAAGAGGATGAACAGGAGGAGGAAAAGAGAGGAGGAAGAGAGAGGTGGAAGAGAGAGTAGGAAGAGAGAGGAAGAGGAGAGAGGAGGAGAGAGGAGGAAGATAGAGGAGAAAGAGAGAGGAAGAGGAGAGATGAGTAGAGAGGAGGAAGAGATAGGAGGAAGAGAGAGTTGGAAGAGAGAGGAGGAAGAGAGAGGAGGAAGAGAGAGGAGGGGGAGAGAGGAGGAAGAGAGATGACAAAGAGGGAGGAGGAAGAGATAGGTTGAGGAGAGAGAAGGAGGAGCGTGTAGGACGAGATAGGAGAATGAGAGACGAACAGGAGAGATGAGGAGGAGAGAGGAGGAGCACGGAGGAGGAAGAGAGAGGAGGAAGAGAGAGGAGTAAGAGAGTAGAAGAGGAGAGAGGAGGAAGAGAGAGGAGGAAGAGGAGAGAGGAGGAGTAGAGAGGAGGAGAGAGAGAAAGAGGAGAGAGGAGGAGTAGAGAGGAGGAAGAGAGAGAAAGAGGAGAGACGAGGAACAGAGAGGAGGAAGAAAGAGGAAAAAGAAGAGAGGAGAGGAGAGAGGAGGAAGAGAGAGGAATGGGAGAGAGGAGGAAAAGAGAGGAGGAAGAGAGAGGAGGAAGAGAGACGAAGGGGACAGAGGAGGAAGAGAGAGGAGGAAGAGAGAGGAGGAAAAGAGAGGAGGAAGAGAGAGGAAGAGGAAATAATAGGAAGAGAGAGGAGGATGAGAGAGGAAAATGAGAGAGGAGGAGAGAGAGGAAAAGGAGAGAGGAGGAAGAGGTGGAGGAAAAGAGAGAGGAAGAGAGAGGAGGAAGAGAGAGGAGGAAGAGAGAGGAGGAAGAGAGAGGAGGAAGAGAGAGGAAAAGGAGAGAGAAGGAATAGAGGGGAGGAATAGAGAGGAGGAAGAGAGAGGAGGATGATAGAGGAGGAAAAGGGAGGAGGAATAGAGAGGAGGAAGAGAGAGGAGTAAGAGAGAGGAGGAAGAGAGAGGAAAAGTAGAGAGGAGGAAAAGAGAGGAGAAGAGAGAGGAGGAAGAGAGAGGAGGAATAGAGAGGAAAAATAGAGAGGAGGAAGAGAGAGGAGGAAGAGAGAGGAGGAAGAGAGAGGAAGAAGAGAGAGGAGGAAGAGAGAGGAAAAGTAGAGAGGAGGAAAAGAGAGGAGAAAGAGAGAGGAGGAAGAGAGAGGAGAAGATAGAGGAAAAGTAGAGAGAAGGAAAGAGAGGAGAAAGAGAGAGGACGAAGAGAGTGGAGGAAGAGAGAGGAAGTGGAGAGAGGAGAAGAGAGAGGAGGAAGAGAGAGGAGGAAGAGAGAGGAGGAAGAGAGAGAGTAGGAGGAGAGAGGAGGAAGAGAGAGGAGGAAGAGAGAGGAGGGAGAGGGAGGAAAAGGAGAGAGGAGGAACAGAGAGGAAAAGGAGAGAGGAGGAATAGAGAGGAGGAAGAGAGAGGAGGAAGAGAGAGCAGGAGGAGAGAGGAGGAAAAGAGAGGAGGAAGAGAGAGGAAGAGGAGAGAGGAGGAAGAGAGAGGAGGAAGAGAGAGGAGGAAAAGAGAGGAGGAAGAGAGAGGAAGAGGAGAGAGTAGGGAGAGAGAGGAGGAAGAGAGTGGAAAATGAGAGAGGAGGAAGAGAGAAGAAAAGGAGAGTGGAGGAAGAGGTGGAGGAAAAGAGAGGAGGAAGAGAGAGGAGGAAGAGAGAGGAGGAAGAGAGAAGTAAAGGAGAGTGGAGGAAGAGGTGGAGGAAAGAGAGGAGGTAGAGAGAGGAGGAAGAGAGAGGAAGAGGATAGGGGAGGAGGAGGAGAGGAGGAAGAGATAGGAGGAAGAGAGAGGAGGAAGAGAGAGGAGGAAGAGAGAGATGGAAGCGAGAGGAAGAGGATAGAGGAGTATGAGAGAGGAGGAGGAGAGATGAGGAGTAGAGAGGAGGAGGAGAGAGGATGAAGAGAGAGGAGGAAAAGAGAGGAGGAAGAGTACAAAGGAAGAGAAAGGAGGAGGAGAGATTAGGAATAGAGAGGAGGAGGGGAGAGGTGAAATAGAGAGGAGGAATAGAGTGGAGGAAGAGGTAGGAGGAAGAGAGAGGAGGAAGAGAGAGGAGGAAGAGAGAGGAGGAGGAGAGAGGAGGAAGATAGAGAAGGATGAGAGTGAAGGAAGAGGGAGGAGGAACAGAGAAGAGGATGAGAGAGAAGGAACAGAGAGGAGGAGTAGAGATTAGTTAGATAGAGGAGGAAGAGAGAGGAGGAAGAGAGAGGAGGAAGAGTGCAGAGGAAGAGAAAGGAGGAAGTGAGAGGAGGAAGGGAGAGGAAGAGTATAGAGGAGGGGAAGAGAGGAGGAGGAGAGAGGAGGAAGAGTACAGAGGAAGAGAACGGAGGAGGAGAGAGGAGAAGAGAGATGAGGAAGAGAGTATGAGAGAGGAAGAGAGATGAAGAGAGGAGGAGAGAGGAGGAAAAGTGAGGAGGAAGATAGATAAGAAAGAAAGAGAAGGAAGAGAGAGGAATTGGAGAGAGGAGAAGGAGAGCGGAGGAGGAGTGAGGAGGAAGAGAGAGGAGGAAGACAGAGGAGGAAGGAAGAGGACGAAGCGAGAGGAAGGGGATAGAGGAGTAGGAGAGAGGAAGAGGAGAGTGGAAGATGATAGAGGAGGAGGAGAGAGGAGGAGGAGAGAAGAGGAAGAGAGAGGAGGAAGAGAGAGGAGGAAGAGGAGGAGGAGAGAGGAGGAGGAGAGAGGAGGAAGAGAGAGGAGGAAGAGTGAGGAGGGGGAGAGAGGTGAAAGAGAGAGGAGGAAGAGAGTGGAGGAGAGTGATGAGGAAGTGAAAGGAGGAAGAGAGAGGAGGAGGAGAGAGGAGGAAGATAGAGAAGGAAGAGAGTGAAGGAAGAGAGAGGCTGAGGAGAGAGAAGGAGGAGCGTGTAGGAAGAGATAGGAGAATGAGAGACGAACAAGAGAGATGAGGAGGAGAGAGGAGGAGCACAGAGGAGGAAGAGAGAGGAGGAAGAGAGAGGAGTAAGAGAGTAGAAGTGGAGAGAGGAGGAAGAGAGAGGAGGAAGAGAGAGGAGGAATAGAAAGGAGGAAGAGAAAGGAGGAAGAGACAGGAATAGGAGATACAGGAGGATAGAGGAAGAGGGAAGAGGAGGAAAATAGCAGAGGAAGAGAGAAGAGAAAGAGAGAGGAGGAAGAGAGTTGAACACGAGAGAGGAAGAGGAGAGAGGTGGAGGATAGAGGAGGAACAGAGAGGTGGAGGAGAGAGGAGGAGGAGAGAGCAGGAAGAGAGAGGAGGAAGAGAGAGGAGGAAGATAGAGGACTAAGAGAGAGGAGGAAGAGAGAGGAAAAGGAGAGAGGAGGAGGAGAGAGGAGGAAGAGAGAGGAGGAAGAAAGAGGAGGTAGAGAGAGGAGGAAGAGAGAGGAAGAGGATAGAGGAGTAGGAGAGAGGAGGAGGAGAGAGGAAGAGGAGATAGGAGAAAGAGACAGGAGGAAGAGAGAGGAGGCAGAGTGCAAAGGAAGAGAAATGAGGAAGAGACAGGAGGAAGAGAGAGGAAGAGAAAAAAGGAGGAGGAGAGAGGAGGAAGAGAGAGGAGGAAGAGTGAGGAGGGGGAGAGAGGTGAAAGAGAGAGGAGGAAGAGAGTGGAGGAGAGTGAGGAGGAAGTGAAAGGAGGAAGAGAGAGGAGGAGGAGAGAGGAGGAAGATAGAGAAGGAAGAGAGTGAAGGAAGAGAGAGGAGGCACAGAGAGGAGGATGAGAGAGGAGGAACAGAGAGGAGCAGTAGACATTACATAGATAGAGGAGGAAGAGAGAGGAGGAAGAGGAGAGAGAAGATGAAGAGACAAGGAGAAGACAGTAGGAAGATAGAGGAGGAAGAGAGATTAGGAAGATAGAGGAGGAAGAGAGAAGAGAAAGAGAGAGAAAGAGGAGAGAGAAGATGAAGAGGGGAAGCAGAGAGAGGAGGAAGCGTGAGGAGAAAGAGAGAAGAGGAGGAGAGAGGAGGAAGAGAGAGGAGGAGGAGGAGTAGAGAGGAAGAAGAGAGAGCAGGAAGAGAGGAGGAAGAGAGAGAAGAGGAGGAGAGAGGTGGAGGAGAGAGAAGGAAGAGAGAGGAGGAATAGAGAGGAAGAGGAGAGAGGAGGAGGAGAGAGGAGGAGGAGTGAGGAGGAACAGAGAGGAGGATGAGAGAAGAGGAAGAGAGAGGAGGAAGAGAGAGGAGGGGGAGAGAGGACGAAGAGAGAGGAAGAAGAGAGAGAAGGAGGAGATAATAGAGGCAGAGCGGAGGAAGAAAGAGGACGAAGAGAGAGGAGGAAGAGAGAGTTTGAGGAGAGAGGAGGAGGAGAGAGGGGGAAGAGAGAGGAGGAAGAGATGGGGGAAGAGAGAGGAGGAAGAGGGAGGAGGAAGAGAGAGGAGGAAGAGAGAGGAGGAATAGAGAGGAGGAAGAGAGAGGAGGAGGAGACAGGAGGAAGAGAGAGAAGGAAGAGAGTAAAGGAAGAGGGAGGAGGAAGAGAGAGGAGGAACAGAAAGGAGGAAGAGAGAGGAGGAGTAGAGTTTAGGAAGATAGAGGAGGAAGAGAGAGGAGGAAGAGAGAGGCAGAGGAGAGAGAAGATGAAGAGACGAGGAGGAGACAGGAGGAAGAGAGAGGAGGAAGAGAGAGAAGAGGAGGAGAGAGGAGGAAGAGAGAGGAGAAGAGAGAGGAGGAAGAGAGGATGACAGAGGAAGACAGATGAAGAGAGCAGGAGAGAGGAGGAAAAGTGAGGAGGAAGATAGAGAGGAAAGAAAGAGAAGGAAGAGAGAGGACGTAGAGAGAGGAAGGTGAGAGAGGAGGAGGAGAGAGGAGGAGGAGAGAAGAGGAAGAGAGAGGAGGAAGAGAGAGGAGGAAGAGAGCGGTGGAGGAGAGTGGAGGAAGAGAGAGGAATGTAGTGGCAGGGATGAAGAGGAGAGATAAGGACAGAGGATGAGCAAAGAGGAGGATGAGAGTAGAGGAAGAGAGAGGAGGAAGAGAGAGGAGGAAGACAGAGGAGGAAGAGAGAGGAGGAAGCGAGAGGAAGGGGATAGAGGAGTAGGAGAGAGGAGGAAGAGAGAGGAGGAAGAGAGAGAATATTACAGAGGAGGAAGAGAGAGGAGGAGGAGAGAGGAGGACGAGAGAGGAATGTATTGGCAGGGAGGAAGAGGAGAGAGAAGGACAGAGGATGAGGAGAGAGGAGGATGAGAGTGGAGGATGAGAGATGAGGAAGAGAGAGGTGGAAGAGAGGAGAAAGGGGGAGAAGGGAGAGAGAGGAGGAAGGGAGAGTAAGATTAGAGAGGTGGAGGAGAGAGGAGTAAGATAGAGGAGGAGAGAGGAGGGGGAGCGAGGAGGGAGAGAGAGGAGGAAGAGTGAGGAGGAAGAGAGAGGAGAAAGAGAGTGGTGGAGGAGAGATGAGGAGGAGGGAAGTGGAAGAGAGGATGAGAGAGGAAGAGTGATGAACAGAGGAGGAGAGAGGACGTGGAGAGAGGAGGAAGAACATAGGGGAAGAAGAGAGAGGAAGAAGTGATGTGAGAGAGAGGAGGGAGAGACAGGAGGGAGAGAGAGAAGGGAGAGACAGTAGGGAGAGTGAGGAGGGAGAGAGAGGAGGGAGAGAGAGGAAGAAGAGAGAGGAGGAAATCAGAGGAAGAGAGAGAAAAAGATAGGAATAGAGAGGAGATGAGAGGGGGATAGGGAACGAGAAGCAGGTGGCGGAAAAGGAGAGAGGAGGAGAGGGGAGGTGCAGAGGAGAGGAGGAGAGGGGAGGGAGAGAGGCGGGGGAGAAGAGGTGGGGGAGAGGAAAGTGGGGGAAGAGGAATGTGGGCAGTGAGGTAGGTGGGGAGTGGGAGGGAGGGAGGGAGAGGGAGGCGTAGATAGTAGGTTGTGAATGAGGGGGAGATAGGAAGCACGGGAGAGGAAGGGCTGAGAGGAAGCGGGGGAGAGTTAGGGGCGGAGAGGAAGGGGGGGAGAGGAAGGTGGGAGAGGAACGGGGGGAGATGAGGGGGGTGAGGAGGGGGGGAGGGGGGGAGAGGAGGTGGGGAGAGGAGGTTCGGGAGAAGAGGTGGGGAGAGGAGGGGTTGAGGAGAGGGGGAGAGGAGGGGGGGATAGGAAGGGGGGAGAGTAAGTTGGGGAGAGGAGTAGGGGGAGAGGAAGGGGGGAGAGGAGGGGGAGAGGAAGGGGGGGAGATGAAGGGGTGAGAGGAAATGGGGAGAGGAAGTGGGGGAGAAGAAGGGGGGGAGAGGAATGGGGGGATTAAGGGGGGGTGAGGAAGAGCGGGTGAGGAAGGGGGAGTGAGGAATGGGGGGAGAGGAAGGGGGGCGAGGGAGAGGGGGATGTGTGGAGAGGGAGGGGTGGAGTGGAAGGGGGGGAGAGGAAGGGGGGGAGAGGAAGGGGGGGAGAGGAAGGGGGGGGAGAGGAAGGAGGGTTGAGGAAGGGGGGGGAGGGGGGAGTGGGGGTGAGGAAGGGGGGAGAGGAAGGGGGGAGAGGGAGGGGGAGAGGGAAGGGGAGAGGGAGGGGGGATGGTGGGGAGGGAGGGGGGAGAGGGGTGGGAGGGCGAGAGGGAGGGGGGGAGGGCGAGAGGGATGGGGGGAGGGGGGGAGAGAGAGGGAGGGAGCGGAGATGTGGGGAGAGGGGGGTGGGGGGGGAGAGGAGGGGCGGGAGAGGAATGAAGTGCCAGCGGGGGAGTGCCGGCGGGGGATGAAGAAGAAGAGAGAGAGAGAGGGGGAACGGAGGGGGGGATGATAAAGGAGAGAGACAGAGAGATGAGAGAGATAGTGGGGGGGGGGAGTGTAAGAGTCGGTCAGAAGATCAGCATTGTCTCAACATTGTCATCAGGGACATGGACAGTGAGATACCCAACTACGGCCTGTTTGGAGCACAGTTGCCGATCCCTGGAGTGGAATGTAGTGCAAAGGCTCCTGAATGCAGAACTGTGTGGCACAGCCAGTGCTGTGCTGTTCTCCTGAGTACTGAACCGGGCAGTGCAGGCAGTGCAGTGCTGTTCTTTGGTGCCTGAGCCGTGTAGCACAAAGAATGTTCAGTACCTGGGCCTAGCCGGAGCTGTTAGATATAATTGCATAGCCATTGTCAAAAAGATGGATCGCGACTGTTGCCATAACATCGATGAAGAAATCATGAACCTTAGATGAACTTTGCTTCATTATAATACACTTTGCTTCATTAGAATACACCTCCTGGTCGAAGGCTACCCGCCTCCAAGACTGGCCACACCTCGGACACTCCCCCCTGCGCACGCGCGATGGCCTCGCTTGAGAAGGGCGGAGATATGATAATTGAATTCTGAGAAGGGCGGAGACCCCTGAGGCAGAGGAGGAGCAAGGTGTGTTACTGAGCATAAAAGATGACTTCTGGACAACGAAAATGGGAAACTTCCCCACCAAGGACCACGACGATTGACGACGCAGCATCAGCTGGACCCTGGACCGTTAGGACGTCGTGAGATCAGCGGTGTTAGCTATAACCTCTCTCCCTCCTCTCTCTAAACTTTACTTTACTTTTCTCCTTTCTTTCATCCATCTCTAACTATCGCATGCTGCTTCACAGGCAACACAATAAAGTTTCACTCTTTGATTACTGCTATCCCCTTTGGTGTTGGTCCCCTTAAATTTGTACTTCCGAGATCGTAGCAAACGAACCATCACGAGTCCACCGAGTGGACCGTGACATTAAACTGGCATCACGGACAGGATCCTGAGAGACAGGGGGGTGCAGGTTGTGTGTGGTCTGTAACAGGGGAAGAACATTTCGCTCCAGCCTCACCTGGCCCTACACCCGAAAGGGTGAGAGGTGTCCAGAAAGCAAGGGGGGTGATTCGAGATTCCCGCACACCACACACGCCTCGGTGTATTGCACCCCAAACTCGAATTGAGGGCTCTGTCTATCAGGATCAAGTGCAAGGATCTCTTAGTGCAAAAGAGGGAACTGTCCTCAATAAATGAGGTCAACTACCTGGGGAAGTGAAAGGGACAAGCTGAGAAAGTCTGCAACTAAGTTTAACCTCCCTGTGGTAGATTTTGGTCCCTTCAGCCAATCGGGGAAAAGAAGGGCAACGCAGCAGTTGTTGCGTCTGTGGTGTAACTAAGTTTTACGTCCCCAAAGTGAGTTTGGCCCCTTCGTAATAAGAATGACTGAAAAGGATGTTTATCAAAACTCTTCATTAGTAAAAAATCTTGACTCGTTCTATGCACTCTTGGCAAAGTATGAAGCTCGACCCTCCCCACCCAGGGAAGAGTGGGTTCGAGGCAATTGGGCAAATTTACAGAGTGTAACAGACCGAGTGATTTCCATACAGAATGAGGCTAGATTACGGTCAGGTAAAGGCAAAGTGATAATCTGCGCAGTCCTTGGAGCCAGCCTGGTCGCAGGAATTGAAGACTGCTATAAGCGGCGTAGCCATGAAATCAAATCATAGAATCCCTTGAAAATTTGGTACAACTTTTGCAGAAAACAATCTCCAACCTGGAAGAGCAATTAGCAGAGAAGGAAGAGCAGTTAGCAGAAAAGGGGAAAGTAATTTGCTTGTTAAAACAGCAGATAGAGGAAAAGGAAGAGATAGAGGAAGAAAATCACTTTTTAAAAGATGCTCTTAAAGGAAGGGGGTGGAAGGGTTCAGAAGGATTGCTGTGGACTTTCGGGACACCACAGCTGAACATCAGGCTACCTCAGACTGCACCCCCTCTGCCGCTTAGCAAAGTAACCAATGTCAAACAATATCCCCTCCCTCTGCGAACAAAGGAAGGTATCAAACCAGTTATGCAGGAAATTCAGGAGCAAAGAGTGGTGATAAATACCCATTCTCCTTTCAACTCGCTGGTGTGGCCAGTGAAAAAACCTAAGGAGAAGTGGAAGCTTACAGTAGATTTTCGGAGACTGAATGCTAACACAGAGCCTCTAACTGCCACAGTCCCTAACATGGCTGAACTGGTAATAACAATTCAGGAGAAAGCTCATCCAATCATGGCAACCATAGGTGTTAAAGATATGTTTTTCATGATACCTTTGCGACCAGAAGACAGAGATCGTTTTGCTTTTACATGGGAGGGACAACAATTTACCTTTATCCGTCTGGCTCAGGGATACAAATATTCCCCTACACTAGCTCACCACACTTTGGCCCAAAAACTGGAGAAAATACCAAAAGCTGAAGGCATAGCAACCCAACAGAACATAATCTGTCATTTGTAGAACATGGGTTTGTAAACTCCCCTAGAAAAGATCCAAAAGCACTCACAAGAAGTGGAGAAAATCACACGCCAACAACCAATCGTGCTAAGAGGCCTGTTCAAGGTTATTAAAGCAGTCACTAGCGGGACCCCTCCTCCTGACGGGGTAGCCCAGAGAGCCTCGGTACGAAAGTGGTATGCCCAGATTGAACACTATTGTAACCTTTTCTCAGTGACTGAAGGAGCTTTAAAAAACTTAGCTGTTCAAGAAACAGAGAGCCTGGACAGCAGTCAAGACAAACCTATCTCAGTTATTCAGGTGGCCCCTCCTTTCTCCCACGATCAGCCAGTGAATGCTTGGTTTACCGACGCTTCTGCAAAGTGAGAAGGAAAAGTGTGGCAATACCGGACAGTAGCTCTCCACACTACTACTGATGAACAGATAATAACAGAGGGAGAAGGGAGTGCCCAGGTAGGAGAATTAATTGCAGTATGCAGTGTTTTCCAGCACGAAGCACAAACCGCTTCCCCTGTCCACATTTACACTGATTCCTATGCAGTGTTTAAAGGATGTACTGAATGGCTCCCTTTCTGGGAGCACAATGAGTGGGAGGTTAGCCTTCAATGCCCTAGGGAAGGAGCATCGGATAAATACCTGCTGGATAATTCCATCATTCTAATTTTCTGTCTGGTTTTAATTTTTGCCTCAGAGAAGCAGGTTCTGTTTTATTCTTGCAGAAGAACTCCAAGGGACACCAAGAATAACGTGAATCACTTAATTGGATTGGTAGTACTTTTCTGCATCTTACCACTAACCTGTAACCAAAAGAATACAGAATGGCCATGGTCCCAAGCTACCATCAAGCATACTAGCACTCTAGGACAGTATCCCAAAGACCATCTCCCAAACTTAGCCACTGTAGTATGGTGGTACAAGGGGATAACATTGCAATAAGATGCAGATTGATCACTGAATCCCACACTGAACCCACAAACAGTTATGGAGCTGGACCATATGGCCCTATTTTGTTGTGTAAAAATCAAAACCTAGATTGTTGGCTAAATTTGACTGCTGTACAGTACTCCCATAAAGTTATGTGTGGTAAAAATAACACCAAATACTGGGGAAAACTCAAAATAGATGTTGTAGTAGCTACTACCCAACCAACTCTTGTGCTTAGCCCAAAAATCTTTTGGAATTGGACCATATGTAATCAGGAATATGGGCCAACAACAAATGTTGTTTAACCTGGCATGGTCTCTCATACGAGTTGAATTGCTGATGCAAAACAATGTTTTGGACATTCAGCCAGCTTGCTCACCCTTCCTAAAGACTTCTTACGAGGGATGGACAACCTGGCTGCAAAAATGAACTCTTTCCATGAGAAGAACACGGAGAGACCTAACCAGTGTTTTGGGAACAGGATTGGGAGTTTTAAATAGTATCAATTCAGAGGTAATAATGAAAAAATTGGCTACCTCAATTAGTGATTTGACTAACTTACAACAGCCTTTGCGATCTTCTTTATCGGCTTTGGGGACTAACCAGTGGCTGTTGTCAAATATATTACCAAAATGTGAAAAAGTAAATGTAAAGGACCATGAATTGATTACAGATGCACTTGGGGTGATCCAGAATAACCTCTCTTTGGCTCTCAGCTGTATCCAGGCTCAAATATGGATGCAGTCGGTAGCCGCCTCAATTATAAGAGAAGGTGAAGAAGGCACTCTCCCCACTGAAATTCGGAAAATAATTTGGGACAGTGCCACTGATTTTGAGAAGAAACTCCAATCCTGGTGGAACCTGGTAAACTTTACCTATGACCCCATCACAAACACAGCCACAACCTTTGTGCTCACTATATATAATGCTACCCTATACCCAATTTATCCTGTCATTGCATTAGGGTTGAACCACGACAGAACTATACTCTATCCTTCTGAGCATAGAGTATGGGCCCGCAAGGTGAATGAAAAATGGCAAACTGTCAATTTGGAATCTTGCATTGTACGAGAACAACAAGGATTTATCTGTGAAGGCAATGCAATTGAGGCTCAAGATATTTGTCTAGATACTGAACAAAATATTTGTCATTTCGAGATTCATCCTAATGAAAACCCTGAAATGGTGCTCATATACATTGGCAAAGGCTGTATATGTTTGAGGACTGTTTGTGATTTTTTATCCATGGGCAAGGTAGTTGTAGAGACTAAAAATCATTCAAATTTCTGTGTTTGTAATTTTACTGAGATTATCAGATGTGACTTTTCCTATTTGGCCCCGGTCACATCTCACCAACTTTTGCAATCTAATTACACGTTGATTCACGAATTGCTGCTTACACCCATTGGAATGAATCTCACTTTGGTAAAGCAGTTACTACAACACAAGGATTTGATTGAGATTTTGGAAAAAATTAGGGAAAACGGACAGAAAACCTTAATAACTGTTCATCATAATGTGAAAGAAATATACCGAGTTTTGGAAAGAGTGCAAAAGGATACAGAATATAGATGGTGGGACACACTTTTCGGATGGTCGCCTACTGCTACAGTCATCCTGAACAAGCTGTGTCACCCCATCGTGGTTCTCCTGATATTGGTTTTGATCAGTTTGGTTTTGACAGCAGTATTATATGTCATAACCTGGAGAATGATGAATCGGTTAACATGTTTGATGTCTGTATTGAACACAAACAATATGTTTGATGTCCCATCCAAGGTGGAGATCCCCAAATCAATTCATGTTTTAAAACCCCATTAATTATTTTCTTATATAAATAGCTTTGATTGTAATTATTTCATAAATTTAATTTTGCAGATTGTTCTATCGCTGTTACTTCCCTTCTTTCTTCTCTCTCTCCCTTTCTTTCTTCCTCTTCTACTATGGTACTACTGTGCGATCCTGACATCCTGACGATGATGTTGAGCCACAGGGTGGTGTAAGAGTCGGTCAGAAGATCAGCATTGTCATCAGGGACATGGACAGTGACGGACCCGACAACGGCCTGCTTGGAGCACAGTTGCCGATCCCTGGAGTGGAATGTGGTGCAAAGGCTCCTGAATGCAGAACTGTGTGGCACAGCCAGTGCTGTGCTGTTCTCCTGAGTACTGAACCATGTGGTGCAGGCAGTGCCGTGCTGTTCTTTGGTGCCTGAGCCGTGTAGTACAAAGCATGTTCAGTACCTGGGCCTAGCCAGAGCTGTTAGATATAATTGCACAGCCATTGTCAAAAAGATGGATCGCGACTGTTGCCATAACATCGATGAAGAAATCATGAACCTTAGATGAACTTTGCTTCATTATAATACACTTTGCTTCATTAGAACACACCTCCTGGTCGAAGGCTACCCGCCTCCAAGACTGACCACACCTCGGACACTCCCCCCTGCGTACACGCGATGGCCTCGCTTGAGAAGGGCGGAGATATGATAATTGAATTCTGAGAAGGGCGGAGACCCCTGAGGCAGAGGAGGAGCAAGGTGTGTTACTGAGCATAAAAGATGACTTCTGGACAACGAAAATGGGAAACTTCCCCACCAAGGACCACGACGATTGACGACGCAGCATCAGCTGGACCCTGGACCGTTAGGACGTCGTGAGATCAGCGGTGTTAGCTATAACCTCTCTCCCTCCTCTCTCTAAACTTTACTTTACTTTTCTCCTTTCTTTCATCCATCTCTAACTATCGCATGCTGCTTCACAGGCAACACAATAAAGTTTCACTCTTTGATTACTGCTATCCCCTTTGGTGTTGGTCCCCTTAAATTTGCACTTCCAAGATCATAGCAAACAAACCATCACGAGTCCACCAAGTGGACCGTGACAAGGGGGGAGAGGGGGAACCAGGAGGCAGGGAGAGGAAAGCAAAGAGAGAGAGAGAGAAAGGGAGAACAAGGAGGGGGGGGGACATGAAAGAAGAGAGGGGGGGGGGGTGACTTGTGGAAACATGACTCCACAACCTATAAGGTTATAAAGTAGGTATGTTTATTCAGCGCTGAGGCACACGGGGGATCGCTCCACCAGAAACATGTGCACCTCTCATGACACCTTGTCTTGGCTTTATGCTACAAAGCATCACAGATTCATAATACGCCTATACCTATGCATGACTATCCCTGTTGCATATTATAATGAGCCTGAAAGTCTTTCATGTGTTCCGCCCCGGTCTCCTCCTAGTTGCATCTGTGCAGCAAGTCCCGGTGGTTGTGGGCTGGGATCGCAGAGATGAAGTAGCTCCTCTTCCTCACTGTTGAACTTTTTACCTCCGTTCCTTGCTCAGTCTCTGTAGCCTCCTGGACTCAGGCCGGACCATAGAGTTGGTTTTGACCAGTTTTTAGGGCTGTCTTCCTATTCCATCAGGAAGCGTTCCCTCACAGCTTCCATTAATCAAGGTTTCCATATTGTTCTGCTCTCTGGCCCATTGACTATGATCTATTATCCTATTCAATCTTAGTTATCTTTTAACTAATGGGCCTGTAGCTTGATCTCTAAGTCTTCCATCTTTATCTCTAAACTAAGTTACACCTTCATTTCTTGAGTGCCTAATTTCTATATCCTATTTTAATTTCCTAGCTCCTCATCTCAATTCCCCCCCTTTTCTAAGACATTAATAAATTCTTTTACTACCTTTAATAAACTGACTCCTGATCTAACACCTTAGAAAAGTACTTGTTTGATTCCAGCCTAAACCTAAGCTGATTCTTCTTCCATGTGACATAAGCATCTCCAGTGTTCTGTCATAATTGCCATCAGGTGGTCTCCATACTCCCATCAGATCATGAGGGGTAGGTCCCCCTACCCAACCTGTCGTATTTGTAAACCATGGGATGTTAAATTTGGGAATACCTAGAAAAAGAAAATTGACCTGATTTTGGTAATTCTGTGCATATCCAGCAATCTGACAAATTATTTCCTTGAGCCATCCCGTGAAGAAGGCCTACAAAGAAATTCTAGTTCCATGCTACCACAACACCATAGATGTTGACCAAGATTATCGTGAAAAATTCAATTTTCCTGGCCAAATTTGTGTAACCTTCCATGGAGATCTATGGACCTTCTTCACTCCGGTATGATGGATCCAGGCGCTCTACTCCTTGATCTTAATTGCCGTAAAGGAGGTGAGGAGTACTTGGAATGGTCCTTCCCATTGCGGTTCCAGAGGCTTTTCTGCAAGAGACTTAACATACACGTAATCCCCAGGCTGTATATTATGCACAGGTCCATCTAACCCTCTACTTCAAGTTCCAAACACATGTTTTCCAATTTTATTGAGCTGTTTACCCAATGCCAGCAGATATGAAGTTACAGTCTCATCCCCTGCCTGCATGGATATGCCCTTTTGTATGCTATAGGGTCATCCGTACAGAATTTCAAAAGGACTTAACCCCTCTCTTGCCCTTGGCTTAGTTCATATGTGCAGAAGGGCCACAGGAAGAGACTGAAGCCAAGCCAAATTAGTCTCCTGTCCAAGTTTCACAATCTGCTGTTTGACTAAATGATTCATCTTTTCTACTTGGCCACTTGACTGGGGATGATATGGGGTATGAAGCTGCCAATCTATATCTAAATGGCAGCTGATTTGTTGCACCACCTTTGAAATGAAACATGGCCCTCTGTCAGAAGATATTGTTGCTGGAACCGCAAAGTGTAATATTATTTCTTGTATTAATATTCTGGTCACCTCCCGAGATTTGGCGGTTCTGGTAGGGAACGCTTCTAGCCAGCCTGAAAAGGTATCTGTTAATACCAATAGGTATCTATACCCCCCTTTGATTTTTCAGAACTTCCAAGAAATCTGCCATTGTTGCCCAGGTGCATTGCCTTTCCCAATTGAGCCCATTTCCAATCTGGGGGTATTTTTAGGATTAGTTTGGAGGCAAAGATCACACTGTTGAGTCTCTTGTCTTACCGTAGTATATAAATTTCTAGCTCTGATATCTTTAATTAAATGTTTATATAGGGCCTCTGCTCCCCAGTGTCCTTTCTGAGGTTCCTCCCTTACCAGGGACCATATTAAGTAAGAGGGAATGACTATCTTTCCTTGCAGGGTGAGGGCCCATCCTTCCTCATTATATGATCCTTCCAGATCTGTGATAAGTTTTTGATCTTCTTTAATATAATTAGGCTTACCCTCTAGGGAACTTCGCCCATCAGGGATTAAAGCTCCTTCTACTTTTACCTCTCCTTTGGCTGCTCGTTTTGCCTCTCTGTTGGCCAGCTCATTTCCCTTCTCCAAATCTGAGTTCACCTTTTGCTGTGCCTTGATGTGCATGATTGCTACTTTTTTAGGAAGCTGGACTGCTTCCAACAGTCTCAAAATTTCCTCTGCATGTCTGATGTTTTTACCCTGGGAGTTCAATAGTCCTCTCTTTCCAAATTGCTCCATGCACGTGTACGACTCCAAAGGCGTATTTTGAGTCCATATAGATATTCACAGCCTTGCCTTGGGCCAACTCCAAAGTGCGGGTCAGGGCAATTTTGCGCAGAGGTATTCATTGGCAAATGCCCTGATTCTATTATTTCCTGGCTGGTAGTAACAGCATACCCAGCATATCTTTTACCACTTAGGACATAGCTGTTTCCATCCGTGAACCAGTTCTCTGTGTTCTCCATAGGGCTGTCTCTCAAGTCGTCTAGGCCAAAGACTCCAAAGAATGCTCATGGACACAAGGAAGAACTCGAGGAGACTTCAGAAGAGTACAGATGTCCTTGGGAGGCCTGGGACCAGATGGAGACACCCTAGACGACAGAGAGGATGACAATAAGACCGCTTCCTCCAAAACATAAACCCGCAGACAGGTTTGTGACAAAACAAGACAGGATTAACATCCCCTAGAGAGCTAAAATGGGGTGGTAGTACTCAAAGAACATCTCGGGACACACAGTGACTGGGACCACAGGGGGCACAAAATCTTCATAGGAAAAACAGAGATCAAAACAGACTCAACATGCTACCAAAACTCACTGGAGCACAAAGAAGTTCTCAAGACGCATCCTAGATGGCATAGACAAAAAAAACCACAACAACACTCCCTTTTTGGAATGGAGATATTAACAGCACACAATTGTGACAAAGCAAACCCAAAGAGGGCTTACGTTGCTAAAAGCATGCTGCCTGAAATATCGAAGACTTCAAGCATCATGACATCTGCACACGTGTTCTGAGCAGCAGAACATCCAAAAGACTGCTCAAGAACATGATCAAGTCATCCAGATACAATTTGAACATACTACAGATGTCCTCACTAGATCAAGAACTGAACACATAGATGTTACCTACCATATAAAACAACATAAGCGTTCTGCAAATGAAATATGGCATCAGGAAATATTCCCACTGAGCAAATAGGGTGCAAAGTGCACTACAGAACCAAAACAGGGCTTCAGAGCATTAGGAGGCCTCAGGAGGCATTAACACTAGAATGATGCTGAGAGTAACACAGAGACAGAAGGCAACTCTGGGACACAATGCAAAACCCAAGCAGGTGTCACAGCAATGTACACATCTCAGAGGATGAACGACTGCATGGAGACACTTGACATGGCATTGAATACAGCAAGAGTGTTCCAGCCCACAGAAAAACCCAAGAGCAATGGTTGTCTCTGAGTACGAGTCCCACAAAGAGGGCTACAGACCACAAAGGGCACTGTGTGGCGTAACAATGGCCTCAGTAAGGGCAGTTACTGTAACAAGTGCTCTCTAAGAGTTGGAAGAAAGTTGGACTTAGAGGCAAACAAAACACTGCAAACAAAATGAGGTACTTGAGAGGGGATCTGAATGATATACAGATGTTCTCAGTTTATAGGGGAAAAAAATGAAAGCACCAGCTATAGCACATGAAATGGTAATAGTGCTCCGAGCACAGGGAAAGCCAGGCAGAGACTTGCCTCAGAACAATAAATATACAAAGCCTGCTACAGACCTAAAGGATGGCTGTGCAACGCAAGGATGTTTGAATGAAACATTGTGATTAAAAAAAGACAGCACAAGGAAAACAGAAATTTATTGAGGACTAAAAGGGGTGAGAGACATAAAAGGGATGGGTGCATAAAAAAAGGGTCATAAAGTTCAAAGACCACATAAAGGACAAAAAAAAGTAGAGGCCAAAAAGGCTACAGAAACTCAGAATGGAAGGCTAGAAGGGACATAGAGACCAGAAAACTCTGGAAGCCAAAAATGGGGGCCAAAAAAGGCGAGAAAAAAAATGAAGGCGCTAGGGAAATTATACACCACAAAAAAGTCAATGCAGAAAAGGGGTGTGAGGTGTGAGAGGCATGTGAGCCGAGGAGATGGGGACAGAGAGCAAGAGGCAAAACAATCAAGTCCTCCTTGCCGCCGCCGCCACTCTCGCTGCCCTCGCCTCCCTCACCGCCGCTGTCTCTCTCAGCCTCCTTGCCGCCACCCTCGCCACCGGCCTCCTCGGCATCGTTGTCAGCCTCGCCGTCCTCCTCAAATGCGGTGGGAGGCCAGAGGTCAGTAGAGGCCACAGAAATTGGAGGCTGGAGGGCAAATCTAGGGAGAAAAGTGTAGATGTCAAAAAGGAGTGTGAGGTGTGACGGGCATGTGAGTGTGAAAAGGGCTGGAAGCCAAAAAGGGGTGGGAGGAGGTGGGTGAAGTAGAGATGGAGAAATCACTAGAAAAGGAATGAGGAGTCCTGCAGGGACAGGGCAGAAGAAAAACTGGGTCAGGGAGCGAGACCAAGGGAGAGAGATAATGATGAGTGGGGAGTAGAAAGAACAGAGAGAGAGAGAAATGAGATGTGGGGGGAAAGGAAGGTGGGAGGGAGAGCAAGAGACCGTGAAATTCAGAGGGATTGGAGAGGATGAGAAAGGGGGAGAGGGAGAAAGGGAGAGGGAACAGGACAGAGAGAGGGAGAAAGAAAAGACCATGATGGGCTGGAGGGTGAAGGGGAAAGGCCACGGAGCAGCACAGAGTGTAATGATAATCATGGGACAGGGAGCTGGGCACGGGGTGATAGCGGGAAACAACGCGACAGAGTGTGGTGTGGGGCTCTAGAGGCAAAGTGTTCAGGAGAGGATGGAGGACAGAGAGAAGAAGAGAAAAGGGACAGAGAGCAAGGCAGTGATGGAGAAAGAAACAGCAGCCACCAAGAGATGAGGAGAGGGACAGAAGCAAGGCAGGGAGGTGGAGAAAGAACAGCAAGCCAGCGATGGGAAACAGGCCAGAGGGATCGGGAAAGAGAGGAGGCAGGCCAGAGGGATGTAGAAGGTAGGGGAGGGACAGGGAGCCAGAGAGCAGGAGACCACTGCGGAAGGGAGAGGGACACAGAGCAGGATGCTGGTCTGGAACCAACAAGAGCAACAGAGGGAATGACAGAGAGGAGGGACACGAGAAGAGACAGGGACAGAGAACAAGAGGCGAAGCAATCAAGAGTTGAGACAGGGAACAGTGCAAAGTGTCTGAGAGAGGACAAAGTGAAGAGGGTGGAGGACAGGGACAGCGAGCAACAGGTTGGGGGGGGCAGCAGTCTGCGAGATTACAGGATGGGGGGAGGAAGAGAAGGAGGCAGGGAGAGAGGAAGGCCAGGACATGGAGCGGCACAGACAGGCACTGAGAGGGAAAGTGTGGCAACTGAGGCACGGACTCTCCATTGAAGTGCAGAAGGAAAATCCTTTATTATTACAATGATACATACTTACGCTCTCGCTATGCTCTTGCTTCCTTAGCTCTTCCTTCATGATAAGCAAAGCAGCAGCTAGATGGTCATCAACACTCTTATCCCACAAACAGTTCCATACCACACAGGCAGTCTCGGTGCTGCCATTTTCTTCACCACACTAACACAGCCTGGTATCTCTCTTCAACAGCCTGTTTCTCCTCCAAGCCTTGCTGCTTCTCCAGGCTGGCGCAGAGCTGGCGCTTCTCCAAACCAGCGCAGGACAGAGTTCCTGCCTGGCTGGCCAAGCAGAGTTCTTCTGGGCAGAGTTCTCCCCCTTCCCCAAGCTCCCCAAACTGAGCTCTCTGGCTGAGCTGACTGGCCCATGTCCACTTGGCTCTTAAGTATTGAATCTCCCACAGCTGTGCAGGGCTGACAGACCAATGCCGACTTGCCTCTTAATCATTTACCAGTAACACATGATTTGGCTCTTGACATATTGAATGTCCCACAGCTGCACAGAGCTGACACTCCCACAATAAAGAACCCCAGGGAACAGACCAGAGTACTTGTAGGGGAAAAGAGACCAATGCCCATCAGGACAAAGAACTGGAGAAGGGAATAAAGAGCACTAGGCTGCAGGAGCAAGACAGGAAAAAAAAAAGGTAGGAGAGGGAGCAGGACAAAGGCATCTAGAGAAAAAGGAACAGGGAGGGCTAGAAGAACAGCGAGCGAGAGGGAGAGGGAACAGGAGAGAAGAGAGAGGAGAGCAGAGGTAAAGGGAAGCCAAACATATCACAGCAGTGTGGGATAGAGAGGGGGACAGGGGAGAGCCCAAAAAGCACAGGAGAGATGATGGGGCCCCAAGGGCCCGGGACTCACCACAGCTGTCGCTCTCCGCACTGCCAGGGACATTTGCCACTTCAGATCCTACTTGCTCCTTCTCTCCTCCCTTCCTCTTCTGTAGCTCCAGTCCCTTGGCTGTCCCCTGCCTCAGCGAATAGGCGGGTGTCGCTCAGCTCTTACAAGACAAGGCGTCCTACACACGCAGCCTCACTCGCTCACACACTACACAGCCGTACTGTGCTTGGGGTGACGCACGCAGACCCCGGGTGCACGGTGGCGGCCTGGCCCGCTGTGGACTATGAAGAGGGCTCCTTCCTCACCCAGAGAGGCAGGGTCTCTCTTCCCACAGTGGAGGCAGCTGCTGCCCAGGCGGCCTTGACTTTCTTCCTGTTTCTCAGGCCTCTCCAGCTTCAGCTGTGACAGCTCCTCTCCAAACATTTGAGCCCGGTTTGCACTGAGCCCTTGGCCTTGCATGCCAGGAGTGGCAAGGGGACACAGAGGCCAGCAAATAGTGGAGACCAAAGGGCAGGTAAAGGGCAGAAACTTGTGGAGTACGAAATGGGGTGGGAGACTGGAAAGGGCTGGGTGGGCAAAAAAGGGTCCAAAGTTCAAAGAGCACATAAAGGCCAGAATAAAGGAGGGGGCTGAAAAGCTGCCAGAGGTCAGAAAGGGAGGGTGGAAGGGAAATAGAGGCCAGAAAAATGTGGAAGCCAAAAAGGGGTGGGAGGCTGAAAAGAGCTGGGAAGAAAGTAGAGGCTAGGAAAAATTGGAGGCCAAGAGGTGGTGGGAGGCCAAAAGCAAGTAGAGGCCAGAGAATTTGGAGGCCAGAGGGCAAATATAGGCCAGGAAAAGGTAGATGCCAAAAAGGGGTGCAAGATGGAGACACAGGAACAAAGTGAGATGCACAGAGAGAAAGAGGGTCAAAGTCAGACATCCAAAAAGCCACACAGGAACCAACCCTAACTAATAGACTTTTTTTAAAGCTACATTACAAAACAGCTTTTACTTATTTGATAACAGTAGAACCAGGAGCAAATATACCTTTATTGAAGCTACGTTAAAGCATAACTTTCATTTGCTTAAGAAATCTTAGAACCAGAGCAAAGACACTTTTACTAAAGCTATATTACAAAACACCTTTTACCTATTTGATACACCTTGGAACCAAAAGCAAATACACCTTGATTGAACCTACTTGACACCAAGACTGATGCACTTCACAAACCCTAAAGCCCTAAGGAGGAGAGATTTCCCTACCCCCATGACCTCTCCCAGCACTGATGCTCATTTCACACACCCCTATTGGGATCACATCTCTCCTACCTGGATTCATCACTATTTAAATACCACTGTGACACACAGGAGACCAGGAACACCGCTCCCGGGAGGCCTCCAACATTGCCCGGCCTGCAGAAACCCCAGCCCTACCCACTCTGCGTCCAAACACTGGCGCTGATCATCGCCTCGCAGAACGGCCGGGACCAGGGAAAAAACACCCAGCCAGGGGAAACAAAAAAAAAATCCCTCGCTCCCCCACCTGGCATTTTTAAATTATTTTTTTCTAAATACTCAAAAACCTCAACTCCACCTGCAACACAAAGCCAATGCATAAAACAATCACACCCAGGGAGACCCATTCCAAGCACAGCACTCCTTCAGTTACCCCACAAACCCCCCCCCCACTCTCAGCTCACCCACCTGGCCACCTGACCACCGCAACAGTTCTCTGCCCCACAGCTGCAGCACTCCTCACAACACAGCTCCCAGAGGCCTCCAAAAATCCCCCTGCCTGCAAACACCACAGCCTGAGCCCAACCTCCACCCAAACACTGGCCATGAACACCAGCTGACAGAGCAGCCAGCACCAGGTGACCATCAACCAGGTCAAGGAGAAACAGAAATTGCCCCGCTTGAGAGTTTCTCTACTATTTTTGAAAGACAGGAGGAGCTACCTCTACATTCCATAGACCCTGAAATGAAAGACAGCCTCACATACAAGGATAGATACCTTCTAAAACTAACACTCATTCAACATCTACTCTATCCAACCTTCATCTCCCGGAGTGGCAGAGCAACCCAATTCCATAACCATCACTGGAACTGCATCATCACACACCTGAAGCCATCGCCATCGCTCCGCATGATTCCACACCACAGGCCCCCACAGTTGGGAGCAGAGGAATACGTCCACCACTCCTTCTTTGCTTCCATTTGTACACTCCATCAAATCTCCTGGAAGGATTCGCTTCTGGGATGCCAGTGGCCCTATGGCACCAGCAGCAGACAGAAGAAGGAACTCTAGAGCCTGCTTGATGATAACTACTGTCTATCCCCAAAACCAGCCTACACAACCTCCACCCAAACAGGCCACACTCACCACCACACTACCATCCCCTGCTTGGACCATTCCACCCCATCTGGAATGGCTACAAACACACAAAGCAGCTGCACCTCAAACACACACATCTACATGCTCCACAAACAGGACCTAAGGATGCAGGACTACCACACAGGCTAGAGTTAACGCCAGATCAAAAGACACAGCCTGACAGTACGTGCAATAATGCCAAGGCCACCTGACACAGATGCCCCGGTGTGGCCTGCTGTACAATAATGCCAGAACTCTGGATGAAAGATGGGTAATAACACCCCAGTGACCAATGGAGACAAAATGCTGGGAAAGACTAAAAGCTATGATGACGCAGCGGCTTCACTCTTCCGACGCCACGTGCGTCACCTGCAAAAACCAAAGTACCACTTGCTGGGATACCGCCCAAAACTACAGCCTGCCCACACCCATAACCCTCTCCCACTCCTTTACCTTGCGTGCTCACCCACCCCACCTCTGCTGGTCACAGCTTGTCCTGTGGAGGCTTGGGTACCACCTGTAAGACACAGACTGCAAGGGATGCTTCTAATGGCACCAACAATACAGAACCTGAAAAATAACTGCTAAGCTAGTCCCAGCTCACCTCGCTCGACTGCCCTCGGCTGCCGCTATCCTGCTTTACACCTCCAAAATAAAACACGTTTATAGGGTGGTCATAGAGCCACCACTCTCATCTTTCCTCCGACGCCGTACATCAACTGACCTTCTCACAGCGCTCCGCTCGCCTCCTCCGTTGCCTTTGGCGCCCAGGTCTCCCCACTGCACCTGCAGAAACGGTGTCAAACAAGTCACGTGGATGCTGAGCGATGGCTGAACAATTCCAGAGGTCTCATTTCCATGGAGGTACACCACCTAGATCCTCCCTGCAGCCTGCCACTAGACACAACCCAGCCATCCCCAGTGTCTCTGCACAGCACTACAGAAAGACTCTTGCCTGCTGCATATGAGGCTACTTGCTCTGAAACAGGCCACACACCCTCTGCCTACAAAGTCTGGGCTTATCACCATGTCAGCCTTCGATTCTTAGACTATTCGTTTGCTGCCCATCACTGCTGTGCCCCCAGGCAGAACAGCTCCCACCCAGACACAAACAGGCACAGACCAGCGCTGCACACAGACAAGTCAAATGCTGTGACTGAGGCATTAAAACAAGCTCTCCAGGAATGACCCCTCAGGCCAGAGACGCTGCCGGATGAAAAGACCTCGGGGGCCAAAAGGAAGAATCCATGGCAGGCTGAGAAGAGCCAAACGTTGTGGCCCAAGACAAAAACAGGTGGGAGCAACCAGGATGAGGCATGTGCAAGAAGCCTCACTGCAAGAACTAAGAATGTAAGGATGCAGGGAAGAACTCCCAGAAAAGCTCTTTGCAGAAATGGACCGCCCAGGGTCAGAGAGGTTAACATAGCCTGGAACAACGCTGCCGAAGCAGACTGATCTCCTGAAACTTCCGAGACCTATCCATGCTTTAGGCTTGTAATGCAATAAAAGCAGCACCCGGCCACCATTCTGCAATGACTATGGGCACGCCTGACCCCAGGGATGGCACCCGAGGCACACACTGTGCTACTTGAGCACAAAGAGCAACAGGGACATCGAGACCTGAGGAAGCTCTAGGACACAGAAAACAGAAGACACAAGCCACACAACACCACAGCCATAGGCTGGAACTGCCCTGCCCAGCACTGGGCAGTTGCATGCAGAAGGGTACCCTGCTCCCTTTCCCAGCCCAATGGATGCTGCTCCTGGACAGGCCTCTGCCCTACGCTGACTGGAGAACCCCTCCCTGCAATTCCCAACCTTGGGCTCCCCCCAGAGCCCTCTCCCAAACACCAGTCCCTCGACTGAGCTGGGGGCTGGGGGTCTGAAGCCATCTTCCACAAAAACCACACCAGCTAACCAGGATATTCCTGCAGACACCAGGCTCCTCATCATCAGCTGCACAACAACTGCATGTGTCAGCCGACACAGCCCCTTCCACAACACCCTCCTCCTCAAAAGCATCTTGCTTTCCGCTCACCTGCTTCACACCGTTGCCAGTATTGGACGCTATGGCTGTCGTCGCTTGTGGCACCTATGATAGCAAAAGAAAAAAACATTATGGTGGTGCTTGTGTGAAAACACCAAGCCCATGCTCCTACTCTCTACTACCCCATCTCACCTCAAACACTCATCCTACTTCAAAGGTGCCCACCCGTACAAAACTACACGGTGCTCTGTGGACAATAGGAAAACACAATGAGCCATCCCATATCCCAAAGGACACTGCTCCTTACATTCCTGCTGCTTTTTTGAGAAACACCCAAACTGCACCTACAGGTGCATGCAGGATGCTCACTTCAACCCGTGCTCCATCTTCTCACCATTGGGCCTACTGAGACAGAGGAGATCAACAACTGACATGGTATGCAGCAAAACTAGGGGAAAAAAACAACGGTGCATCTTCCATCAAGTCAGAAAAGCCAGGAAAACGCAACACAATGCTATTAAGCCATCTTAAACACACACACACACCCAAACACCTCTTGATACAAAATTACTCACCTGAAAATAAACCCCTACATGCCAGTGCACCTCGTATTCCATACGCTGCTGAACCTTGACGGGTCCTGACACTCTCCCCACAGCTACCTCTGTTGCTGTGAATATCCAAACACTCCTGACCAAAGAGCTTCCACAGCTCTAAAGCTGCCACCCACTCAAGGACCTCTAGAGCACTGACCTCAGAGAAGCCCAGAAGCAAAAGGAGCTCCCTGACTAGAGCCTGGGGCTCATATACCCTGGGACCCACCCACCACCCTGACCACAATCACCTGGGGTAGGGGAGGGGCGAACCCCCAGAGGCATCCAGGCAGCCAGGGGAGCAGCAGCAAGTTTTCTCCTCTGCCTTAAGGTTACAGCGTGCAAAAGGCTGAATAAAGAAAACAACCCTTCCTGGAAACAACAATGTCTGTTCTTTCACTACTTCTATTGATTCAGTGATGGGACTGGGTAGGGAATTAAACTGAGCTTTTCTGGAGTATAGATAGAAAAAGACAGGTATCATACTAAGCTACGTAGGAAAGTAGTTGGCTAAATGCCATAAGAATATTGCCAAAACAATACACTTTATTTTCCTATGAAAAAAAAACCAGAATGCTACGGGGTTACGCTTCTTTTCTAACAAGACCCCACATGCTGCCTAACTTCTAACAGAACGTGTTCTGGATAGGAGTGAAGACCAGAGCAGAATTAGATCCTGTAAGAATCCCTTCTCAAAAACACCACCGGTTGCAATATAAATTATTGACTGTCCATGGCCAACAACTCAGAGTGACCTTGACAATCTCTCCAATTAATGCCCTGAAGAGTCCCAGAGGACAGAAAAGACCAAAAAACCATGGAATTGCAAGAAATGTATCAGAAGCTGTATGAAGCAGCCCAGTTAACACTTAAGTAGCCAGAACAAAAAGAAATTGCAAAACATGACAGAAAACACCACGGGAGACGCATTGATCATAGATGAAGGTGATCATCTTCTCTGGAAAAACTCCAGAACACATCTGAGCTGACAGTACACATCTTTGGGATACCAGACACCAAATAAAAACATGTGATAGGGTGGAAAACCAAAAGACGGTTCTGGAACACAAAGATGGCTTCAGAAAAGGTTCTGGCAAAACAAGAAGCATTATCACAGGGATTAGAGAGACCAAAGAAGTCTTGGGGATGCAACAAACTCAAAAGGGAATTGAACAAAGTTCAGACGTCCTCAGGGGGCCGGGGGCTGAATGAAGGCATGCCTAACGCTTAAAAGTAAGAGAAGAGAGGCCTGGAGAGCACAAAATAATAAAATTGAAAGGGAGCCAAGGTGCTACAAGAGTGCGGTGGAGTATGTGAAAGGACATGGAAGACGTTGTTCTAGAGAGTAATCAGGAAGGGGCAGGGTAAGAAAAGAGGGCTCGGAGACACAGCGAGGACATCGAGGCAAACTACAGATGAGCGAGAGAACAAGCAAACGGAGACACGCTGGATGGTAGAGAGAGGGATAAAGGAGCGCTGAGTAGCAAAGAAAGAAGGGGGGCTCTGACAGAACGAGAGAAAAGGAGCTGGAGTGCTAAAAGCTGCAGTGGAGATCGAGGAAGATCCGAGCCGGCATTGTGACTGCGAGGAGAGGGGTGTTGAGGGGGCCGATGGACAAAAGAAGGCTCAGAGATGACAAGGAGGAATTCGAGTGATCATCTGAGCAGAGCAGGGGTGGTCTCGGGTGGCCGGGAACTGAACGCTGGAATCCCAGATAGCAGAGAGGAACAAAGGAGTGTTCTGTGGTTCAAAGATGGCCCCACCTAAAGCACTACAAGATGGAACCGGAGAACCAGGAAGGTCTCGGGAAGGCATCGTGACCAGAACTGTCCCAAGGGAGCCAGGGAGTCATCCAAAGGACTGGGGACATGACCATGAAATCCTGAGAGGATCCCAACTGGGTAAATGTGTCATCACAGGCCCAGGGCAGTAATAGAGGCACGGCTAGAGGGAAGAAAGGACAGAATGACCGGCCTGGGTCACAGACATGGACGGGGGAAACTCTCTAAGGGAACGAGAAGAGTCTGAGGCCCACGACAAAGCTAGAAGTCTGCTAAGGGCAACCTCAAAGACACCGATAGGCATCACTGTGCCACTAGAGGGGTCCTGACTGGGCCCAAGACACCACAGAAGTCTCAGGGACACAAGGAAGAAGCCTGGAGGGGATTCCAGTACAGTACAGATGTCCTCAGGAGGCCGGGGACCAAGTGGAGACACTCTAGACGGCAGAGAGGATGACGATAACAACGCTCCCTCTGAGACATAAACCCGCAGATGGGTTTCTGAGGAAATGAGACAGGATCAACGTCCGCTGCAGAGCTAAAACGGGGCTGTGGTACACAGAGACCATCTCATGACACATGGTGACTGGGAGCAGGGGGGGGTCACAAAAGTCTCGTAGCAATAAGAGAGATAAAAAGAGAGGCAACATGCTACCAAAATTCTGTGGAGCACAAGGAAGGTCTCGAGAGGCATCCTAGATAGCAGAGACAAGAAAAACAAGGCTCCTTTTTGGGAATGGAGATATTGGGAGCAGTGTGACTGCGACAAAAGGAGTCCAAAGGGGCTTATGGTGCTAAAAGCATGCGTCAGGGAATATCCAAACCCCAAAATACTCCCCCCTGAAACACTAACACCCCAACATAGTCCCCCCGAAATATTACCCCTCAAAACAGTCCCTCCCAAAATACTCTCCTCCAAATACTCCCCTCCAAAATATTCCCCCCAAAATACTCCTCCCCCAAAACACTCACCTGAAATACTCCCCCTGAAATAATGCTCCTGAACCACTGTTCCCCAAAATACTACCCTGGAATACTCCCCCAAAAACACTCCTGCTGAATTACTCCCTCCAAAACTCTCTTCCCAGAATACTCCCCCTCTGAAATTCTCCCCCCCAACATAATCCCCCTGAAACAGTCATTTCCCCCCGCCACCACCACCCCTCCCAAAATACTCCCCTGGAAATACTCCCCCCCGAAATACTCCCCACCCAAAATAGTCCCACCAAAATACTCTCCCCCCCAAAATAGTCCCCACCCATAACACTCCCCCCTGAAATACCACACACACACACCCCACCTCTGAAAAACTCCCGCCTGGAATACTCCCCTCGAATTACTCCTTCTCCAAAACACTCACCTGAAATACTTCCTCCCAAAATGCTCCCCCCAAAATAATGCTCCTGTAACACTGCCCCCCGAAATACTCCCCCCAAAACACTCCCCCCAACATACTGCTCCTGGAATACTCCCCCTCAAACTGCTCCACTGTGAGACTCCCCATGAAATTCTCTCCCCGAAATAGTCTCCCCAAAATACTCCCCCCGAATTAGTCCCCCTCTGAAACAGTTTCCCCTGAAAGAGTCCACTCGAAAGACCCACCCCCAACCCCCCAAAATACTCCCACCCCGAAATACTCCCCCACAAACAGTCCCCCCCTGAAAAACTCCCCCCAAAATGCTCCCACCAAAATAGTACCCCCTGAAATACTCCTGAATCACTCCCCTCCTGAAATACTTCCCTGTGGGAGCTATGCACATGATCACACAGTGATTAAGCAATGCCTACTTTATTATGGTGGACAAGCCTTTTATAATGCAGGTGAAAATCACAAGATACAATCACATGGTACAATTCTTTCTGATTGGACAGTTAGCTTCGCACATGCTCCTTAAGCTCTCTTCTGATTGGATGAGAACTGCCACATCGACATTGTACAAACTTCTTCTCTGCCCAGACCAACACCCTGAAGTTGTTTAACTTCCTGGGTTCTTCCTCATTCTTCCAGGGTCATCTCCTCATCACATCCTTGCCGACGCTGAGGCTTTGCCAGTCTTGCTCACATGCTGATTTCCTAGCAGGAAATCCTTTAGAATCCCCACATATCCCTCTTTTTGTTTTTGAGCAATCCAAACTCCTTGCAAGCTTTTCTGCAACGATTGTCTAATACAAGAAATTAAGCATGGCAAAATAATAGCAAGCACAATAATTACAATGATTACTCCTTTTAACAATACTTTGCTCATAATAAGTTGACCTTGCCAAAAGGTTGTGGTGTTGGTGCCGGCCTGGGTAATTTGAGCAATGTCATTGGCCTGTGAAAGTTTCATTTTTGCCCAACTATCGTCTGACACAAACCCAATGAATTCTTGTGGATTCTTGACCTGTCTCTTTAGCTATAGTTACCCATATGTTTGGTCGGGGAAACACTACTTTTGCTGGATGAGCATTAGTCACTGTCAGAACCATCACAAGGCTTAGAATCACAAACTTGATCTCCTTTCCAAGGCCGCACCCAGTGAGATGGAGCCCATCTAGTGCCGGTATCGGTAATAACGCAGGCATAGCCTTGACCCGTCATTGTTAGTTCCACAGGTCCTTTCCACTCTCCTATAGCAACATCTTTGTACTGAGCAAAAGCACTATCTCCACACTGGCTTATACTGGATTTCAGACCCATACTTATGTATTACTACTGGTGGTTCCTCCCCATCACCTGTGAGCCGTAAGTAATTTAACACATACACCGCTTTTGCAAGTGGTTCTGCAGCAGCCAAGATCTCTCCCCCTTTTTGTTTTTGCAAAAGCGCCTTTCAAGTTTTGATGCGCTCTCTCCACTATGGCTTGCCCCGTGGGGGAATGTGGTATACCTGTGATGTGATGTATACCCCAGAGTTGACAAAAAAAAAAAAAAAAATTTGAGAGGTATAGGCTGGTCCATTATTAGTTTCATGGGTCAATTGAACTAATTTTCCATATTCTCTGGCGCATTCCGCCCTACAACGATGGTAACTTCTCACAGCTTAGTGCTTTTTCGCAGTTCAGTGTTGTAGCTGTCTGCTGGTTTTGCCCGCTACCTTGGCATAACTCAGCAGTTTCTTATCTATCTTCCAAGGCCTGTTCTTCCTAGCTATTGCTCAGAGGATGTGTAAAGCTGCACCTGCAAGACTTATTTCAAGACTTCATCAATTAAGGGTTAGGCAAGCTTCAAAACACAGCATACTTAAAATAGTTTCACAGAACGCTAGAAACAACACAGCAGTTACAGTTACTAGAGTAAGATAATTGCAGTATCCACAACTAAGGGATATGATGAAATACTACAAAAGTAAACAGTAAGGAAAAATATGAAATAGCACACTTACTTAATGGGGTGCTAACATTCAGATCCGCAATTGCTGGGGAACCCTGGATGCAGTGAGAATTTAGAGTGCCCTTCCTCACAAACTGGAAAGTCCTACATGATGCGTCCATCCGTAGGTGAGGCATCCAAAATCGCTGCAAGCAGGTCCAACCTCCAAATCAGCAGGCCAAAATAACTGGCAATTTCCTTTGAGCGGAAACATCTGATTTCACCCTCCTGTTGGGTTCCACCCAGAGCCTGGCCACCACTCAGGGGGGAAAACCAAGGGAGTTTCTAATAAGGTTAAACGCTTGACTTCTTAATTCTTAATATTGCTAAACAAAGAAAGGTGAATACACACATTCTTATAGCATTTCATCCTTATTAATAACTACATTTTGTCTAAGCTACTTCTTTCACTAGTGACTAGTAAGCCTATCTATTTCATCATGAAGTTGCAATTACTGTCAGCATTTTCTCTTAAAAGAGTTGGCAACTGTGGTGTGATTAAAGACTGAGATAGTGTATTTTGTCCTATTGCAATAGCAAGCATTACCCATACATTCTGCTTAAATGATCAGTTGAAGAGATCGCGAACTGTTGGCACAGGGGCATCCACAGCACCCACAGCTGGCTCCTGAGTGTCTACCAAAAGCTGCCTCTCACGCCTCAGGTGTAGTTGCACACAGCTTGCTGGTAATCACCTGTGGGGACTGTGACCTGTGGAGACACAAGCATAACCTCTTCCCCCGGTTATCAAGGGATATGGTCCTTCCCAGTTAGCACTTTCCAGGTTTTTTGCTAACACTTGAGCCTTATGACACTTGAAACACTTAGTTCGAAGAAACAGGCTGCACTGATGACCCAGCAGGCACTTGGGTGCTCTGTCAGAGAGCTCCACACTCCGCAGCTGCAGCTGGGCTGCATCTCACACACAGAAAACAATCACACAAAGAGGCCTCTTACACTTATCACTCACACAACATAAAATGACAAACACTACAAACATCAAAACACCATTAAGAATATATAAAGTCATTGCTGGTTGATTATGTGGTGCATCCAGAAAATTCCCCCTTCTTTGTTTTATACCGTTCACCTATTTCAGCCCATTTTGCTGGCTCAAAGGCGGTGAGGGTATCAGCAGGATAGCCGTGGTTTCTGCACCATTTAAATAACCTTCGTAAAGAAGTTTCATTATAAGTTATCCCTCTCATAGAGAGTATATGCAGCAGGAGTCTGACAGTGGCCGTGTCCTCTGCGGGCTTGTTCTGCCCCATGCTCTACCGACTGAGCTAGCCGGGCTCCTTATTAATAACTAGGCTCATAATAAGTTGTTAAAAAATGGTGCAACCACTTCATGCACTGCAGCGGCATAGGCTGCAACATTAGCCTGTTGCATTCCTCTGTTGGTTAATTCAATCATGTCAGCTACAGATGCTCCATGTGGGAGGGTCACTAACAGCCGTTTGGTAGATGGATTAGCACTTTTGAAGGCCATTAACTTAAATATATTTTCCTTCATCTCTTGGGTCATGTCAGGTTGTTGTTCTAGAGAGTCATAAAGATGATCTACAAATTTTGAAAAAGGTTCATTAAGTCCTTGTTTTACTGTTACAAACTTGTCCTGTTTCTTTCCTTCTGTATCAGGTACAGACATTAGGGCCTGACTGGCTATTGACTGTGATAACCGTAACACTTCGTTAGAAAAATTGGCCTGTAGATCTACTGTGGCGAAAGGCCCTGTACCAAATAGCATTTGTGCTTGGACAAGATAGAGGGGATCACCCTGTGGTCGTGGACGAACCTGTTTGTTAGCTAACTTCACCCACGTGCTTTCAAATAATTTTTTGAGATGGAGTTAAAATAACTGCCACTATTTGATCGATATCTTTTGGAATTAACAATGATGATGAGAAGATATAGTTAATTGATGATGGAGACCATTTTGTACTACTGAGGCCCTAACCTTTTCAAGCAGCTTTCAATCTAAGGGATCCCACTCACTGGCACCAGTAACAGTATTAAAAGAAACTGGAAATGCTTGTATGCTTTCTGGGATAAAAGATCCTTCTACTATAGCATCTCTAATAATTCCTTTCCATCAACACTCTGCACCTGTGAAGAGAAAAGATGTGAAGTTGCAGGGTGAGATGGCGGGGATGCAGTCACCGTCTCTGGTAATGACGAGAGGAAGGAATTAGTAGCAGGCACGGGAGCTGAATATTCGAGCGATGGATCAGAAGGAGCAGATGGTTGTGGTCCTGTATTTGACGAAAACGTATATGGTTTCTGCTTCATCTTCTCTCCCTGCGATACAGTCAGTTTCTGAAGGCTGTTTACAAGCTGCAGGAGTAAAGTTTCAGTGTTTGAAGAGCCAACTTGTGAAGCGGGGGTGTGTTCTTCTGTGGCGTTGACTTGTGAGGGAGGGAGAGGTGGGCACAAGTACCTGCTACCCACGCCCTCATCTGTGTCCCGCCCACTATTGGAGTCTTTAGCCTCTTTTGGTTTCTCCTCAGTCCCTTTCCGGTTCGCATCAGATACACTTCCGCTGTTTCCAGCCCCTGATTATGCAGTTTTGGATTTAGCCCCCACTGCTCGCCGCGGTCCCGGCGGCACAATTGATAAGGCAAACGGAGTTTTTGGCTGACCCAGCGTGGCGGGAGCCACAAGCAGCAGAGAGTAGCCCCCTCCCTCGTCGCCCCAGGGAGAGGAGGCCGAGGTGGGGAAAGGGGCCGGACCGTCCCTCTGGCCATGGCTGGGGCAGTGCGGTAGCGGCAGCAGCGGCGGTGTGGCTGATATATCAAAGTTAGAAGATGCTCCGAGAGCTGCAGAGGCAGAAGCCGCAGCCACACACTCACTACTAATCTCCTGTAGTGTCTCTCGGATTAATTTCCATAGCGTGGTGTAACCAGTCACTTCTTTTGCCGACTTTCCTCCATCACTAACTGAGTCCCATAGCTGTTTCCCTATGGCTTCCCAGGTAGCGGCTTCAAATACAAGCCCTGGACTGGGGATAAGTCCTTTCTCTCGGCTCCACTTTAATAAGCCTTCTAAGTTGGACTTGTCATATTTTATCCCTCTCACGGAGAGGATATGTTGGAGGAGTTTCACCACTGCTTGCTCATCTCTAGTAAGCGTGGACCCCATTCCTCCCTGGCCGCCGCCAGAGGCAGATCCCTGGCTACCGCCTCTCACGGAGCCTTAAAGTTACAGCGCGTTGATTCTCTCCTTCAGACACCAGGGCAGCATCTGGAACAGTTTCGACCAGCTTTCCACCCGTGATTGCACATCACCGAGTCCTCATCAGACTTGTACGAATCTGTGGGTCCCTGCAGAGGGAGCCATATGTGGGAGAGATGGACATGCGGACAACCAGATTGATTAAGCAATGCCAATTTTATTATGGTGAAGCAAGCCTTTTATAATGCAGGTGAAAATCACATGATACAATCACATGGTAGAATTCTCTCTGATTGGACAGTTAGCTTTGCACATGCTCCTTAAGCTCTCTTCTGATTGAATGAGAACTGCCACATCGACATTGTACAAACTTCTTCCTCCGTCCAAACCCACACCCTGAAGTTGTTTAACTTCCTGGGTTCTTCCTCATTCTTCCAGGGTCATTTCATCACATCCTTGCCAACACTGAGGCTTTACCAGCCTTACTCATATGCAGGACTGCTCACATGCCCATTTCCCTGCAGGAGGTCCTTACAAATCCCCACAATGCACCATCCCACAAAACACCATCCCCCACCCAGATTCCCACCATCCACCATCAACATACACCATCCCACAATCCACTATCCACTATCCACCATCCACCTTCCACGATCCCTCATCAACCATCAACCATCCACCATCCCACAATCCACCAACAACCAAACACCTTCACACCGTCCAACATCCACCATCCCACAATCCAGCATCCAACAACCAACATCCACGTTCCCACAATTAAACATCAACCATCGACCATCCACCTTCCCACCAACAACCTTCACACCATCCACAATTTACCATCCCACAATCCACCATCCCACAATCCACCATCCACCATCCACCGTCCCACAATCGGCAATCCACTATCCACCCTCCAACTTCCCACCATCAACCATCCAACATATACCATACCACAATACACCATACACCATCCTCCATTCAACATCCACAACCACCCATCCACCTTCCAATATCACACAACCAACTATCCGCCATCCACCATCCCAATTTCCACCATTCACCATCCAATATGTACCATCCATCATCAACAATCCATCATTTACCATCCAACATCTGACAATCCACGATCCACAATCCAGCTTACCAACATCCACCAATCCACATCCACCATTCAGCATCCCAGGATCCACCATTGCACCATAAAGCAGAGGACATTAATGCACATTCGGGAAGAAATAAAGCACAGAGCCCCAGATTTTATGTTGTCCTGGAGAGCTTGCAGAGCACTGGGGAAAGGCAGGCAGAGAATTCCCTGCTAGCACCTTCTCTGTGCCTGGGAAGCAGAAGTGTTCACATTGCTTCGCAGAATCGCTTTTGTGCAGAAAACAGTAACACTTGTTCAGAACGAAAGAAAGCACAGAGCCCCAGATTTTATGTTGTCCTGGAGAGCTTGCAGAGCACTGGGGAAAGGCAGGCAGAGAATTCCCTGCTAGCACCTTCTCTGTGCCTTTTCACATTGCTTCGCAGAATCGCTTTTGTGCAGAAAACAGTAACACTTGTTCAGAACGAAAGAAAGCACAGAGCCCCAGATTTTATGTTGTCCTGGAGAGCTTGCAGAGCACTGGGGAAAGGCAGGCAGAGAATTCCCTGCTAGCACCTTCTCTGTGCCTGTTCACATTGCTTCGCAGAATCGCTTTTGTGCAGAAAACAGTAACACTTGTTCAGAACGAAAGAAAGCACAGAGCCCCAGATTTGCTGTTGTCCTGGAGAGCTTGCAGAGCACTGGGGAAAGGCAGGCAGAGAATTCCCTGCTAGCACCTTCTCTGTTCCTGGGAAGCAGAAGTGTTCACATTGCTTCGCAGAATCGCTTTTGTGCAGAAAACAGTAACGCTTGTTCAGAACGAAAGAAAGCACAGAGCCCCAGACTTTATGTTGTCCTGGAGAGCTTGCAGAGCACTGGGGAAAGGCAGGCAGAGAATTCCCTGCTAGCACCTTCTCTGTTCCTGGGAAGCAGAAGTGTTCACATTGCTTCGCAGAATCGCTTTTGTGCAGAAAACAGTAACACTTGTTCAGAACGAAAGAGAGCACAGAGCCCCAGATTTGCTGTTGTCCTGGAGAGCTTGCAGAGCACTGGGGAAAGGCAGAAGAGAATTCCCTGCTAGCACCTTCTCTGTGCCTGGGAAGCACAAGTGTTCACATTGCTTCGCAGAATCGCTTTTGTGCAGAAAACAGTAACATTTGTTCAGAACGAAAGAAAGCACAGAGCCCCAGATTTGCTGTTGTCCTGGAGAGCTTGCAGAGCACTGGGGAAAGGCAGGCAGAGAATTCCCTGCTATCACCTTCTCTGTGCCTGGGAAGCAGAAGTGTTCACATTGCTTCGCAGAATCGCTTTTGTGCAGAAAACAGTAACACTTGTTCAGAACGAAAGAAAGCACAGAGCCCCAGATTTTATGTTGTCCTGGAGAGCTTGCAGAGCACTGGGGAAAGGCAGGCAGAGAATTCCCTGCTAGCACCTTCTCTGTGCCTGGGAAGCAGAAGTGTTCACATTGCTTCGCAGAATTGCTTTTGTGCAGAAAATACTAACACTAGTTCAGAACGAAAGGAAGCACAGAGCCCCAGATTTGCTGTTGTCCTGGAGAGCTTGCAGAGCACTGGGGAAAGGCAGGCAGAGAATTCCCTGCTAGCACCTTCTCTGTGCCTGGGAAGCACAAGTGTTCACATTGCTTCGCAGAATCGCTTTTGTGCAGAAAATACTAACACTAGTTCAGAACAAAAGGAAGCACAGAGCCCCAGATTTGCTGTTGTCCTGGAGAGCTTGCAGAGCACTGGGGAAAGGCAGGCAGAGAATTTCCTGCTAGCACCTTCTCTGTGCCTGGGAAGCAGAAGTGTTCACATTGCTTCGCAGAATTGCTTTTGTGCAGAAAACAGTAACACTTGTTCAGAACGAAAGAAAGCACAGAGCCCCAGATTTTATGTTGTCCTGGAGAGCTTGCAGAGCACTGGGGAAAGGCAGGCAGAGAATTCCCTGCTAGCACCTTCTCTGTGCCTGTTCACATTGCTTCGCAGAATCGCTTTTGTGCAGAAAACAGTAACACTTGTTCAGAACGAAAGAAAGCACAGAGCCCCAGATTTGCTGTTGTCCTGGAGAGCTTGCAGAGCACTGGGGAAAGGCAGGCAGAGAATTCCCTGCTAGCACCTTCTCTGTTCCTGGGAAGCAGAAGTGTTCACATTGCTTCGCAGAATCGCTTTTGTGCAGAAAACAGTAACACTTGTTCAGAACGAAAGAGAGCACAGAGCCCCAGATTTGCTGTTGTCCTGGAGAGCTTGCAGAGCACTGGGGAAAGGCAGAAGAGAATTCCCTGCTAGCACCTTCTCTGTGCCTGGGAAGCAGAAGTGTTCACATTGCTTTGCAGAATCGCTTTTGTGCAGAAAACACTAACACTTGTTCAGAACGAAAGAAAGCACAGAGCCCCAGATTTGCTGTTGTCCTGGAGAGCTTGCAGAGCACTGGGGAAAGGCAGGCAGAGAATTCCCTGCTAGCACCTTCTCTGTGCCTGGGAAGCAGAAGTGTTCACATTGCTTCGCAGAATCGCTTTTGTGCAGAAAACAGTAACACTTGTTCAGAACGAAAGAAAGCACAGAGCCCCAGACTTTATGTTGTCCTGGAGAGCTTGCAGAGCACTGGGGAAAGGCAGAAGAGAATTCCCTGCTAGCACCTTCTCTGTGCCTGGGAAGCAGAAGTGTTCACATTGCTTTGCAGAATCGCTTTTGTGCAGAAAACACTAACACTTGTTCAGAACGAAAGAAAGCACAGAGCCCCAGATTTGCTGTTGTCCTGGAGAGCTTGCAGAGCACTGGGGAAAGGCAGGCAGAGAATTCCCTGCTAGCACCTTCTCTGTGCCTGGGAAGCACAAGTGTTCACATTGCTTCGCAGAATCGCTTTTGTGCAGAAAACAGTAACACTTGTTCAGAACGAAAGAAAGCACAGAGCCCCAGACTTTATGTTGTCCTGGAGAGCTTGCAGAGCACTGGGGAAAGGCAGGCAGAGAATTCCCTGCTAGCACCTTCTCTGTTCCTGGGAAGCAGAAGTGTTCACATTGCTTCGCAGAATCGCTTTTGTGCAGAAAACAGTAACACTTGTTCAGAACGAAAGAGAGCACAGAGCCCCAGATTTGCTGTTGTCCTGGAGAGCTTGCAGAGCACTGGGGAAAGGCAGAAGAGAATTCCCTGCTAGCACCTTCTCTGTGCCTGGGAAGCAGAAGTGTTCACATTGCTTTGCAGAATCGCTTTTGTGCAGAAAACACTAACACTTGTTCAGAACGAAAGAAAGCACAGAGCCCCAGATTTGCTGTTGTCCTGGAGAGCTTGCAGAGCACTGGGGAAAGGCAGGCAGAGAATTCCCTGCTAGCACCTTCTCTGTGCCTGGGAAGCAGAAGTGTTCACATTGCTTCGCAGAATCGCTTTTGTGCAGAAAACAGTAACACTTGTTCAGAACGAAAGAAAGCACAGAGCCCCAGATTTGCTGTTGTCCTGGAGAGCTTGCAGAGCACTGGGGAAAGGCAGGCAGAGAATTCCCTGCTAGCACCTTCTCTGTGCCTGGGAAGCACAAGTGTTCACATTGCTTCGCAGAATCGCTTTTGTGCAGAAAACAGTAAAATTTGTTCAGAACGAAAGAAAGCACAGAGCCCCAGATTTTATGTTGTCCTGGAGAGCTTGCAGAGCACTGGGGAAAGGCAGGCAGAGAATTCCCTGCTATCACCTTCTCTGTGCCTGGGAAGCAGAAGTGTTCACATTGCTTGGCAGAATCGCTTTTGTGCAGAAAACAGTAACACTTGTTCAGAACGAAAGAAAGCACAGAGCCCCAGATTTTATGTTGTCCTGGAGAGCTTGCAGAGCACTGGGGAAAGGCAGAAGAGAATTCCCTGCTAGCACCTTCTCTGTGCCTGGGAAGCACAAGTGTTCACATTGCTTCGCAGAATTGCTTTTGTGCAGAAAATACTAACACTAGTTCAGAACGAAAGGAAGCACAGAGCCCCAGATTTGCTGTTGTCCTGGAGAGCTTGCAGAGCACTGGGGAAAGGCAGGCAGAGAATTCCCTGCTAGCACCTTCTCTGTGCCTGGGAAGCACAAGTGTTCACATTGCTTCGCAGAATCGCTTTTGTGCAGAAAACAGTAACACTTGTTCAGAACGAAAGAAAGCACAGAGCCCCAGACTTTATGTTGTCCTGGAGAGCTTGCAGAGCACTGGGGAAAGGCAGGCAGAGAATTCCCTGCTAGCACCTTCTCTGTTCCTGGGAAGCAGAAGTGTTCACATTGCTTCGCAGAATCGCTTTTGTGCAGAAAACAGTAACACTTGTTCAGAACGAAAGAGAGCACAGAGCCCCAGATTTGCTGTTGTCCTGGAGAGCTTGCAGAGCACTGGGGAAAGGCAGAAGAGAATTCCCTGCTAGCACCTTCTCTGTGCCTGGGAAGCAGAAGTGTTCACATTGCTTTGCAGAATCGCTTTTGTGCAGAAAACACTAACACTTGTTCAGAACGAAAGAAAGCACAGAGCCCCAGACTTTATGTTGTCCTGGAGAGCTTGCAGAGCACTGGGGAAAGGCAGGCAGAGAATTCCCTGCTAGCACCTTCTCTGTTCCTGGGAAGCAGAAGTGTTCACATTGCTTCGCAGAATCGCTTTTGTGCAGAAAACAGTAACACTTGTTCAGAACGAAAGAGAGCACAGAGCCCCAGATTTGCTGTTGTCCTGGAGAGCTTGCAGAGCACTGGGGAAAGGCAGGCAGAGAATTCCCTGCTATCACCTTCTCTGTGCCTGGGAAGCAGAAGTGTTCACATTGCTTCGCAGAATCGCTTTTGTGCAGAAAACAGTAACACTTGTTCAGAACGAAAGAAAGCACAGAGCCCCAGATTTTATGTTGTCCTGGAGAGCTTGCAGAGCACTGGGGAAAGGCAGGCAGAGAATTCCCTGCTAGCACCTTCTCTGTGCCTGGGAAGCAGAAGTGTTCACATTGCTTCGCAGAATCGCTTTTGTGCAGAAAACAGTAACACTTGTTCAGAACGAAAGAAAGCACAGAGCCCCAGACTTTATGTTGTCCTGGAGAGCTTGCAGAGCACTGGGGAAAGGCAGAAGAGAATTCCCTGCTAGCACCTTCTCTGTGCCTGGGAAGCAGAAGTGTTCACATTGCTTTGCAGAATCGCTTTTGTGCAGAAAACACTAACACTTGTTCAGAACGAAAGAAAGCACAGAGCCCCAGATTTGCTGTTGTCCTGGAGAGCTTGCAGAGCACTGGGGAAAGGCAGGCAGAGAATTCCCTGCTAGCACCTTCTCTGTGCCTGGGAAGCAGAAGTGTTCACATTGCTTCGCAGAATCGCTTTTGTGCAGAAAACAGTAACACTTGTTCAGAACGAAAGAAAGCACAGAGCCCCAGACTTTATGTTGTCCTGGAGAGCTTGCAGAGCACTGGGGAAAGGCAGGCAGAGAATTCCCTGCTAGCACCTTCTCTGTTCCTGGGAAGCAGAAGTGTTCACATTGCTTCGCAGAATCGCTTTTGTGCAGAAAACAGTAACACTTGTTCAGAACGAAAGAGAGCACAGAGCCCCAGATTTGCTGTTGTCCTGGAGAGCTTGCAGAGCACTGGGGAAAGGCAGAAGAGAATTCCCTGCTAGCACCTTCTCTGTGCCTGGGAAGCAGAAGTGTTCACATTGCTTTGCAGAATCGCTTTTGTGCAGAAAACACTAACACTAGTTCAGAACGAAAGAAAGCACAGAGCCCCAGATTTGCTGTTGTCCTGGAGAGCTTGCAGAGCACTGGGGAAAGGCAGGCAGAGAATTCCCTGCTAGCACCTTCTCTGTGCCTGGGAAGCAGAAGTGTTCACATTGCTTCGCAGAATCGCTTTTGTGCAGAAAACAGTAACACTTGTTCAGAACGAAAGAAAGCACAGAGCCCCAGATTTGCTGTTGTCCTGGAGAGCTTGCAGAGCACTGGGGAAAGGCAGGCAGAGAATTCCCTGCTAGCACCTTCTCTGTGCCTGGGAAGCACAAGTGTTCACATTGCTTCGCAGAATCGCTTTTGTGCAGAAAACAGTAAAATTTGTTCAGAACGAAAGAAAGCACAGAGCCCCAGATTTTATGTTGTCCTGGAGAGCTTGCAGAGCACTGGGGAAAGGCAGGCAGAGAATTCCCTGCTATCACCTTCTCTGTGCCTGGGAAGCAGAAGTGTTCACATTGCTTGGCAGAATCGCTTTTGTGCAGAAAACAGTAACACTTGTTCAGAACGAAAGAAAGCACAGAGCCCCAGATTTTATGTTGTCCTGGAGAGCTTGCAGAGCACTGGGGAAAGGCAGGCAGAGAATTCCCTGCTAGCACCTTCTCTGTGCCTGGGAAGCACAAGTGTTCACATTGCTTCGCAGAATTGCTTTTGTGCAGAAAATACTAACACTAGTTCAGAACGAAAGGAAGCACAGAGCCCCAGATTTGCTGTTGTCCTGGAGAGCTTGCAGAGCACTGGGGAAAGGCAGGCAGAGAATTCCCTGCTAGCACCTTCTCTGTGCCTGGGAAGCACAAGTGTTCACATTGCTTCGCAGAATCGCTTTTGTGCAGAAAACAGTAACACTTGTTCAGAACGAAAGAAAGCACAGAGCCCCAGACTTTATGTTGTCCTGGAGAGCTTGCAGAGCACTGGGGAAAGGCAGGCAGAGAATTCCCTGCTAGCACCTTCTCTGTTCCTGGGAAGCAGAAGTGTTCACATTGCTTCGCAGAATCGCTTTTGTGCAGAAAACAGTAACACTTGTTCAGAACGAAAGAGAGCACAGAGCCCCAGATTTGCTGTTGTCCTGGAGAGCTTGCAGAGCACTGGGGAAAGGCAGAAGAGAATTCCCTGCTAGCACCTTCTCTGTGCCTGGGAAGCAGAAGTGTTCACATTGCTTTGCAGAATCGCTTTTGTGCAGAAAACACTAACACTTGTTCAGAACGAAAGAAAGCACAGAGCCCCAGATTTGCTGTTGTCCTGGAGAGCTTGCAGAGCACTGGGGAAAGGCAGGCAGAGAATTCCCTGCTAGCACCTTCTCTGTGCCTGGGAAGCAGAAGTGTTCACATTGCTTCGCAGAATCGCTTTTGTGCAGAAAACAGTAACACTTGTTCAGAACGAAAGAAAGCACAGAGCCCCAGACTTTATGTTGTCCTGGAGAGCTTGCAGAGCACTGGGGAAAGGCAGGCAGAGAATTCCCTGCTAGCACCTTCTCTGTTCCTGGGAAGCAGAAGTGTTCACATTGCTTCGCAGAATCGCTTTTGTGCAGAAAACAGTAACACTTGTTCAGAACGAAAGAGAGCACAGAGCCCCAGATTTGCTGTTGTCCTGGAGAGCTTGCAGAGCACTGGGGAAAGGCAGGCAGAGAATTCCCTGCTATCACCTTCTCTGTGCCTGGGAAGCAGAAGTGTTCACATTGCTTCGCAGAATCGCTTTTGTGCAGAAAACAGTAACACTTGTTCAGAACGAAAGAAAGCACAGAGCCCCAGATTTTATGTTGTCCTGGAGAGCTTGCAGAGCACTGGGGAAAGGCAGGCAGAGAATTCCCTGCTAGCACCTTCTCTGTGCCTGGGAAGCACAAGTGTTCACATTGCTTCGCAGAATCGCTTTTGTGCAGAAAACAGTAACACTTGTTCAGAACGAAAGAAAGCACAGAGCCCCAGACTTTATGTTGTCCTGGAGAGCTTGCAGAGCACTGGGGAAAGGCAGGCAGAGAATTCCCTGCTAGCACCTTCTCTGTTCCTGGGAAGCAGAAGTGATCACATTGCTTCGCAGAATCGCTTTTGTGCAGAAAACAGTAACACTTGTTCAGAACGAAAGAGAGCACAGAGCCCCAGATTTGCTGTTGTCCTGGAGAGCTTGCAGAGCACTGGGGAAAGGCAGAAGAGAATTCCCTGCTAGCACCTTCTCTGTGCCTGGGAAGCAGAAGTGTTCACATTGCTTTGCAGAATCGCTTTTGTGCAGAAAACACTAACAGTTGTTCAGAACGAAAGAAAGCACAGAGCCCCAGATTTGCTGTTGTCCTGGAGAGCTTGCAGAGCACTGGGGAAAGGCAGGCAGAGAATTCCCTGCTAGCACCTTCTCTGTGCCTGGGAAGCAGAAGTGTTCACATTGCTTCGCAGAATCGCTTTTGTGCAGAAAACAGTAACACTTGTTCAGAACGAAAGAAAGCACAGAGCCCCAGACTTTATGTTGTCCTGGAGAGCTTGCAGAGCACTGGGGAAAGGCAGGCAGAGAATTCCCTGCTAGCACCTTCTCTGTTCCTGGGAAGCAGAAGTGTTCACATTGCTTCGCAGAATCGCTTTTGTGCAGAAAACAGTAACACTTGTTCAGAACGAAAGAGAGCACAGAGCCCCAGATTTGCTGTTGTCCTGGAGAGCTTGCAGAGCACTGGGGAAAGGCAGAAGAGAATTCCCTGCTAGCACCTTCTCTGTGCCTGGGAAGCAGAAGTGTTCACATTGCTTTGCAGAATCGCTTTTGTGCAGAAAACACTAACACTTGTTCAGAACGAAAGAAAGCACAGAGCCCCAGATTTGCTGTTGTCCTGGAGAGCTTGCAGAGCACTGGGGAAAGGCAGGCAGAGAATTCCCTGCTAGCACCTTCTCTGTGCCTGGGAAGCAGAAGTGTTCACATTGCTTCGCAGAATCGCTTTTGTGCAGAAAACAGTAACACTTGTTCAGAACGAAAGAAAGCACAGAGCCCCAGATTTGCTGTTGTCCTGGAGAGCTTGCAGAGCACTGGGGAAAGGCAGACAGAGAATTCCCTGCTAGCACCTTCTCTGTGCCTGGGAAGCAGAAGTGTTCACATTGCTTCGCAGAATTGCTTTTGTGCAGAAAACAGTAACACTTGTTCAGAACGAAAGAAAGCACAGAGCCCCAGATTTGCTGTTGTCCTGGAGAGCTTGCAGAGCACTGGGGAAAGGCAGGCAGAGAATTCCCTGCTAGCACCTTCTCTGTGCCTGGGAAGCACAAGTGTTCACATTGCTTGGCAGAATCGCTTTTGTGCAGAAAACAGTAACACTTGTTCAGAACGAAAGAAAGCACAGAGCCCCAGATTTGCTGTTGTCCTGGAGAGCTTGCAGAGCACTGGGGAAAGGCAGGCAGAGAATTCCCTGCTAGCACCTTCTCTGTGCCTGGGAAGCACAAGTGTTCACATTGCTTCGCAGAATTGCTTTTGTGCAGAAAATACTAACACTAGTTCAGAACGAAAGGAAGCACAGAGCCCCAGATTTGCTGTTGTCCTGGAGAGCTTGCAGAGCACTGGGGAAAGGCAGACAGAGAATTCCCTGCTAGCACCTTCTCTGTGCCTGGGAAGCAGAAGTGTTCACATTGCTTCGCAGAATTGCTTTTGTGCAGAAAACAGTAACACTTGTTCAGAACGAAAGAAAGCACAGAGCCCCAGATTTGCTGTTGTCCTGGAGAGCTTGCAGAGCACTGGGGAAAGGCAGGCAGAGAATTCCCTGCTAGCACCTTCTCTGTGCCTGGGAAGCACAAGTGTTCACATTGCTTCGCAGAATCGCTTTTGTGCAGAAAACAGTAACATTTGTTCAGAACGAAAGAAAGCACAGAGCCCCAGATTTTATGTTGTCCTGGAGAGCTTGCAGAGCACTGGGGAAAGGCAGGCAGAGAATTCCCTGCTATCACCTTCTCTGTGCCTGGGAAGCAGAAGTGTTCACATTGCTTCGCAGAATCGCTTTTGTGCAGAAAACAGTAACACTTGTTCAGAACGAAAGAAAGCACAGAGCCCCAGATTTTATGTTGTCCTGGAGAGCTTGCAGAGCACTGGGGAAAGGCAGGCAGAGAATTCCCTGCTAGCACCTTCTCTGTGCCTGGGAAGCACAAGTGTTCACATTGCTTCGCAGAATTGCTTTTGTGCAGAAAATACTAACACTAGTTCAGAACGAAAGGAAGCACAGAGCCCCAGATTTGCTGTTGTCCTGGAGAGCTTGCAGAGCACTGGGGAAAGGCAGGCAGAGAATTCCCTGCTAGCACCTTCTCTGTGCCTGGGAAGCACAAGTGTTCACATTGCTTCGCAGAATTGCTTTTGTGCAGAAAACAGTAACACTAGTTCAGAACAAAAGGAAGCACAGAGCCCCAGATTTGCTGTTGTCCTGGAGAGCTTGCAGAGCACTGGGGAAAGGCAGGCAGAGAATTTCCTGCTAGCACCTTCTCTGTGCCTGGGAAGCACAAGTGTTCACATTGCTTGGCAGAATCGCTTTTGTGCAGAAAACAGTAACACTTGTTCAGAACGAAAGAAAGCACAGAGCCCCAGATTTTATGTTGTCCTGGAGAGCTTGCAGAGCACTGGGGAAAGGCAGGCAGAGAATTCCCTGCTAGCACCTTCTCTGTGCCTGGGAAGCAGAAGTGTTCACATTGCTTTGCAGAATCGCTTTTGTGCAGAAAACAGTAACACTTGTTCAGAACGAAAGAAAGCACAGAGCCCCAGATTTGCTGTTGTCCTGGAGAGCTTGCAGAGCACTGGGGAAAGGCAGGCAGAGAATTCCCTGCTAGCACCTTCTCTGTGCCTGGGAAGCACAAGTGTTCACATTGCTTCGCAGAATCGCTTTTGTGCAGAAAACAGTAACACTTGTTCAGAACGAAAGAAAGCACAGAGCCCCAGATTTTATGTTGTCCTGGAGAGCTTGCAGAGCACTGGGGAAAGGCAGGCAGAGAATTCCCTGCTAGCACCTTCTCTGTGCCTGGGAAGCAGAAGTGTTCACATTGCTTTGCAGAATCGCTTTTGTGCAGAAAACAGTAACACTTGTCCAGAACGAAAGAAAGCACAGAGCCCCAGATTTGCTGTTGTCCTGGAGAGCTTGCAGAGCACTGGGGAAAGGCAGGCAGAGAATTCCCTGCTAGCACCTTCTCTGTGCCTGGGAAGCAGAAGTGTTCACATTGCTTCGCAGAATCGCTTTTGTGCAGAAAACAGTAACACTTGTTCAGAATGAAAGAAAGCACAGAACCCCAGATTTTATGTTGTCCTGGAGAGCTTGCAGAGCACTAAGGAAAGGCAGGCAGAGAATTCCCTGCTAGCACCTTCTCTGTGCCTGTTCACATTGCTTCGCAGAATCGCTTTTGTGCAGAAAACAGTAACACTTGTTCAGAACGAAAGAAAGCACAGAGCCCCAGATTTGCTGTTGTCCTGGAGAGCTTGCAGAGCACTGGGGAAAGGCAGGCAGAGAATTCCCTGCTAGCACCTTCTCTGTGCCTGGGAAGCACAAGTGTTCACATTGCTTTGCAGAATCGCTTTTGTGCAGAAAACAGTAACACTTGTTCAGAACGAAAGAAAGCACAGAGCCCCAGATTTTATGTTGTCCTGGAGAGCTTGCAGAGCACTGGGGAAAGGCAGGCAGAGAATTCCCTGCTAGCACCTTCTCTGTGCCTGGGAAGCAGAAGTGTTCACATTGCTTGGCAGAATCGCTTTTGTGCAGAAAACAGTAACACTTGTTCAGAACGAAAGAAAGCACAGAGCCCCAGATTTTATGTTGTCCTGGAGAGCTTGCAGAGCACTGGGGAAAGGCAGGCAGAGAATTCCCTGCTAGCACCTTCTCTGTGCCTGGGAAGCACAAGTGTTCACATTGCTTCGCAGAATCGCTTTTGTGCAGAAAACAGTAACACTTGTTCAGAACGAAAGAAAGCACAGAGCCCCAGATTTTATGTTGTCCTGGAGAGCTTGCAGAGCACTGGGGAAAGGCAGGCAGAGAATTCCCTGCTAGCACCTTCTCTGTGCCTGGGAAGCAGAAGTGTTCACATTGCTTGGCAGAATCGCTTTTGTGCAGAAAACAGTAACACTTGTTCAGAACGAAAGAAAGCACAGAGCCCCAGATTTTATGTTGTCCTGGAGAGCTTGCAGAGCACTGGGGAAAGGCAGGCAGAGAATTCCCTGCTAGCACCTTCTCTGTGCCTGGGAAGCACAAGTGTTCACATTGCTTCGCAGAATCGCTTTTGTGCAGAAAACAGTAACACTTGTTCAGAACGAAAGAAAGCACAGAGCCCCAGATTTTATGTTGTCCTGGAGAGCTTGCAGAGCACTGGGGAAAGGCAGGCAGAGAATTCCCTGCTAGCACCTTCTCTGTGCCTGGGAAGCAGAAGTGTTCACATTGCTTCGCAGAATCGCTTTTGTGCAGAAAACAGTAACACTTGTCCAGAACGAAAGAAAGCACAGAGCCCCAGATTTGCTGTTGTCCTGGAGAGCTTGCAGAGCACTGGGGAAAGGCAGGCAGAGAATTCCCTGCTAGCACCTTCTCTGTGCCTGTTCACATTGCTTCGCAGAATCGCTTTTGTGCAGAAAACAGTAACACTTGTTCAGAACGAAAGAAAGCACAGAGCCCCAGATTTGCTGTTGTCCTGGAGAGCTTGCAGAGCACTGGGGAAAGGCAGGCAGAGAATTCCCTGCTAGCACCTTCTCTGTGCCTGGGAAGCACAAGTGTTCACATTGCTTTGCAGAATCGCTTTTGTGCAGAAAACAGTAACACTTGTTCAGAACGAAAGAAAGCACAGAGCCCCAGATTTTATGTTGTCCTGGAGAGCTTGCAGAGCACTGGGGAAAGGCAGGCAGAGAATTCCCTGCTAGCACCTTCTCTGTGCCTGGGAAGCAGAAGTGTTCACATTGCTTGGCAGAATCGCTTTTGTGCAGAAAACAGTAACACTTGTTCAGAACGAAAGAAAGCACAGAGCCCCAGATTTTATGTTGTCCTGGAGAGCTTGCAGAGCACTGGGGAAAGGCAGGCAGAGAATTCCCTGCTAGCACCTTCTCTGTGCCTGGGAAGCACAAGTGTTCACATTGCTTCGCAGAATCGCTTTTGTGCAGAAAACAGTAACACTTGTTCAGAACAAAAGAAAGCACAGAGCCCCAGATTTTATGTTGTCCTGGAGAGCTTGCAGAGCACTGGGGAAAGGCAGGCAGAGAATTCCCTGCTAGCACCTTCTCTGTGCCTGGGAAGCAGAAGTGTTCACATTGCTTGGCAGAATCGCTTTTGTGCAGAAAACAGTAACACTTGTTCAGAACGAAAGAAAGCACAGAGCCCCAGATTTTATGTTGTCCTGGAGAGCTTGCAGAGCACTGGGGAAAGGCAGGCAGAGAATTCCCTGCTAGCACCTTCTCTGTGCCTGGGAAGCACAAGTGTTCACATTGCTTCGCAGAATCGCTTTTGTGCAGAAAACAGTAACACTTGTTCAGAACGAAAGAAAGCACAGAGCCCCAGATTTTATGTTGTCCTGGAGAGCTTGCAGAGCACTGGGGAAAGGCAGGCAGAGAATTCCCTGCTAGCACCTTCTCTGTGCCTGGGAAGCAGAAGTGTTCACATTGCTTCGCAGAATCGCTTTTGTGCAGAAAACAGTAACACTTGTTCAGAACGAAAGAAAGCACAGAGCCCCAGATTTTATGTTGTCCTGGAGAGCTTGCAGAGCACTGGGGAAAGGCAGGCAGAGAATTCCCTGCTAGCACCTTCTCTGTGCCTGGGAAGCAGAAGTGTTCACATTGCTTCGCAGAATCGCTTTTGTGCAGAAAACAGTAACACTTGTTCAGAACGAAAGAAAGCACAGAGCCCCAGATTTGCTGTTGTCCTGGAGAGCTTGCAGAGCACTGGGGAAAGGCAGACAGAGAATTCCCTGCTAGCACCTTCTCTGTGCCTGGGAAGCAGAAGTGTTCACATTGCTTGGCAGAATCGCTTTTGTGCAGAAAACAGTAACACTTGTTCAGAACGAAAGAAAGCACAGAGCCCCAGATTTGCTGTTGTCCTGGAGAGCTTGCAGAGCACTGGGGAAAGGCAGGCAGAGAATTCCCTGCTAGCACCTTCTCTGTGCCTGGGAAGCAGAATTGTTCACATTGCTTCGCAGAATCGCTTTTGTGCAGAAAACAGTAACACTTGTTCAGAACGAAAGAAAGCACAGAGCCCCAGATTTTATGTTGTCCTGGAGAGCTTGCAGAGCACTGGGGAAAGGCAGGCAGAGAATTCCCTGCTAGCACCTTCTCTGTGCCTGTTCACATTGCTTCGCAGAATCGCTTTTGTGCAGAAAACAGTAACACTTGTTCAGAACGAAAGGAAGCACAGAGCCCCAGATTTGCTGTTGTCCTGGAGAGCTTGCAGAGCACTGGGGAAAGGCAGGCAGAGAATTCCCTGCTAGCACCTTCTCTGTGCCTGGGAAGCACAAGTGTTCACATTGCTTCGCAGAATCGCTTTTGTGCAGAAAACAGTAACACTTGTTCAGAACGAAAGAAAGCACAGAGCCCCAGATTTTATGTTGTCCTGGAGAGCTTGCAGAGCACTGGGGAAAGGCAGGCAGAGAATTCCCTGCTAGCACCTTCTCTGTGCCTTTTCACATTGCTTTGCAGAATCGCTTTTGTGCAGAAAACAGTAACACTTGTTCAGAACGAAAGAAAGCACAGAGCCCCAGATTTTATGTTGTCCTGGAGAGCTTGCAGAGCACTGGGGAAAGGCAGGCAGAGAATTCCCTGCTAGCACCTTCTCTGTGCCTGTTCACATTGCTTCGCAGAATCGCTTTTGTGCAGAAAACAGTAACACTTGTTCAGAACGAAAGAAAGCACAGAGCCCCAGATTTGCTGTTGTCCTGGAGAGCTTGCAGAGCACTGGGGAAAGGCAGGCAGAGAATTCCCTGCTAGCACCTTCTCTGTGCCTGGGAAGCAGAAGTGTTCACATTGCTTCGCAGAATCGCTTTTGTGCAGAAAACAGTAACACTTGTTCAGAACGAAAGAAAGCACAGAGCCCCAGACTTTATGTTGTCCTGGAGAGCTTGCAGAGCACTGGGGAAAGGCAGGCAGAGAATTCCCTGCTAGCACCTTCTCTGTGCCTGGGAAGCAGAAGTGTTCACATTGCTTCGCAGAATCGCTTTTGTGCAGAAAACAGTAACACTTGTTCAGAATGAAAGAAAGCACAGAACCCCAGATTTTATGTTGTCCTGGAGAGCTTGCAGAGCACTGGGGAAAGGCAGGCAGAGAATTCCCTGCTAGCACCTTCTCTGTGCCTGTTCACATTGCTTTGCAGAATCGCTTTTGTGCAGAAAACAGTAACACTTGTTCAGAACGAAAGAAAGCACAGAGCCCCAGATTTTATGTTGTCCTGGAGAGCTTGCAGAGCACTGGGGAAAGGCAGGCAGAGAATTCCCTGCTAGCACCTTCTCTGTGCCTGGGAAGCAGAAGTGTTCACATTGCTTGGCAGAATCGCTTTTGTGCAGAAAACAGTAACACTTGTTCAGAACGAAAGAAAGCACAGAGCCCCAGACTTTATGTTGTCCTGGAGAGCTTGCAGAGCACTGGGGAAAGGCAGGCAGAGAATTCCCTGCTAGCACCTTCTCTGTTCCTGGGAAGCAGAAGTGTTCACATTGCTTCGCAGAATCGCTTTTGTGCAGAAAACAGTAACACTTGTTCAGAACGAAAGAGAGCACAGAGCCCCAGATTTGCTGTTGTCCTGGAGAGCTTGCAGAGCACTGGGGAAAGGCAGAAGAGAATTCCCTGCTAGCACCTTCTCTGTGCCTGGGAAGCAGAAGTGTTCACATTGCTTTGCAGAATCGCTTTTGTGCAGAAAACACTAACACTTGTTCAGAACGAAAGAAAGCACAGAGCCCCAGATTTGCTGTTGTCCTGGAGAGCTTGCAGAGCACTGGGGAAAGGCAGGCAGAGAATTCCCTGCTAGCACCTTCTCTGTGCCTGGGAAGCAGAAGTGTTCACATTGCTTCGCAGAATCGCTTTTGTGCAGAAAACAGTAACACTTGTTCAGAACGAAAGAAAGCACAGAGCCCCAGACTTTATGTTGTCCTGGAGAGCTTGCAGAGCACTGGGGAAAGGCAGGCAGAGAATTCCCTGCTAGCACCTTCTCTGTTCCTGGGAAGCAGAAGTGTTCACATTGCTTCGCAGAATCGCTTTTGTGCAGAAAACAGTAACACTTGTTCAGAACGAAAGAGAGCACAGAGCCCCAGATTTGCTGTTGTCCTGGAGAGCTTGCAGAGCACTGGGGAAAGGCAGGCAGAGAATTCCCTGCTATCACCTTCTCTGTGCCTGGGAAGCAGAAGTGTTCACATTGCTTCGCAGAATCGCTTTTGTGCAGAAAACAGTAACACTTGTTCAGAACGAAAGAAAGCACAGAGCCCCAGATTTTATGTTGTCCTGGAGAGCTTGCAGAGCACTGGGGAAAGGCAGGCAGAGAATTCCCTGCTAGCACCTTCTCTGTGCCTGGGAAGCAGAAGTGTTCACATTGCTTCGCAGAATCGCTTTTGTGCAGAAAACAGTAACACTTGTTCAGAACGAAAGAAAGCACAGAGCCCCAGACTTTATGTTGTCCTGGAGAGCTTGCAGAGCACTGGGGAAAGGCAGGCAGAGAATTCCCTGCTAGCACCTTCTCTGTTCCTGGGAAGCAGAAGTGATCACATTGCTTCGCAGAATCGCTTTTGTGCAGAAAACAGTAACACTTGTTCAGAACGAAAGAGAGCACAGAGCCCCAGATTTGCTGTTGTCCTGGAGAGCTTGCAGAGCACTGGGGAAAGGCAGAAGAGAATTCCCTGCTAGCACCTTCTCTGTGCCTGGGAAGCAGAAGTGTTCACATTGCTTTGCAGAATCGCTTTTGTGCAGAAAACACTAACACTTGTTCAGAACGAAAGAAAGCACAGAGCCCCAGATTTGCTGTTGTCCTGGAGAGCTTGCAGAGCACTGGGGAAAGGCAGGCAGAGAATTCCCTGCTAGCACCTTCTCTGTGCCTGGGAAGCAGAAGTGTTCACATTGCTTCGCAGAATCGCTTTTGTGCAGAAAACAGTAACACTTGTTCAGAACGAAAGAAAGCACAGAGCCCCAGACTTTATGTTGTCCTGGAGAGCTTGCAGAGCACTGGGGAAAGGCAGGCAGAGAATTCCCTGCTAGCACCTTCTCTGTTCCTGGGAAGTAGAAGTGTTCACATTGCTTCGCAGAATCGCTTTTGTGCAGAAAACAGTAACACTTGTTCAGAACGAAAGAGAGCACAGAGCCCCAGATTTGCTGTTGTCCTGGAGAGCTTGCAGAGCACTGGGGAAAGGCAGAAGAGAATTCCCTGCTAGCACCTTCTCTGTGCCTGGGAAGCAGAAGTGTTCACATTGCTTTGCAGAATCGCTTTTGTGCAGAAAACACTAACACTTGTTCAGAACGAAAGAAAGCACAGAGCCCCAGATTTGCTGTTGTCCTGGAGAGCTTGCAGAGCACTGGGGAAAGGCAGGCAGAGAATTCCCTGCTAGCACCTTCTCTGTGCCTGGGAAGCAGAAGTGTTCACATTGCTTCGCAGAATCGCTTTTGTGCAGAAAACAGTAACACTTGTTCAGAACGAAAGAAAGCACAGAGCCCCAGATTTGCTGTTGTCCTGGAGAGCTTGCAGAGCACTGGGGAAAGGCAGGCAGAGAATTCCCTGCTAGCACCTTCTCTGTGCCTGGGAAGCAGAAGTGTTCACATTGCTTCGCAGAATCGCTTTTGTGCAGAAAACAGTAACACTTGTTCAGAACGAAAGAAAGCACAGAGCCCCAGATTTGCTGTTGTCCTGGAGAGCTTGCAGAGCACTGGGGAAAGGCAGGCAGAGAATTCCCTGCTAGCACCTTCTCTGTGCCTGGGAAGCACAAGTGTTCACATTGCTTCGCAGAATCGCTTTTGTGCAGAAAACAGTAACACTTGTTCAGAACGAAAGAAAGCACAGAGCCCCAGATTTGCTGTTGTCCTGGAGAGCTTGCAGAGCACTGGGGAAAGGCAGGCAGAGAATTCCCTGCTAGCACCTTCTCTGTGCCTGGGAAGCACAAGTGTTCACATTGCTTCGCAGAATCGCTTTTGTGCAGAAAATACTAACACTAGTTCAGAACGAAAGGAAGCACAGAGCCCCAGATTTGCTGTTGTCCTGGAGAGCTTGCAGAGCACTGGGGAAAGGCAGACAGAGAATTCCCTGCTAGCACCTTCTCTGTGCCTGGGAAGCAGAAGTGTTCACATTGCTTCGCAGAATCGCTTTTGTGCAGAAAACAGTAACACTTGTTCAGAACGAAAGAAAGCACAGAGCCCCAGATTTGCTGTTGTCCTGGAGAGCTTGCAGAGCACTGGGGAAAGGCAGGCAGAGAATTCCCTGCTAGCACCTTCTCTGTGCCTGGGAAGCACAAGTGTTCACATTGCTTCGCAGAATCGCTTTTGTGCAGAAAACAGTAACATTTGTTCAGAACGAAAGAAAGCACAGAGCCCCAGATTTTATGTTGTCCTGGAGAGCTTGCAGAGCACTGGGGAAAGGCAGGCAGAGAATTCCCTGCTATCACCTTCTCTGTGCCTGGGAAGCAGAAGTGTTCACATTGCTTCGCAGAATCGCTTTTGTGCAGAAAACAGTAACACTTGTTCAGAACGAAAGAAAGCACAGAGCCCCAGATTTTATGTTGTCCTGGAGAGCTTGCAGAGCACTGGGGAAAGGCAGGCAGAGAATTCCCTGCTAGCACCTTCTCTGTGCCTGGGAAGCAGAAGTGTTCACATTGCTTCGCAGAATTGCTTTTGTGCAGAAAATACTAACACTAGTTCAGAACGAAAGGAAGCACAGAGCCCCAGATTTGCTGTTGTCCTGGAGAGCTTGCAGAGCACTGGGGAAAGGCAGGCAGAGAATTCCCTGCTAGCACCTTCTCTGTGCCTGGGAAGCACAAGTGTTCACATTGCTTCGCAGAATTGCTTTTGTGCAGAAAACAGTAACACTAGTTCAGAACAAAAGGAAGCACAGAGCCCCAGATTTGCTGTTGTCCTGGAGAGCTTGCAGAGCACTGGGGAAAGGCAGGCAGAGAATTTCCTGCTAGCACCTTCTCTGTGCCTGGGAAGCACAAGTGTTCACATTGCTTGGCAGAATCGCTTTTGTGCAGAAAACAGTAACACTTGTTCAGAACGAAAGAAAGCACAGAGCCCCAGATTTTATGTTGTCCTGGAGAGCTTGCAGAGCACTGGGGAAAGGCAGGCAGAGAATTCCCTGCTAGCACCTTCTCTGTGCCTGGGAAGCAGAAGTGTTCACATTGCTTTGCAGAATCGCTTTTGTGCAGAAAACAGTAACACTTGTTCAGAACGAAAGAAAGCACAGAGCCCCAGATTTGCTGTTGTCCTGGAGAGCTTGCAGAGCACTGGGGAAAGGCAGGCAGAGAATTCCCTGCTAGCACCTTCTCTGTGCCTGGGAAGCACAAGTGTTCACATTGCTTTGCAGAATCGCTTTTGTGCAGAAAACAGTAACACTTGTTCAGAACGAAAGAAAGCACAGAGCCCCAGATTTTATGTTGTCCTGGAGAGCTTGCAGAGCACTGGGGAAAGGCAGGCAGAGAATTCCCTGCTAGCACCTTCTCTGTGCCTGGGAAGCAGAAGTGTTCACATTGCTTCGCAGAATCGCTTTTGTGCAGAAAACAGTAACACTTGTTCAGAATGAAAGAAAGCACAGAACCCCAGATTTTATGTTGTCCTGGAGAGCTTGCAGAGCACTAAGGAAAGGCAGGCAGAGAATTCCCTGCTAGCACCTTCTCTGTGCCTGTTCACATTGCTTCGCAGAATCGCTTTTGTGCAGAAAACAGTAACACTTGTTCAGAACGAAAGAAAGCACAGAGCCCCAGATTTTATGTTGTCCTGGAGAGCTTGCAGAGCACTGGGGAAAGGCAGGCAGAGAATTCCCTGCTAGCACCTTCTCTGTGCCTGGGAAGCACAAGTGTTCACATTGCTTGGCAGAATCGCTTTTGTGCAGAAAACAGTAACACTTGTTCAGAACGAAAGAAAGCACAGAGCCCCAGATTTTATGTTGTCCTGGAGAGCTTGCAGAGCACTGGGGAAAGGCAGGCAGAGAATTCCCTGCTAGCACCTTCTCTGTGCCTGGGAAGCAGAAGTGTTCACATTGCTTGGCAGAATCGCTTTTGTGCAGAAAACAGTAACACTTGTTCAGAACGAAAGAAAGCACAGAGCCCCAGATTTTATGTTGTCCTGGAGAGCTTGCAGAGCACTGGGGAAAGGCAGGCAGAGAATTCCCTGCTAGCACCTTCTCTGTGCCTGGGAAGCAGAAGTGTTCACATTGCTTTGCAGAATCGCTTTTGTGCAGAAAACACTAACACTTGTTCAGAACGAAAGAAAGCACAGAGCCCCAGATTTGCTGTTGTCCTGGAGAGCTTGCAGAGCACTGGGGAAAGGCAGGCAGAGAATTCCCTGCTAGCACCTTCTCTGTGCCTGGGAAGCAGAAGTGTTCACATTGCTTCGCAGAATCGCTTTTGTGCAGAAAACAGTAACACTTGTTCAGAACGAAAGAAAGCACAGAGCCCCAGACTTTATGTTGTCCTGGAGAGCTTGCAGAGCACTGGGGAAAGGCAGGCAGAGAATTCCCTGCTAGCACCTTCTCTGTTCCTGGGAAGCAGAAGTGTTCACATTGCTTCGCAGAATCGCTTTTGTGCAGAAAACAGTAACACTTGTTCAGAACGAAAGAGAGCACAGAGCCCCAGATTTGCTGTTGTCCTGGAGAGCTTGCAGAGCACTGGGGAAAGGCAGGCAGAGAATTCCCTGCTATCACCTTCTCTGTGCCTGGGAAGCAGAAGTGTTCACATTGCTTCGCAGAATCGCTTTTGTGCAGAAAACAGTAACACTTGTTCAGAACGAAAGAAAGCACAGAGCCCCAGATTTTATGTTGTCCTGGAGAGCTTGCAGAGCACTGGGGAAAGGCAGGCAGAGAATTCCCTGCTAGCACCTTCTCTGTGCCTGGGAAGCAGAAGTGTTCACATTGCTTCGCAGAATCGCTTTTGTGCAGAAAACAGTAACACTTGTTCAGAACGAAAGAAAGCACAGAGCCCCAGACTTTATGTTGACCTGGAGAGCTTGCAGAGCACTGGGGAAAGGCAGGCAGAGAATTCCCTGCTAGCACCTTCTCTGTTCCTGGGAAGCAGAAGTGATTACATTGCTTCGCAGAATCGCTTTTGTGCAGAAAACAGTATCACTTGTTCAGAACGAAACAGAGCACAGAGCCCCAGATTTGCTGTTGTCCTGGAGAGCTTGCAGAGCACTGGGGAAAGGCAGAAGAGAATTCCCTGCTAGCACCTTCTCTGTGCCTGGGAAGCAGAAGTGTTCACATTGCTTCGCAGAATCGCTTTTGTGCAGAAAACACTAACACTTGTTCAGAACGAAAGAAAGCACAGAGCCCCAGATTTGCTGTTGTCCTGGAGAGCTTGCAGAGCACTGGGGAAAGGCAGGCAGAGAATTCCCTGCTAGCACCTTCTCTGTGCCTGGGAAGCAGAAGTGTTCACATTGCTTCGCAGAATCGCTTTTGTGCAGAAAACAGTAACACTTGTTCAGAACGAAAGAAAGCACAGAGCCCCAGACTTTATGTTGTCCTGGAGAGCTTGCAGAGCACTGGGGAAAGGCAGGCAGAGAATTCCCTGCTAGCACCTTCTCTGTTCCTGGGAAGTAGAAGTGTTCACATTGCTTCGCAGAATCGCTTTTGTGCAGAAAACAGTAACACTTGTTCAGAACGAAAGAGAGCACAGAGCCCCAGATTTGCTGTTGTCCTGGAGAGCTTGCAGAGCACTGGGGAAAGGCAGAAGAGAATTCCCTGCTAGCACCTTCTCTGTGCCTGGGAAGCAGAAGTGTTCACATTGCTTTGCAGAATCGCTTTTGTGCAGAAAACACTAACACTTGTTCAGAACGAAAGAAAGCACAGAGCCCCAGATTTGCTGTTGTCCTGGAGAGCTTGCAGAGCACTGGGGAAAGGCAGGCAGAGAATTCCCTGCTAGCACCTTCTCTGTGCCTGGGAAGCACAAGTGTTCACATTGCTTCGCAGAATCGCTTTTGTGCAGAAAACAGTAACACTTGTTCAGAACGAAAGAAAGCACAGAGCCCCAGATTTTATGTTGTCCTGGAGAGCTTGCAGAGCACTGGGGAAAGGCAGGCAGAGAATTCCCTGCTAGCACCTTCTCTGTGCCTGGGAAGCAGAAGTGTTCACATTGCTTTGCAGAATCGCTTTTGTGCAGAAAACAGTAACACTTGTCCAGAACGAAAGAAAGCACAGAGCCCCAGATTTGCTGTTGTCCTGGAGAGCTTGCAGAGCACTGGGGAAAGGCAGGCAGAGAATTCCCTGCTAGCACCTTCTCTGTGCCTGGGAAGCAGAAGTGTTCACATTGCTTCGCAGAATTGCTTTTGTGCAGAAAACAGTAACACTTGTTCAGAATGAAAGAAAGCACAGAACCCCAGATTTTATGTTGTCCTGGAGAGCTTGCAGAGCACTAAGGAAAGGCAGGCAGAGAATTCCCTGCTAGCACCTTCTCTGTGCCTGTTCACATTGCTTCGCAGAATCGCTTTTGTGCAGAAAACAGTAACACTTGTTCAGAACGAAAGAAAGCACAGAGCCCCAGATTTGCTGTTGTCCTGGAGAGCTTGCAGAGCACTGGGGAAAGGCAGGCAGAGAATTCCCTGCTAGCACCTTCTCTGTGCCTGGGAAGCAGAAGTGTTCACATTGCTTTGCAGAATCGCTTTTGTGCAGAAAACACTAACACTTGTTCAGAACGAAAGAAAGCACAGAGCCCCAGATTTTATGTTGTCCTGGAGAGCTTGCAGAGCACTGGGGAAAGGCAGGCAGAGAATTCCCTGCTAGCACCTTCTCTGTGCCTGGGAAGCAGAAGTGTTCACATTGCTTCGCAGAATCGCTTTTGTGCAGAAAACAGTAACACTTGTTCAGAATGAAAGAAAGCACAGAACCCCAGATTTTATGTTGTCCTGGAGAGCTTGCAGAGCACTAAGGAAAGGCAGGCAGAGAATTCCCTGCTAGCACCTTCTCTGTGCCTGTTCACATTGCTTCGCAGAATCGCTTTTGTGCAGAAAACAGTAACACTTGTTCAGAACGAAAGAAAGCACAGAGCCCCAGATTTTATGTTGTCCTGGAGAGCTTGCAGAGCACTGGGGAAAGGCAGGCAGAGAATTCCCTGCTAGCACCTTCTCTGTGCCTGGGAAGCACAAGTGTTCACATTGCTTCGCAGAATTGCTTTTGTGCAGAAAACAGTAACACTTGTTCAGAACGAAAGAAAGCACAGAGCCCCAGATTTGCTGTTGTCCTGGAGAGCTTGCAGAGCACTGGGGAAAGGCAGGCAGAGAATTCCCTGCTAGCACCTTCTCTGTGCCTGGGAAGCAGAAGTGTTCACATTGCTTGGCAGAATCGCTTTTGTGCAGAAAACAGTAACACTTGTTCAGAACGAAAGAAAGCACAGAGCCCCAGATTTTATGTTGTCCTGGAGAGCTTGCAGAGCACTGGGGAAAGGCAGGCAGAGAATTCCCTGCTAGCACCTTCTCTGTGCCTGGGAAGCAGAAGTGTTCACATTGCTTTGCAGAATCGCTTTTGTGCAGAAAACACTAACACTTGTTCAGAACGAAAGAAAGCACAGAGCCCCAGATTTGCTGTTGTCCTGGAGAGCTTGCAGAGCACTGGGGAAAGGCAGGCAGAGAATTCCCTGCTAGCACCTTCTCTGTGCCTGGGAAGCAGAAGTGTTCACATTGCTTCGCAGAATCGCTTTTGTGCAGAAAACAGTAACACTTGTTCAGAACGAAAGAAAGCACAGAGCCCCAGACTTTATGTTGTCCTGGAGAGCTTGCAGAGCACTGGGGAAAGGCTGGCAGAGAATTCCCTGCTAGCACCTTCTCTGTTCCTGGGAAGCAGAAGTGTTCACATTGCTTCGCAGAATCGCTTTTGTGCAGAAAACAGTAACACTTGTTCAGAACGAAAGAGAGCACAGAGCCCCAGATTTGCTGTTGTCCTGGAGAGCTTGCAGAGCACTGGGGAAAGGCAGGCAGAGAATTCCCTGCTATCACCTTCTCTGTGCCTGGGAAGCAGAAGTGTTCACATTGCTTCGCAGAATCGCTTTTGTGCAGAAAACAGTAACACTTGTTCAGAACGAAAGAAAGCACAGAGCCCCAGATTTTATGTTGTCCTGGAGAGCTTGCAGAGCACTGGGGAAAGGCAGGCAGAGAATTCCCTGCTAGCACCTTCTCTGTGCCTGGGAAGCAGAAGTGTTCACATTGCTTCGCAGAATCGCTTTTGTGCAGAAAACAGTAACACTTGTTCAGAACGAAAGAAAGCACAGAGCCCCAGACTTTATGTTGTCCTGGAGAGCTTGCAGAGCACTGGGGAAAGGCAGGCAGAGAATTCCCTGCTAGCACCTTCTCTGTTCCTGGGAAGCAGAAGTGATCACATTGCTTCGCAGAATCGCTTTTGTGCAGAAAACAGTAACACTTGTTCAGAACGAAAGAGAGCACAGAGCCCCAGATTTGCTGTTGTCCTGGAGAGCTTGCAGAGCACTGGGGAAAGGCAGAAGAGAATTCCCTGCTAGCACCTTCTCTGTGCCTGGGAAGCAGAAGTGTTCACATTGCTTTGCAGAATCGCTTTTGTGCAGAAAACACTAACACTTGTTCAGAACGAAAGAAAGCACAGAGCCCCAGATTTGCTGTTGTCCTGGAGAGCTTGCAGAGCACTGGGGAAAGGCAGGCAGAGAATTCCCTGCTAGCACCTTCTCTGTGCCTGGGAAGCAGAAGTGTTCACATTGCTTCGCAGAATCGCTTTTGTGCAGAAAACAGTAACACTTGTTCAGAACGAAAGAAAGCACAGAGCCCCAGACTTTATGTTGTCCTGGAGAGCTTGCAGAGCACTGGGGAAAGGCAGGCAGAGAATTCCCTGCTAGCACCTTCTCTGTTCCTGGGAAGTAGAAGTGTTCACATTGCTTCGCAGAATCGCTTTTGTGCAGAAAACAGTAACACTTGTTCAGAACGAAAGAGAGCACAGAGCCCCAGATTTGCTGTTGTCCTGGAGAGCTTGCAGAGCACTGGGGAAAGGCAGAAGAGAATTCCCTGCTAGCACCTTCTCTGTGCCTGGGAAGCAGAAGTGTTCACATTGCTTTGCAGAATCGCTTTTGTGCAGAAAACACTAACACTTGTTCAGAACGAAAGAAAGCACAGAGCCCCAGATTTGCTGTTGTCCTGGAGAGCTTGCAGAGCACTGGGGAAAGGCAGGCAGAGAATTCCCTGCTAGCACCTTCTCTGTGCCTGGGAAGCAGAAGTGTTCACATTGCTTCGCAGAATCGCTTTTGTGCAGAAAACAGTAACACTTGTTCAGAACGAAAGAAAGCACAGAGCCCCAGATTTGCTGTTGTCCTGGAGAGCTTGCAGAGCACTGGGGAAAGGCAGGCAGAGAATTCCCTGCTAGCACCTTCTCTGTGCCTGGGAAGCAGAAGTGTTCACATTGCTTCGCAGAATCGCTTTTGTGCAGAAAACAGTAACACTTGTTCAGAACGAAAGAAAGCACAGAGCCCCAGATTTGCTGTTGTCCTGGAGAGCTTGCAGAGCACTGGGGAAAGGCAGGCAGAGAATTCCCTGCTAGCACCTTCTCTGTGCCTGGGAAGCACAAGTGTTCACATTGCTTCGCAGAATCGCTTTTGTGCAGAAAACAGTAACACTTGTTCAGAACGAAAGAAAGCACAGAGCCCCAGATTTGCTGTTGTCCTGGAGAGCTTGCAGAGCACTGGGGAAAGGCAGGCAGAGAATTCCCTGCTAGCACCTTCTCTGTGCCTGGGAAGCACAAGTGTTCACATTGCTTCGCAGAATCGCTTTTGTGCAGAAAATACTAACACTAGTTCAGAACGAAAGGAAGCACAGAGCCCCAGATTTGCTGTTGTCCTGGAGAGCTTGCAGAGCACTGGGGAAAGGCAGACAGAGAATTCCCTGCTAGCACCTTCTCTGTGCCTGGGAAGCAGAAGTGTTCACATTGCTTCGCAGAATTGCTTTTGTGCAGAAAACAGTAACACTTGTTCAGAACGAAAGAAAGCACAGAGCCCCAGATTTGCTGTTGTCCTGGAGAGCTTGCAGAGCACTGGGGAAAGGCAGGCAGAGAATTCCCTGCTAGCACCTTCTCTGTGCCTGGGAAGCACAAGTGTTCACATTGCTTCGCAGAATCGCTTTTGTGCAGAAAACAGTAACATTTGTTCAGAACGAAAGAAAGCACAGAGCCCCAGATTTTATGTTGTCCTGGAGAGCTTGCAGAGCACTGGGGAAAGGCAGGCAGAGAATTCCCTGCTATCACCTTCTCTGTGCCTGGGAAGCAGAAGTGTTCACATTGCTTCGCAGAATCGCTTTTGTGCAGAAAACAGTAACACTTGTTCAGAACGAAAGAAAGCACAGAGCCCCAGATTTTATGTTGTCCTGGAGAGCTTGCAGAGCACTGGGGAAAGGCAGGCAGAGAATTCCCTGCTAGCACCTTCTCTGTGCCTGGGAAGCAGAAGTGTTCACATTGCTTCGCAGAATTGCTTTTGTGCAGAAAATACTAACACTAGTTCAGAACGAAAGGAAGCACAGAGCCCCAGATTTGCTGTTGTCCTGGAGAGCTTGCAGAGCACTGGGGAAAGGCAGGCAGAGAATTCCCTGCTAGCACCTTCTCTGTGCCTGGGAAGCACAAGTGTTCACATTGCTTCGCAGAATTGCTTTTGTGCAGAAAACAGTAACACTAGTTCAGAACAAAAGGAAGCACAGAGCCCCAGATTTGCTGTTGTCCTGGAGAGCTTGCAGAGCACTGGGGAAAGGCAGGCAGAGAATTTCCTGCTAGCACCTTCTCTGTGCCTGGGAAGCACAAGTGTTCACATTGCTTGGCAGAATCGCTTTTGTGCAGAAAACAGTAACACTTGTCCAGAACGAAAGAAAGCACAGAGCCCCAGATTTGCTGTTGTCCTGGAGAGCTTGCAGAGCACTGGGGAAAGGCAGGCAGAGAATTCCCTGCTAGCACCTTCTCTGTGCCTGGGAAGCAGAAGTGTTCACATTGCTTCGCAGAATTGCTTTTGTGCAGAAAACAGTAACACTTGTTCAGAATGAAAGAAAGCACAGAACCCCAGATTTTATGTTGTCCTGGAGAGCTTGCAGAGCACTAAGGAAAGGCAGGCAGAGAATTCCCTGCTAGCACCTTCTCTGTGCCTGGGAAGCACAAGTGTTCACATTGCTTTGCAGAATCGCTTTTGTGCAGAAAACAGTAACACTTGTTCAGAACGAAAGAAAGCACAGAGCCCCAGATTTTATGTTGTCCTGGAGAGCTTGCAGAGCACTGGGGAAAGGCAGGCAGAGAATTCCCTGCTAGCACCTTCTCTGTGCCTGGGAAGCAGAAGTGTTCACATTGCTTCGCAGAATCGCTTTTGTGCAGAAAACAGTAACACTTGTTCAGAATGAAAGAAAGCACAGAACCCCAGATTTTATGTTGTCCTGGAGAGCTTGCAGAGCACTAAGGAAAGGCAGGCAGAGAATTCCCTGCTAGCACCTTCTCTGTGCCTGTTCACATTGCTTCGCAGAATCGCTTTTGTGCAGAAAACAGTAACACTTGTTCAGAACGAAAGAAAGCACAGAGCCCCAGATTTGCTGTTGTCCTGGAGAGCTTGCAGAGCACTGGGGAAAGGCAGGCAGAGAATTCCCTGCTAGCACCTTCTCTGTGCCTGGGAAGCAGAAGTGTTCACATTGCTTGGCAGAATCGCTTTTGTGCAGAAAACAGTAACACTTGTTCAGAACGAAAGAAAGCACAGAGCCCCAGATTTTATGTTGTCCTGGAGAGCTTGCAGAGCACTGGGGAAAGGCAGGCAGAGAATTCCCTGCTAGCACCTTCTCTGTGCCTGGGAAGCACAAGTGTTCACATTGCTTCGCAGAATCGCTTTTGTGCAGAAAACAGTAACACTTGTTCAGAACGAAAGAAAGCACAGAGCCCCAGATTTTAAGTTGTCCTGGAGAGCTTGCAGAGCACTGGGGAAAGGCAGGCAGAGAATTCCCTGCTAGCACCTTCTCTGTGCCTGGGAAGCAGAAGTGTTCACATTGCTTCGCAGAATCGCTTTTGTGCAGAAAACAGTAACACTTGTTCAGAACGAAAGAAAGCACAGAGCCCCAGATTTTATGTTGTCCTGGAGAGCTTGCAGAGCACTGGGGAAAGGCAGGCAGAGAATTCCCTGCTAGCACCTTCTCTGTGCCTGGGAAGCAGAAGTGTTCACATTGCTTGGCAGAATCGCTTTTGTGCAGAAAACAGTAACACTTGTTCAGAACGAAAGAAAGCACAGAGCCCCAGATTTTATGTTGTCCTGGAGAGCTTGCAGAGCACTGGGGAAAGGCAGGCAGAGAATTCCCTGCTAGCACCTTCTCTGTGCCTGGGAAGCACAAGTGTTCACATTGCTTCGCAGAATCGCTTTTGTGCAGAAAACAGTAACACTTGTTCAGAACGAAAGAAAGCACAGAGCCCCAGATTTTATGTTGTCCTGGAGAGCTTGCAGAGCACTGGGGAAAGGCAGGCAGAGAATTCCCTGCTAGCACCTTCTCTGTGCCTGGGAAGCACAAGTGTTCACATTGCTTCGCAGAATCGCTTTTGTGCAGAAAACAGTAACACTTGTTCAGAACGAAAGAAAGCACAGAGCCCCAGATTTTAAGTTGTCCTGGAGAGCTTGCAGAGCACTGGGGAAAGGCAGGCAGAGAATTCCCTGCTAGCACCTTCTCTGTGCCTGGGAAGCAGAAGTGTTCACATTGCTTCGCAGAATCGCTTTTGTGCAGAAAACAGTAACACTTGTTCAGAACGAAAGAAAGCACAGAGCCCCAGATTTTATGTTGTCCTGGAGAGCTTGCAGAGCACTGGGGAAAGGCAGGCAGAGAATTCCCTGCTAGCACCTTCTCTGTGCCTGGGAAGCAGAAGTGTTCACATTGCTTGGCAGAATCGCTTTTGTGCAGAAAACAGTAACACTTGTTCAGAACGAAAGAAAGCACAGAGCCCCAGATTTGCTGTTGTCCTGGAGAGCTTGCAGAGCACTGGGGAAAGGCAGGCAGAGAATTTCCTGCTAGCACCTTCTCTGTGCCTGGGAAGCACAAGTGTTCACATTGCTTGGCAGAATCGCTTTTGTGCAGAAAACAGTAACACTTGTCCAGAACGAAAGAAAGCACAGAGCCCCAGATTTGCTGTTGTCCTGGAGAGCTTGCAGAGCACTGGGGAAAGGCAGGCAGAGAATTCCCTGCTAGCACCTTCTCTGTGCCTGGGAAGCAGAAGTGTTCACATTGCTTCGCAGAATTGCTTTTGTGCAGAAAACAGTAACACTTGTTCAGAATGAAAGAAAGCACAGAACCCCAGATTTTATGTTGTCCTGGAGAGCTTGCAGAGCACTAAGGAAAGGCAGGCAGAGAATTCCCTGCTAGCACCTTCTCTGTGCCTGGGAAGCACAAGTGTTCACATTGCTTTGCAGAATCGCTTTTGTGCAGAAAACAGTAACACTTGTTCAGAACGAAAGAAAGCACAGAGCCCCAGATTTTATGTTGTCCTGGAGAGCTTGCAGAGCACTGGGGAAAGGCAGGCAGAGAATTCCCTGCTAGCACCTTCTCTGTGCCTGGGAAGCAGAAGTGTTCACATTGCTTCGCAGAATCGCTTTTGTGCAGAAAACAGTAACACTTGTTCAGAATGAAAGAAAGCACAGAACCCCAGATTTTATGTTGTCCTGGAGAGCTTGCAGAGCACTAAGGAAAGGCAGGCAGAGAATTCCCTGCTAGCACCTTCTCTGTGCCTGTTCACATTGCTTCGCAGAATCGCTTTTGTGCAGAAAACAGTAACACTTGTTCAGAACGAAAGAAAGCACAGAGCCCCAGATTTGCTGTTGTCCTGGAGAGCTTGCAGAGCACTGGGGAAAGGCAGGCAGAGAATTCCCTGCTAGCACCTTCTCTGTGCCTGGGAAGCAGAAGTGTTCACATTGCTTGGCAGAATCGCTTTTGTGCAGAAAACAGTAACACTTGTTCAGAACGAAAGAAAGCACAGAGCCCCAGATTTTATGTTGTCCTGGAGAGCTTGCAGAGCACTGGGGAAAGGCAGGCAGAGAATTCCCTGCTAGCACCTTCTCTGTGCCTGGGAAGCACAAGTGTTCACATTGCTTCGCAGAATCGCTTTTGTGCAGAAAACAGTAACACTTGTTCAGAACGAAAGAAAGCACAGAGCCCCAGATTTTAAGTTGTCCTGGAGAGCTTGCAGAGCACTGGGGAAAGGCAGGCAGAGAATTCCCTGCTAGCACCTTCTCTGTGCCTGGGAAGCAGAAGTGTTCACATTGCTTCGCAGAATCGCTTTTGTGCAGAAAACAGTAACACTTGTTCAGAACGAAAGAAAGCACAGAGCCCCAGATTTTATGTTGTCCTGGAGAGCTTGCAGAGCACTGGGGAAAGGCAGGCAGAGAATTCCCTGCTAGCACCTTCTCTGTGCCTGGGAAGCAGAAGTGTTCACATTGCTTGGCAGAATCGCTTTTGTGCAGAAAACAGTAACACTTGTTCAGAACGAAAGAAAGCACAGAGCCCCAGATTTTATGTTGTCCTGGAGAGCTTGCAGAGCACTGGGGAAAGGCAGGCAGAGAATTCCCTGCTAGCACCTTCTCTGTGCCTGGGAAGCACAAGTGTTCACATTGCTTCGCAGAATCGCTTTTGTGCAGAAAACAGTAACACTTGTTCAGAACGAAAGAAAGCACAGAGCCCCAGATTTTATGTTGTCCTGGAGAGCTTGCAGAGCACTGGGGAAAGGCAGGCAGAGAATTCCCTGCTAGCACCTTCTCTGTGCCTGGGAAGCACAAGTGTTCACATTGCTTCGCAGAATCGCTTTTGTGCAGAAAACAGTAACACTTGTTCAGAACGAAAGAAAGCACAGAGCCCCAGATTTTAAGTTGTCCTGGAGAGCTTGCAGAGCACTGGGGAAAGGCAGGCAGAGAATTCCCTGCTAGCACCTTCTCTGTGCCTGGGAAGCAGAAGTGTTCACATTGCTTCGCAGAATCGCTTTTGTGCAGAAAACAGTAACACTTGTTCAGAACGAAAGAAAGCACAGAGCCCCAGATTTTATGTTGTCCTGGAGAGCTTGCAGAGCACTGGGGAAAGGCAGGCAGAGAATTCCCTGCTAGCACCTTCTCTGTGCCTGGGAAGCAGAAGTGTTCACATTGCTTGGCAGAATCGCTTTTGTGCAGAAAACAGTAACACTTGTTCAGAACGAAAGAAAGCACAGAGCCCCAGATTTTATGTTGTCCTGGAGAGCTTGCAGAGCACTGGGGAAAGGCAGGCAGAGAATTCCCTGCTAGCACCTTCTCTGTGCCTGGGAAGCACAAGTGTTCACATTGCTTCGCAGAATCGCTTTTGTGCAGAAAACAGTAACACTTGTTCAGAACGAAAGAAAGCACAGAGCCCCAGATTTTATGTTGTCCTGGAGAGCTTGCAGAGCACTGGGGAAAGGCAGGCAGAGAATTCCCTGCTAGCACCTTCTCTGTGCCTGGGAAGCACAAGTGTTCACATTGCTTGGCAGAATCGCTTTTGTGCAGAAAACAGTAACACTTGTTCAGAATGAAAGAAAGCACAGACCCCAGATTTTATGTTGTCCTGGAGAGCTTGCAGAGCACTGGGGAAAGGCAGGCAGAGAATTCCCTGCTAGCACCTTCTCTGTGCCTGGGAAGCACAAGTGTTCACATTGCTTCGCAGAATCGCTTTTGTGCAGAAAACAGTAACACTTGTTCAGAACGAAAGAAAGCACAGAGCCCCAGATTTTATGTTGTCCTGGAGAGCTTGCAGAGCACTGGGGAAAGGCAGGCAGAGAATTCCCTGCTAGCACCTTCTCTGTGCCTGGGAAGCACAAGTGTTCACATTGCTTCGCAGAATTGCTTTTGTGCAGAAAACAGTAACACTTGTTCAGAATGAAAGAAAGCACAGAACCCCAGATTTTATGTTGTCCTGGAGAGCTTGCAGAGCACTAAGGAAAGGCAGGCAGAGAATTCCCTGCTAGCACCTTCTCTGTGCCTGTTCACATTGCTTCGCAGAATCGCTTTTGTGCAGAAAACAGTAACACTTGTTCAGAACGAAAGAAAGCACAGAGCCCCAGATTTTATGTTGTCCTGGAGAGCTTGCAGAGCACTGGGGAAAGGCAGGCAGAGAATTCCCTGCTAGCACCTTCTCTGTGCCTGGGAAGCACAAGTGTTCACATTGCTTCGCAGAATTGCTTTTGTGCAGAAAACAGTAACACTTGTTCAGAACGAAAGAAAGCACAGAGCCCCAGATTTGCTGTTGTCCTGGAGAGCTTGCAGAGCACTGGGGAAAGGCAGGCAGAGAATTCCCTGCTAGCACCTTCTCTGTGCCTGGGAAGCAGAAGTGTTCACATTGCTTGGCAGAATCGCTTTTGTGCAGAAAACAGTAACACTTGTTCAGAACGAAAGAAAGCACAGAGCCCCAGATTTTATGTTGTCCTGGAGAGCTTGCAGAGCACTGGGGAAAGGCAGGCAGAGAATTCCCTGCTAGCACCTTCTCTGTGCCTGGGAAGCACAAGTGTTCACATTGCTTCGCAGAATCGCTTTTGTGCAGAAAACAGTAACACTTGTTCAGAACGAAAGAAAGCACAGAGCCCCAGATTTTAAGTTGTCCTGGAGAGCTTGCAGAGCACTGGGGAAAGGCAGGCAGAGAATTCCCTGCTAGCACCTTCTCTGTGCCTGGGAAGCAGAAGTGTTCACATTGCTTCGCAGAATCGCTTTTGTGCAGAAAACAGTAACACTTGTTCAGAACGAAAGAAAGCACAGAGCCCCAGATTTTATGTTGTCCTGGAGAGCTTGCAGAGCACTGGGGAAAGGCAGGCAGAGAATTCCCTGCTAGCACCTTCTCTGTGCCTGGGAAGCAGAAGTGTTCACATTGCTTGGCAGAATCGCTTTTGTGCAGAAAACAGTAACACTTGTTCAGAACGAAAGAAAGCACAGAGCCCCAGATTTTATGTTGTCCTGGAGAGCTTGCAGAGCACTGGGGAAAGGCAGGCAGAGAATTCCCTGCTAGCACCTTCTCTGTGCCTGGGAAGCACAAGTGTTCACATTGCTTCGCAGAATCGCTTTTGTGCAGAAAACAGTAACACTTGTTCAGAACGAAAGAAAGCACAGAGCCCCAGATTTTATGTTGTCCTGGAGAGCTTGCAGAGCACTGGGGAAAGGCAGGCAGAGAATTCCCTGCTAGCACCTTCTCTGTGCCTGGGAAGCACAAGTGTTCACATTGCTTGGCAGAATCGCTTTTGTGCAGAAAACAGTAACACTTGTTCAGAATGAAAGAAAGCACAGACCCCAGATTTTATGTTGTCCTGGAGAGCTTGCAGAGCACTGGGGAAAGGCAGGCAGAGAATTCCCTGCTAGCACCTTCTCTGTGCCTGGGAAGCACAAGTGTTCACATTGCTTCGCAGAATCGCTTTTGTGCAGAAAACAGTAACACTTGTTCAGAACGAAAGAAAGCACAGAGCCCCAGATTTGCTGTTGTCCTGGAGAGCTTGCAGAGCACTGGGGAAAGGCAGGCAGAGAATTCCCTGCTAGCACCTTCTCTGTGCCTGGGAAGCAGAAGTGTTCACATTGCTTCGCAGAATCGCTTTTGTGCAGAAAACAGTAACACTTGTTCAGAACGAAAGAAAGCACAGAGCCCCAGATTTTATGTTGTCCTGGAGAGCTTGCAGAGCACTGGGGAAAGGCAGGCAGAGAATTCCCTGCTAGCACCTTCTCTGTGCCTGGGAAGCAGAAGTGTTCACATTGCTTCGCAGAATCGCTTTTGTGCAGAAAACAGTAACACTTGTTCAGAACGAAAGAAAGCACAGAGCCCCAGATTTGCTGTTGTCCTGGAGAGCTTGCAGAGCACTGGGGAAAGGCAGGCAGAGAATTCCCTGCTAGCACCTTCTCTGTGCCTGGGAAGCACAAGTGTTCACATTGCTTCGCAGAATCGCTTTTGTGCAGAAAACAGTAACACTTGTTCAGAACGAAAGAAAGCACAGAGCCCCAGATTTGCTGTTGTCCTGGAGAGCTTGCAGAGCACTGGGGAAAGGCAGGCAGAGAATTCCCTGCTAGCACCTTCTCTGTGCCTGGGAAGCACAAGTGTTCACATTGCTTCGCAGAATCGCTTTTGTGCAGAAAACAGTAACACTTGTTCAGAACGAAAGAAAGCACAGAGCCCCAGATTTGCTGTTGTCCTGGAGAGCTTGCAGAGCACTGGGGAAAGGCAGGCAGAGAATTCCCTGCTAGCACCTTCTCTGTGCCTGGGAAGCAGAAGTGTTCACATTGCTTCGCAGAATCGCTTTTGTGCAGAAAATACTAACACTAGTTCAGAACGAAAGGAAGCACAGAGCCCCAGATTTGCTGTTGTCCTGGAGAGCTTGCAGAGCACTGGGGAAAGGCAGACAGAGAATTCCCTGCTAGCACCTTCTCTGTGCCTGGGAAGCAGAAGTGTTCACATTGCTTCGCAGAATTGCTTTTGTGCAGAAAACAGTAACACTTGTTCAGAACGAAAGAAAGCACAGAGCCCCAGATTTGCTGTTGTCCTGGAGAGCTTGCAGAGCACTGGGGAAAGGCAGGCAGAGAATTCCCTGCTAGCACCTTCTCTGTGCCTGGGAAGCACAAGTGTTCACATTGCTTCGCAGAATCGCTTTTGTGCAGAAAACAGTAACATTTGTTCAGAACGAAAGAAAGCACAGAGCCCCAGATTTTATGTTGTCCTGGAGAGCTTGCAGAGCACTGGGGAAAGGCAGGCAGAGAATTCCCTGCTAGCACCTTCTCTGTGCCTGGGAAGCACAAGTGTTCACATTGCTTCGCAGAATCGCTTTTGTGCAGAAAACAGTAACATTTGTTCAGAACGAAAGAAAGCACAGAGCCCCAGATTTTATGTTGTCCTGGAGAGCTTGCAGAGCACTGGGGAAAGGCAGGCAGAGAATTCCCTGCTATCACCTTCTCTGTGCCTGGGAAGCAGAAGTGTTCACATTGCTTCGCAGAATCGCTTTTGTGCAGAAAACAGTAACACTTGTTCAGAACGAAAGAAAGCACAGAGCCCCAGATTTTATGTTGTCCTGGAGAGCTTGCAGAGCACTGGGGAAAGGCAGGCAGAGAATTCCCTGCTAGCACCTTCTCTGTGCCTGGGAAGCAGAAGTGTTCACATTGCTTCGCAGAATTGCTTTTGTGCAGAAAATACTAACACTAGTTCAGAACGAAAGGAAGCACAGAGCCCCAGATTTGCTGTTGTCCTGGAGAGCTTGCAGAGCACTGGGGAAAGGCAGGCAGAGAATTCCCTGCTAGCACCTTCTCTGTGCCTGGGAAGCACAAGTGTTCACATTGCTTCGCAGAATTGCTTTTGTGCAGAAAACAGTAACACTAGTTCAGAACAAAAGGAAGCACAGAGCCCCAGATTTGCTGTTGTCCTGGAGAGCTTGCAGAGCACTGGGGAAAGGCAGGCAGAGAATTTCCTGCTAGCACCTTCTCTGTGCCTGGGAAGCACAAGTGTTCACATTGCTTGGCAGAATCGCTTTTGTGCAGAAAACAGTAACACTTGTTCAGAACGAAAGAAAGCACAGAGCCCCAGATTTTATGTTGTCCTGGAGAGCTTGCAGAGCACTGGGGAAAGGCAGGCAGAGAATTCCCTGCTAGCACCTTCTCTGTGCCTGGGAAGCAGAAGTGTTCACATTGCTTTGCAGAATCGCTTTTGTGCAGAAAACAGTAACACTTGTCCAGAACGAAAGAAAGCACAGAGCCCCAGATTTGCTGTTGTCCTGGAGAGCTTGCAGAGCACTGGGGAAAGGCAGGCAGAGAATTCCCTGCTAGCACCTTCTCTGTGCCTGGGAAGCAGAAGTGTTCACATTGCTTCGCAGAATTGCTTTTGTGCAGAAAACAGTAACACTTGTTCAGAATGAAAGAAAGCACAGAACCCCAGATTTTAGGTTGTCCTGGAGAGCTTGCAGAGCACTAAGGAAAGGCAGGCAGAGAATTCCCTGCTAGCACCTTCTCTGTGCCTGGGAAGCACAAGTGTTCACATTGCTTTGCAGAATCGCTTTTGTGCAGAAAACAGTAACACTTGTTCAGAACGAAAGAAAGCACAGAGCCCCAGATTTTATGTTGTCCTGGAGAGCTTGCAGAGCACTGGGGAAAGGCAGGCAGAGAATTCCCTGCTAGCACCTTCTCTGTGCCTGGGAAGCAGAAGTGTTCACATTGCTTCGCAGAATCGCTTTTGTGCAGAAAACAGTAACACTTGTTCAGAATGAAAGAAAGCACAGAACCCCAGATTTTATGTTGTCCTGGAGAGCTTGCAGAGCACTAAGGAAAGGCAGGCAGAGAATTCCCTGCTAGCACCTTCTCTGTGCCTGTTCACATTGCTTCGCAGAATCGCTTTTGTGCAGAAAACAGTAACACTTGTTCAGAACGAAAGAAAGCACAGAGCCCCAGATTTTATGTTGTCCTGGAGAGCTTGCAGAGCACTGGGGAAAGGCAGGCAGAGAATTCCCTGCTAGCACCTTCTCTGTGCCTGGGAAGCACAAGTGTTCACATTGCTTCGCAGAATTGCTTTTGTGCAGAAAACAGTAACACTTGTTCAGAACGAAAGAAAGCACAGAGCCCCAGATTTGCTGTTGTCCTGGAGAGCTTGCAGAGCACTGGGGAAAGGCAGGCAGAGAATTCCCTGCTAGCACCTTCTCTGTGCCTGGGAAGCAGAAGTGTTCACATTGCTTGGCAGAATCGCTTTTGTGCAGAAAACAGTAACACTTGTTCAGAACGAAAGAAAGCACAGAGCCCCAGATTTTATGTTGTCCTGGAGAGCTTGCAGAGCACTGGGGAAAGGCAGGCAGAGAATTCCCTGCTAGCACCTTCTCTGTGCCTGGGAAGCACAAGTGTTCACATTGCTTCGCAGAATCGCTTTTGTGCAGAAAACAGTAACACTTGTTCAGAACGAAAGAAAGCACAGAGCCCCAGATTTGCTGTTGTCCTGGAGAGCTTGCAGAGCACTGGGGAAAGGCAGGCAGAGAATTCCCTGCTAGCACCTTCTCTGTGCCTGGGAAGCAGAAGTGTTCACATTGCTTCGCAGAATCGCTTTTGTGCAGAAAACAGTAACACTTGTTCAGAACGAAAGAAAGCACAGAGCCCCAGATTTTATGTTGTCCTGGAGAGCTTGCAGAGCACTGGGGAAAGGCAGGCAGAGAATTCCCTGCTAGCACCTTCTCTGTGCCTGGGAAGCAGAAGTGTTCACATTGCTTGGCAGAATCGCTTTTGTGCAGAAAACAGTAACACTTGTTCAGAACGAAAGAAAGCACAGAGCCCCAGATTTTATGTTGTCCTGGAGAGCTTGCAGAGCACTGGGGAAAGGCAGGCAGAGAATTCCCTGCTAGCACCTTCTCTGTGCCTGGGAAGCACAAGTGTTCACATTGCTTCGCAGAATCGCTTTTGTGCAGAAAACAGTAACACTTGTTCAGAACGAAAGAAAGCACAGAGCCCCAGATTTTATGTTGTCCTGGAGAGCTTGCAGAGCACTGGGGAAAGGCAGGCAGAGAATTCCCTGCTAGCACCTTCTCTGTGCCTGGGAAGCACAAGTGTTCACATTGCTTGGCAGAATCGCTTTTGTGCAGAAAACAGTAACACTTGTTCAGAATGAAAGAAAGCACAGACCCCAGATTTTATGTTGTCCTGGAGAGCTTGCAGAGCACTGGGGAAAGGCAGGCAGAGAATTCCCTGCTAGCACCTTCTCTGTGCCTGGGAAGCACAAGTGTTCACATTGCTTCGCAGAATCGCTTTTGTGCAGAAAACAGTAACACTTGTTCAGAACGAAAGAAAGCACAGAGCCCCAGATTTTATGTTGTCCTGGAGAGCTTGCAGAGCACTGGGGAAAGGCAGGCAGAGAATTCCCTGCTAGCACCTTCTCTGTGCCTGGGAAGCAGAAGTGTTCACATTGCTTCGCAGAATCGCTTTTGTGCAGAAAACAGTAACACTTGTTCAGAACGAAAGAAAGCACAGAGCCCCAGATTTGCTGTTGTCCTGGAGAGCTTGCAGAGCACTGGGGAAAGGCAGGCAGAGAATTCCCTGCTAGCACCTTCTCTGTGCCTGGGAAGCACAAGTGTTCACATTGCTTCGCAGAATCGCTTTTGTGCAGAAAACAGTAACACTTGTTCAGAACGAAAGAAAGCACAGAGCCCCAGATTTGCTGTTGTCCTGGAGAGCTTGCAGAGCACTGGGGAAAGGCAGGCAGAGAATTCCCTGCTAGCACCTTCTCTGTGCCTGGGAAGCACAAGTGTTCACATTGCTTCGCAGAATCGCTTTTGTGCAGAAAACAGTAACACTTGTTCAGAACGAAAGAAAGCACAGAGCCCCAGATTTGCTGTTGTCCTGGAGAGCTTGCAGAGCACTGGGGAAAGGCAGGCAGAGAATTCCCTGCTAGCACCTTCTCTGTGCCTGGGAAGCAGAAGTGTTCACATTGCTTCGCAGAATCGCTTTTGTGCAGAAAATACTAACACTAGTTCAGAACGAAAGGAAGCACAGAGCCCCAGATTTGCTGTTGTCCTGGAGAGCTTGCAGAGCACTGGGGAAAGGCAGACAGAGAATTCCCTGCTAGCACCTTCTCTGTGCCTGGGAAGCAGAAGTGTTCACATTGCTTCGCAGAATTGCTTTTGTGCAGAAAACAGTAACACTTGTTCAGAACGAAAGAAAGCACAGAGCCCCAGATTTGCTGTTGTCCTGGAGAGCTTGCAGAGCACTGGGGAAAGGCAGGCAGAGAATTCCCTGCTAGCACCTTCTCTGTGCCTGGGAAGCACAAGTGTTCACATTGCTTCGCAGAATCGCTTTTGTGCAGAAAACAGTAACATTTGTTCAGAACGAAAGAAAGCACAGAGCCCCAGATTTTATGTTGTCCTGGAGAGCTTGCAGAGCACTGGGGAAAGGCAGGCAGAGAATTCCCTGCTAGCACCTTCTCTGTGCCTGGGAAGCACAAGTGTTCACATTGCTTCGCAGAATCGCTTTTGTGCAGAAAACAGTAACATTTGTTCAGAACGAAAGAAAGCACAGAGCCCCAGATTTTATGTTGTCCTGGAGAGCTTGCAGAGCACTGGGGAAAGGCAGGCAGAGAATTCCCTGCTATCACCTTCTCTGTGCCTGGGAAGCAGAAGTGTTCACATTGCTTCGCAGAATCGCTTTTGTGCAGAAAACAGTAACACTTGTTCAGAACGAAAGAAAGCACAGAGCCCCAGATTTTATGTTGTCCTGGAGAGCTTGCAGAGCACTGGGGAAAGGCAGGCAGAGAATTCCCTGCTAGCACCTTCTCTGTGCCTGGGAAGCAGAAGTGTTCACATTGCTTCGCAGAATTGCTTTTGTGCAGAAAATACTAACACTAGTTCAGAACGAAAGGAAGCACAGAGCCCCAGATTTGCTGTTGTCCTGGAGAGCTTGCAGAGCACTGGGGAAAGGCAGGCAGAGAATTCCCTGCTAGCACCTTCTCTGTGCCTGGGAAGCACAAGTGTTCACATTGCTTCGCAGAATTGCTTTTGTGCAGAAAACAGTAACACTAGTTCAGAACAAAAGGAAGCACAGAGCCCCAGATTTGCTGTTGTCCTGGAGAGCTTGCAGAGCACTGGGGAAAGGCAGGCAGAGAATTTCCTGCTAGCACCTTCTCTGTGCCTGGGAAGCACAAGTGTTCACATTGCTTGGCAGAATCGCTTTTGTGCAGAAAACAGTAACACTTGTTCAGAACGAAAGAAAGCACAGAGCCCCAGATTTTATGTTGTCCTGGAGAGCTTGCAGAGCACTGGGGAAAGGCAGGCAGAGAATTCCCTGCTAGCACCTTCTCTGTGCCTGGGAAGCAGAAGTGTTCACATTGCTTTGCAGAATCGCTTTTGTGCAGAAAACAGTAACACTTGTCCAGAACGAAAGAAAGCACAGAGCCCCAGATTTGCTGTTGTCCTGGAGAGCTTGCAGAGCACTGGGGAAAGGCAGGCAGAGAATTCCCTGCTAGCACCTTCTCTGTGCCTGGGAAGCAGAAGTGTTCACATTGCTTCGCAGAATTGCTTTTGTGCAGAAAACAGTAACACTTGTTCAGAATGAAAGAAAGCACAGAACCCCAGATTTTAGGTTGTCCTGGAGAGCTTGCAGAGCACTAAGGAAAGGCAGGCAGAGAATTCCCTGCTAGCACCTTCTCTGTGCCTGGGAAGCACAAGTGTTCACATTGCTTTGCAGAATCGCTTTTGTGCAGAAAACAGTAACACTTGTTCAGAACGAAAGAAAGCACAGAGCCCCAGATTTTATGTTGTCCTGGAGAGCTTGCAGAGCACTGGGGAAAGGCAGGCAGAGAATTCCCTGCTAGCACCTTCTCTGTGCCTGGGAAGCAGAAGTGTTCACATTGCTTCGCAGAATCGCTTTTGTGCAGAAAACAGTAACACTTGTTCAGAATGAAAGAAAGCACAGAACCCCAGATTTTATGTTGTCCTGGAGAGCTTGCAGAGCACTAAGGAAAGGCAGGCAGAGAATTCCCTGCTAGCACCTTCTCTGTGCCTGTTCACATTGCTTCGCAGAATCGCTTTTGTGCAGAAAACAGTAACACTTGTTCAGAACGAAAGAAAGCACAGAGCCCCAGATTTTATGTTGTCCTGGAGAGCTTGCAGAGCACTGGGGAAAGGCAGGCAGAGAATTCCCTGCTAGCACCTTCTCTGTGCCTGGGAAGCACAAGTGTTCACATTGCTTCGCAGAATTGCTTTTGTGCAGAAAACAGTAACACTTGTTCAGAACGAAAGAAAGCACAGAGCCCCAGATTTGCTGTTGTCCTGGAGAGCTTGCAGAGCACTGGGGAAAGGCAGGCAGAGAATTCCCTGCTAGCACCTTCTCTGTGCCTGGGAAGCAGAAGTGTTCACATTGCTTGGCAGAATCGCTTTTGTGCAGAAAACAGTAACACTTGTTCAGAACGAAAGAAAGCACAGAGCCCCAGATTTTATGTTGTCCTGGAGAGCTTGCAGAGCACTGGGGAAAGGCAGGCAGAGAATTCCCTGCTAGCACCTTCTCTGTGCCTGGGAAGCACAAGTGTTCACATTGCTTCGCAGAATCGCTTTTGTGCAGAAAACAGTAACACTTGTTCAGAACGAAAGAAAGCACAGAGCCCCAGATTTGCTGTTGTCCTGGAGAGCTTGCAGAGCACTGGGGAAAGGCAGGCAGAGAATTCCCTGCTAGCACCTTCTCTGTGCCTGGGAAGCAGAAGTGTTCACATTGCTTCGCAGAATCGCTTTTGTGCAGAAAACAGTAACACTTGTTCAGAACGAAAGAAAGCACAGAGCCCCAGATTTTATGTTGTCCTGGAGAGCTTGCAGAGCACTGGGGAAAGGCAGGCAGAGAATTCCCTGCTAGCACCTTCTCTGTGCCTGGGAAGCAGAAGTGTTCACATTGCTTGGCAGAATCGCTTTTGTGCAGAAAACAGTAACACTTGTTCAGAACGAAAGAAAGCACAGAGCCCCAGATTTTATGTTGTCCTGGAGAGCTTGCAGAGCACTGGGGAAAGGCAGGCAGAGAATTCCCTGCTAGCACCTTCTCTGTGCCTGGGAAGCACAAGTGTTCACATTGCTTCGCAGAATCGCTTTTGTGCAGAAAACAGTAACACTTGTTCAGAACGAAAGAAAGCACAGAGCCCCAGATTTTATGTTGTCCTGGAGAGCTTGCAGAGCACTGGGGAAAGGCAGGCAGAGAATTCCCTGCTAGCACCTTCTCTGTGCCTGGGAAGCACAAGTGTTCACATTGCTTGGCAGAATCGCTTTTGTGCAGAAAACAGTAACACTTGTTCAGAATGAAAGAAAGCACAGACCCCAGATTTTATGTTGTCCTGGAGAGCTTGCAGAGCACTGGGGAAAGGCAGGCAGAGAATTCCCTGCTAGCACCTTCTCTGTGCCTGGGAAGCACAAGTGTTCACATTGCTTCGCAGAATCGCTTTTGTGCAGAAAACAGTAACACTTGTTCAGAACGAAAGAAAGCACAGAGCCCCAGATTTTATGTTGTCCTGGAGAGCTTGCAGAGCACTGGGGAAAGGCAGGCAGAGAATTCCCTGCTAGCACCTTCTCTGTGCCTGGGAAGCAGAAGTGTTCACATTGCTTCGCAGAATCGCTTTTGTGCAGAAAACAGTAACACTTGTTCAGAACGAAAGAAAGCACAGAGCCCCAGATTTTATGTTGTCCTGGAGAGCTTGCAGAGCACTGGGGAAAGGCAGGCAGAGAATTCCCTGCTAGCACCTTCTCTGTGCCTGGGAAGCAGAAGTGTTCACATTGCTTCGCAGAATCGCTTTTGTGCAGAAAACAGTAACACTTGTTCAGAACGAAAGAAAGCACAGAGCCCCAGATTTGCTGTTGTCCTGGAGAGCTTGCAGAGCACTGGGGAAAGGCAGGCAGAGAATTCCCTGCTAGCACCTTCTCTGTGCCTGGGAAGCAGAAGTGTTCACATTGCTTCGCAGAATCGCTTTTGTGCAGAAAACAGTAACACTTGTTCAGAACGAAAGAAAGCACAGAGCCCCAGATTTGCTGTTGTCCTGGAGAGCTTGCAGAGCACTGGGGAAAGGCAGGCAGAGAATTCCCTGCTAGCACCTTCTCTGTGCCTGGGAAGCACAAGTGTTCACATTGCTTCGCAGAATCGCTTTTGTGCAGAAAACAGTAACACTTGTTCAGAACGAAAGAAAGCACAGAGCCCCAGATTTGCTGTTGTCCTGGAGAGCTTGCAGAGCACTGGGGAAAGGCAGGCAGAGAATTCCCTGCTAGCACCTTCTCTGTGCCTGGGAAGCACAAGTGTTCACATTGCTTCGCAGAATCGCTTTTGTGCAGAAAATACTAACACTAGTTCAGAACGAAAGGAAGCACAGAGCCCCAGATTTGCTGTTGTCCTGGAGAGCTTGCAGAGCACTGGGGAAAGGCAGACAGAGAATTCCCTGCTAGCACCTTCTCTGTGCCTGGGAAGCAGAAGTGTTCACATTGCTTCGCAGAATTGCTTTTGTGCAGAAAACAGTAACACTTGTTCAGAACGAAAGAAAGCACAGAGCCCCAGATTTGCTGTTGTCCTGGAGAGCTTGCAGAGCACTGGGGAAAGGCAGGCAGAGAATTCCCTGCTAGCACCTTCTCTGTGCCTGGGAAGCACAAGTGTTCACATTGCTTCGCAGAATCGCTTTTGTGCAGAAAACAGTAACACTTGTTCAGAACGAAAGAAAGCACAGAGCCCCAGATTTTATGTTGTCCTGGAGAGCTTGCAGAGCACTGGGGAAAGGCAGGCAGAGAATTCCCTGCTAGCACCTTCTCTGTGCCTGGGAAGCAGAAGTGTTCACATTGCTTTGCAGAATCGCTTTTGTGCAGAAAACAGTAACACTTGTCCAGAACGAAAGAAAGCACAGAGCCCCAGATTTGCTGTTGTCCTGGAGAGCTTGCAGAGCACTGGGGAAAGGCAGGCAGAGAATTCCCTGCTAGCACCTTCTCTGTGCCTGGGAAGCAGAAGTGTTCACATTGCTTCGCAGAATTGCTTTTGTGCAGAAAACAGTAACACTTGTTCAGAATGAAAGAAAGCACAGAACCCCAGATTTTATGTTGTCCTGGAGAGCTTGCAGAGCACTAAGGAAAGGCAGGCAGAGAATTCCCTGCTAGCACCTTCTCTGTGCCTGTTCACATTGCTTCGCAGAATCGCTTTTGTGCAGAAAACAGTAACACTTGTTCAGAACGAAAGAAAGCACAGAGCCCCAGATTTGCTGTTGTCCTGGAGAGCTTGCAGAGCACTGGGGAAAGGCAGGCAGAGAATTCCCTGCTAGCACCTTCTCTGTGCCTGGGAAGCACAAGTGTTCACATTGCTTTGCAGAATCGCTTTTGTGCAGAAAACAGTAACACTTGTTCAGAACGAAAGAAAGCACAGAGCCCCAGATTTTATGTTGTCCTGGAGAGCTTGCAGAGCACTGGGGAAAGGCAGGCAGAGAATTCCCTGCTAGCACCTTCTCTGTGCCTGGGAAGCAGAAGTGTTCACATTGCTTCGCAGAATCGCTTTTGTGCAGAAAACAGTAACACTTGTTCAGAATGAAAGAAAGCACAGAACCCCAGATTTTATGTTGTCCTGGAGAGCTTGCAGAGCACTAAGGAAAGGCAGGCAGAGAATTCCCTGCTAGCACCTTCTCTGTGCCTGTTCACATTGCTTCGCAGAATCGCTTTTGTGCAGAAAACAGTAACACTTGTTCAGAACGAAAGAAAGCACAGAGCCCCAGATTTTAAGTTGTCCTGGAGAGCTTGCAGAGCACTGGGGAAAGGCAGGCAGAGAATTCCCTGCTAGCACCTTCTCTGTGCCTGGGAAGCAGAAGTGTTCACATTGCTTCGCAGAATCGCTTTTGTGCAGAAAACAGTAACACTTGTTCAGAACGAAAGAAAGCACAGAGCCCCAGATTTTATGTTGTCCTGGAGAGCTTGCAGAGCACTGGGGAAAGGCAGGCAGAGAATTCCCTGCTAGCACCTTCTCTGTGCCTGGGAAGCAGAAGTGTTCACATTGCTTGGCAGAATCGCTTTTGTGCAGAAAACAGTAACACTTGTTCAGAACGAAAGAAAGCACAGAGCCCCAGATTTTATGTTGTCCTGGAGAGCTTGCAGAGCACTGGGGAAAGGCAGGCAGAGAATTCCCTGCTAGCACCTTCTCTGTGCCTGGGAAGCACAAGTGTTCACATTGCTTCGCAGAATCGCTTTTGTGCAGAAAACAGTAACACTTGTTCAGAACGAAAGAAAGCACAGAGCCCCAGATTTTAAGTTGTCCTGGAGAGCTTGCAGAGCACTGGGGAAAGGCAGGCAGAGAATTCCCTGCTAGCACCTTCTCTGTGCCTGGGAAGCAGAAGTGTTCACATTGCTTCGCAGAATCGCTTTTGTGCAGAAAACAGTAACACTTGTTCAGAACGAAAGAAAGCACAGAGCCCCAGATTTTATGTTGTCCTGGAGAGCTTGCAGAGCACTGGGGAAAGGCAGGCAGAGAATTCCCTGCTAGCACCTTCTCTGTGCCTGGGAAGCAGAAGTGTTCACATTGCTTGGCAGAATCGCTTTTGTGCAGAAAACAGTAACACTTGTTCAGAACGAAAGAAAGCACAGAGCCCCAGATTTTATGTTGTCCTGGAGAGCTTGCAGAGCACTGGGGAAAGGCAGGCAGAGAATTCCCTGCTATCACCTTCTCTGTGCCTGGGAAGCACAAGTGTTCACATTGCTTCGCAGAATCGCTTTTGTGCAGAAAACAGTAACACTTGTTCAGAACGAAAGAAAGCACAGAGCCCCAGATTTTATGTTGTCCTGGAGAGCTTGCAGAGCACTGGGGAAAGGCAGGCAGAGAATTCCCTGCTAGCACCTTCTCTGTGCCTGGGAAGCAGAAGTGTTCACATTGCTTGGCAGAATCGCTTTTGTGCAGAAAACAGTAACACTTGTTCAGAACGAAAGAAAGCACAGACCCCAGATTTTATGTTGTCCTGGAGAGCTTGCAGAGCACTGGGGAAAGGCAGGCAGAGAATTCCCTGCTAGCACCTTCTCTGTGCCTGGGAAGCAGAAGTGTTCACATTGCTTCGCAGAATCGCTTTTGTGCAGAAAACAGTAACACTTGTTCAGAACGAAAGAAAGCACAGAGCCCCAGATTTTATGTTGTCCTGGAGAGCTTGCAGAGCACTGGGGAAAGGCAGGCAGAGAATTCCCTGCTAGCACCTTCTCTGTGCCTGGGAAGCAGAAGTGTTCACATTGCTTCGCAGAATCGCTTTTGTGCAGAAAACAGTAACACTTGTTCAGAACGAAAGAAAGCACAGAGCCCCAGATTTTATGTTGTCCTGGAGAGCTTGCAGAGCACTGGGGAAAGGCAGGCAGAGAATTCCCTGCTAGCACCTTCTCTGTGCCTGGGAAGCAGAAGTGTTCACATTGCTTCGCAGAATCGCTTTTGTGCAGAAAACAGTAACACTTGTTCAGAACGAAAGAAAGCACAGAGCCCCAGATTTGCTGTTGTCCTGGAGAGCTTGCAGAGCACTGGGGAAAGGCAGACAGAGAATTCCCTGCTAGCACCTTCTCTGTGCCTGGGAAGCAGAAGTGTTCACATTGCTTGGCAGAATCGCTTTTGTGCAGAAAACAGTAACACTTGTTCAGAACGAAAGAAAGCACAGAGCCCCAGATTTGCTGTTGTCCTGGAGAGCTTGCAGAGCACTGGGGAAAGGCAGGCAGAGAATTCCCTGCTAGCACCTTCTCTGTGCCTGGGAAGCAGAATTGTTCACATTGCTTCGCAGAATCGCTTTTGTGCAGAAAACAGTAACACTTGTTCAGAACGAAAGGAAGCACAGAGCCCCAGATTTGCTGTTGTCCTGGAGAGCTTGCAGAGCACTGGGGAAAGGCAGGCAGAGAATTCCCTGCTAGCACCTTCTCTGTGCCTGGGAAGCAGAAGTGTTCACATTGCTTCGCAGAATCGCTTTTGTGCAGAAAACAGTAACACTTGTTCAGAACGAAAGAAAGCACAGAGCCCCAGACTTTATGTTGTCCTGGAGAGCTTGCAGAGCACTGGGGAAAGGCAGGCAGAGAATTCCCTGCTAGCACCTTCTCTGTGCCTGGGAAGCAGAAGTGTTCACATTGCTTCGCAGAATCGCTTTTGTGCAGAAAACAGTAACACTTGTTCAGAATGAAAGAAAGCACAGAACCCCAGATTTTATGTTTTCCTGGAGAGCTTGCAGAGCACTGGGGAAAGGCAGGCAGAGAATTCCCTGCTAGCACCTTCTCTGTGCCTGTTCACATTGCTTCGCAGAATCGCTTTTGTGCAGAAAACAGTAACACTTGTTCAGAACGAAAGAAAGCACAGAGCCCCAGATTTTATGTTGTCCTGGAGAGCTTGCAGAGCACTGGGGAAAGGCAGGCAGAGAATTCCCTGCTAGCACCTTCTCTGTGCCTGGGAAGCACAAGTGTTCACATTGCTTCGCAGAATTGCTTTTGTGCAGAAAACAGTAACACTTGTTCAGAACGAAAGAAAGCACAGAGCCCCAGATTTGCTGTTGTCCTGGAGAGCTTGCAGAGCACTGGGGAAAGGCAGGCAGAGAATTCCCTGCTAGCACCTTCTCTGTGCCTGGGAAGCAGAAGTGTTCACATTGCTTCGCAGAATCGCTTTTGTGCAGAAAATACTAACACTAGTTCAGAACAAAAGGAAGCACAGAGCCCCAGATTTGCTGTTGTCCTGGAGAGCTTGCAGAGCACTGGGGAAAGGCAGGCAGAGAATTTCCTGCTAGCACCTTCTCTGTGCCTGGGAAGCAGAAGTGTTCACATTGCTTTGCAGAATCGCTTTTGTGCAGAAAACACTAACACTTGTTCAGAACGAAAGAAAGCACAGAGCCCCAGATTTTATGTTGTCCTGGAGAGCTTGCAGAGCACTGGGGAAAGGCAGGCAGAGAATTCCCTGCTAGCACCTTCTCTGTGCCTGGGAAGCACAAGTGTTCACATTGCTTCGCAGAATCGCTTTTGTGCAGAAAACAGTAACACTTGTTCAGAACGAAAGAAAGCACAGAGCCCCAGATTTTAAGTTGTCCTGGAGAGCTTGCAGAGCACTGGGGAAAGGCAGACAGAGAATTCCCTGCTAGCACCTTCTCTGTGCCTGGGAAGCAGAAGTGTTCACATTGCTTGGCAGAATCGCTTTTGTGCAGAAAACAGTAACACTTGTTCAGAACGAAAGAAAGCACAGAGCCCCAGATTTTATGTTGTCCTGGAGAGCTTGCAGAGCACTGGGGAAAGGCAGGCAGAGAATTCCCTGCTAGCACCTTCTCTGTTCCTGGGAAGCAGAAGTGTTCACATTGCTTCGCAGAATCGCTTTTGTGCAGAAAACAGTAACACTTGTTCAGAACGAAAGAGAGCACAGAGCCCCAGATTTGCTGTTGTCCTGGAGAGCTTGCAGAGCACTGGGGAAAGGCAGAAGAGAATTCCCTGCTAGCACCTTCTCTGTGCCTGGGAAGCAGAAGTGTTCACATTGCTTTGCAGAATCGCTTTTGTGCAGAAAACACTAACACTTGTTCAGAACGAAAGAAAGCACAGAGCCCCAGATTTGCTGTTGTCCTGGAGAGCTTGCAGAGCACTGGGGAAAGGCAGGCAGAGAATTCCCTGCTAGCACCTTCTCTGTGCCTGGGAAGCAGAAGTGTTCACATTGCTTCGCAGAATCGCTTTTGTGCAGAAAACAGTAACACTTGTTCAGAACGAAAGAGAGCACAGAGCCCCAGATTTGCTGTTGTCCTGGAGAGCTTGCAGAGCACTGGGGAAAGGCAGAAGAGAATTCCCTGCTAGCACCTTCTCTGTGCCTGGGAAGCACAAGTGTTCACATTGCTTTGCAGAATCGCTTTTGTGCAGAAAACACTAACACTTGTTCAGAACGAAAGAAAGCACAGAGCCCCAGATTTGCTGTTGTCCTGGAGAGCTTGCAGAGCACTGGGGAAAGGCAGGCAGAGAATTCCCTGCTAGCACCTTCTCTGTGCCTGGGAAGCAGAAGTGTTCACATTGCTTCGCAGAATCGCTTTTGTGCAGAAAACAGTAACACTTGTTCAGAACGAAAGAAAGCACAGAGCCCCAGATTTGCTGTTGTCCTGGAGAGCTTGCAGAGCACTGGGGAAAGGCAGGCAGAGAATTCCCTGCTAGCACCTTCTCTGTGCCTGGGAAGCACAAGTGTTCACATTGCTTCGCAGAATCGCTTTTGTGCAGAAAACAGTAACATTTGTTCAGAACGAAAGAAAGCACAGAGCCCCAGATTTTATGTTGTCCTGGAGAGATTGCAGAGCACTGGGGAAAGGCAGGCAGAGAATTCCCTGCTATCACCTTCTCTGTGCCTGGGAAGCAGAAGTGTTCACATTGCTTCGCAGAATCGCTTTTGTGCAGAAAACAGTAACACTTGTTCAGAACGAAAGAAAGCACAGAGCCCCAGATTTTATGTTGTCCTGGAGAGCTTGCAGAGCACTGGGGAAAGGCAGGCAGAGAATTCCCTGCTAGCACCTTCTCTGTGCCTGGGAAGCAGAAGTGTTCACATTGCTTCGCAGAATCGCTTTTGTGCAGAAAACAGTAACACTTGTTCAGAACGAAAGAAAGCACAGAGCCCCAGACTTTATGTTGTCCTGGAGAGCTTGCAGAGCACTGGGGAAAGGCAGGCAGAGAATTCCCTGCTAGCACCTTCTCTGTTCCTGGGAAGCAGAAGTGATCACATTGCTTCGCAGAATCGCTTTTGTGCAGAAAACAGTAACACTTGTTCAGAACGAAAGAGAGCACAGAGCCCCAGATTTGCTGTTGTCCTGGAGAGCTTGCAGAGCACTGGGGAAAGGCAGAAGAGAATTCCCTGCTAGCACCTTCTCTGTGCCTGGGAAGCAGAAGTGTTCACATTGCTTTGCAGAATCGCTTTTGTGCAGAAAACACTAACACTTGTTCAGAACGAAAGAAAGCACAGAGCCCCAGATTTGCTGTTGTCCTGGAGAGCTTGCAGAGCACTGGGGAAAGGCAGACAGAGAATTCCCTGCTAGCACCTTCTCTGTGCCTGGGAAGCAGAAGTGTTCACATTGCTTCGCAGAATTGCTTTTGTGCAGAAAACAGTAACACTTGTTCAGAACGAAAGAAAGCACAGAGCCCCAGATTTGCTGTTGTCCTGGAGAGCTTGCAGAGCACTGGGGAAAGGCAGGCAGAGAATTCCCTGCTAGCACCTTCTCTGTGCCTGGGAAGCACAAGTGTTCACATTGCTTCGCAGAATCGCTTTTGTGCAGAAAACAGTAACATTTGTTCAGAACGAAAGAAAGCACAGAGCCCCAGATTTTATGTTGTCCTGGAGAGCTTGCAGAGCACTGGGGAAAGGCAGGCAGAGAATTCCCTGCTATCACCTTCTCTGTGCCTGGGAAGCAGAAGTGTTCACATTGCTTCGCAGAATCGCTTTTGTGCAGAAAACAGTAACACTTGTTCAGAACGAAAGAAAGCACAGAGCCCCAGATTTTATGTTGTCCTGGAGAGCTTGCAGAGCACTGGGGAAAGGCAGGCAGAGAATTCCCTGCTAGCACCTTCTCTGTGCCTGGGAAGCAGAAGTGTTCACATTGCTTCGCAGAATTGCTTTTGTGCAGAAAATACTAACACTAGTTCAAAACGAAAGGAAGCACAGAGCCCCAGATTTGCTGTTGTCCTGGAGAGCTTGCAGAGCACTGGGGAAAGGCAGGCAGAGAATTCCCTGCTAGCACCTTCTCTGTGCCTGGGAAGCACAAGTGTTCACATTGCTTCGCAGAATCGCTTTTGTGCAGAAAATACTAACACTAGTTCAGAACGAAAGGAAGCACAGAGCCCCAGATTTGCTGTTGTCCTGGAGAGCTTGCAGAGCACTGGGGAAAGGCAGACAGAGAATTCCCTGCTAGCACCTTCTCTGTGCCTGGGAAGCAGAAGTGTTCACATTGCTTCGCAGAATTGCTTTTGTGCAGAAAACAGTAACACTTGTTCAGAACGAAAGAAAGCACAGAGCCCCAGATTTGCTGTTGTCCTGGAGAGCTTGCAGAGCACTGGGGAAAGGCAGGCAGAGAATTCCCTGCTAGCACCTTCTCTGTGCCTGGGAAGCACAAGTGTTCACATTGCTTCGCAGAATCGCTTTTGTGCAGAAAACAGTAACATTTGTTCAGAACGAAAGAAAGCACAGAGCCCCAGATTTTATGTTGTCCTGGAGAGCTTGCAGAGCACTGGGGAAAGGCAGGCAGAGAATTCCCTGCTATCACCTTCTCTGTGCCTGGGAAGCAGAAGTGTTCACATTGCTTCGCAGAATCGCTTTTGTGCAGAAAACAGTAACACTTGTTCAGAACGAAAGAAAGCACAGAGCCCCAGATTTTATGTTGTCCTGGAGAGCTTGCAGAGCACTGGGGAAAGGCAGGCAGAGAATTCCCTGCTAGCACCTTCTCTGTGCCTGGGAAGCAGAAGTGTTCACATTGCTTCGCAGAATTGCTTTTGTGCAGAAAATACTAACACTAGTTCAGAACGAAAGGAAGCACAGAGCCCCAGATTTGCTGTTGTCCTGGAGAGCTTGCAGAGCACTGGGGAAAGGCAGGCAGAGAATTTCCTGCTAGCACCTTCTCTGTGCCTGGGAAGCACAAGTGTTCACATTGCTTGGCAGAATCGCTTTTGTGCAGAAAACAGTAACACTTGTTCAGAACGAAAGAAAGCACAGAGCCCCAGATTTTATGTTGTCCTGGAGAGCTTGCAGAGCACTGGGGAAAGGCAGGCAGAGAATTCCCTGCTAGCACCTTCTCTGTGCCTGGGAAGCACAAGTGTTCACATTGCTTCGCAGAATCGCTTTTGTGCAGAAAACAGTAACACTAGTTCAGAACAAAAGGAAGCACAGAGCCCCAGATTTGCTGTTGTCCTGGAGAGCTTGCAGAGCACTGGGGAAAGGCAGGCAGAGAATTTCCTGCTAGCACCTTCTCTGTGCCTGGGAAGCACAAGTGTTCACATTGCTTGGCAGAATCGCTTTTGTGCAGAAAACAGTAACACTTGTTCAGAACGAAAGAAAGCACAGAGCCCCAGATTTTATGTTGTCCTGGAGAGCTTGCAGAGCACTGGGGAAAGGCAGGCAGAGAATTCCCTGCTAGCACCTTCTCTGTGCCTGGGAAGCAGAAGTGTTCACATTGCTTTGCAGAATCGCTTTTGTGCAGAAAACAGTAACACTTGTTCAGAACGAAAGAAAGCACAGAGCCCCAGATTTGCTGTTGTCCTGGAGAGCTTGCAGAGCACTGGGGAAAGGCAGGCAGAGAATTCCCTGCTAGCACCTTCTCTGTGCCTGGGAAGCACAAGTGTTCACATTGCTTCGCAGAATCGCTTTTGTGCAGAAAACAGTAACACTTGTTCAGAACGAAAGAAAGCACAGAGACCCAGATTTTATGTTGTCCTGGAGAGCTTGCAGAGCACTGGGGAAAGGCAGGCAGAGAATTCCCTGCTAGCACCTTCTCTGTGCCTGGGAAGCAGAAGTGTTCACATTGCTTCGCAGAATCGCTTTTGTGCAGAAAACAGTAACACTTGTTCAGAATGAAAGAAAGCACAGAACCCCAGATTTTATGTTGTCCTGGAGAGCTTGCAGAGCACTAAGGAAAGGCAGGCAGAGAATTCCCTGCTAGCACCTTCTCTGTGCCTGTTCACATTGCTTCGCAGAATCGCTTTTGTGCAGAAAACAGTAACACTTGTTCAGAACGAAAGAAAGCACAGAGCCCCAGATTTTATGTTGTCCTGGAGAGCTTGCAGAGCACTGGGGAAAGGCAGGCAGAGAATTCCCTGCTAGCACCTTCTCTGTGCCTGGGAAGCACAAGTGTTCACATTGCTTCGCAGAATTGCTTTTGTGCAGAAAACAGTAACACTTGTTCAGAACGAAAGAAAGCACAGAGCCCCAGATTTGCTGTTGTCCTGGAGAGCTTGCAGAGCACTGGGGAAAGGCAGGCAGAGAATTCCCTGCTAGCACCTTCTCTGTGCCTGGGAAGCAGAAGTGTTCACATTGCTTGGCAGAATCGCTTTTGTGCAGAAAACAGTAACACTTGTTCAGAACGAAAGAAAGCACAGAGCCCCAGATTTTATGTTGTCCTGGAGAGCTTGCAGAGCACTGGGGAAAGGCAGGCAGAGAATTCCCTGCTAGCACCTTCTCTGTGCCTGGGAAGCACAAGTGTTCACATTGCTTCGCAGAATCGCTTTTGTGCAGAAAACAGTAACACTTGTTCAGAACGAAAGAAAGCACAGAGCCCCAGATTTTAAGTTGTCCTGGAGAGCTTGCAGAGCACTGGGGAAAGGCAGGCAGAGAATTCCCTGCTAGCACCTTCTCTGTGCCTGGGAAGCAGAAGTGTTCACATTGCTTCGCAGAATCGCTTTTGTGCAGAAAACAGTAACACTTGTTCAGAACGAAAGAAAGCACAGAGCCCCAGATTTTAAGTTGTCCTGGAGAGCTTGCAGAGCACTGGGGAAAGGCAGGCAGAGAATTCCCTGCTAGCACCTTCTCTGTGCCTGGGAAGCAGAAGTGTTCACATTGCTTCGCAGAATCGCTTTTGTGCAGAAAACAGTAACACTTGTTCAGAACGAAAGAAAGCACAGAGCCCCAGATTTTATGTTGTCCTGGAGAGCTTGCAGAGCACTGGGGAAAGGCAGGCAGAGAATTCCCTGCTAGCACCTTCTCTGTGCCTGGGAAGCAGAAGTGTTCACATTGCTTGGCAGAATCGCTTTTGTGCAGAAAACAGTAACACTTGTTCAGAACGAAAGAAAGCACAGAGCCCCAGATTTTATGTTGTCCTGGAGAGCTTGCAGAGCACTGGGGAAAGGCAGGCAGAGAATTCCCTGCTAGCACCTTCTCTGTGCCTGGGAAGCAGAAGTGTTCACATTGCTTCGCAGAATCGCTTTTGTGCAGAAAACAGTAACACTTGTTCAGAACGAAAGAAAGCACAGAGCCCCAGATTTTATGTTGTCCTGGAGAGCTTGCAGAGCACTGGGGAAAGGCAGGCAGAGAATTCCCTGCTAGCACCTTCTCTGTGCCTGGGAAGCAGAAGTGTTCACATTGCTTGGCAGAATCGCTTTTGTGCAGAAAACAGTAACACTTGTTCAGAACGAAAGAAAGCACAGAGCCCCAGATTTGCTGTTGTCCTGGAGAGCTTGCAGAGCACTGGGGAAAGGCAGGCAGAGAATTCCCTGCTAGCACCTTCTCTGTGCCTGGGAAGCAGAATTGTTCACATTGCTTCGCAGAATCGCTTTTGTGCAGAAAACAGTAACACTTGTTCAGAACGAAAGAAAGCACAGAGCCCCAGATTTTATGTTGTCCTGGAGAGCTTGCAGAGCACTGGGGAAAGGCAGGCAGAGAATTCCCTGCTAGCACCTTCTCTGTGCCTGTTCACATTGCTTCGCAGAATCGCTTTTGTGCAGAAAACAGTAACACTTGTTCAGAACGAAAGGAAGCACAGAGCCCCAGATTTGCTGTTGTCCTGGAGAGCTTGCAGAGCACTGGGGAAAGGCAGGCAGAGAATTCCCTGCTAGCACCTTCTCTGTGCCTGGGAAGCACAAGTGTTCACATTGCTTCGCAGAATCGCTTTTGTGCAGAAAACAGTAACACTTGTTCAGAACGAAAGAAAGCACAGAGCCCCAGATTTTATGTTGTCCTGGAGAGCTTGCAGAGCACTGGGGAAAGGCAGGCAGAGAATTCCCTGCTAGCACCTTCTCTGTGCCTTTTCACATTGCTTCGCAGAATCGCTTTTGTGCAGAAAACAGTAACACTTGTTCAGAACGAAAGAAAGCACAGAGCCCCAGATTTTATGTTGTCCTGGAGAGCTTGCAGAGCACTGGGGAAAGGCAGGCAGAGAATTCCCTGCTAGCACCTTCTCTGTGCCTGTTCACATTGCTTCGCAGAATCGCTTTTGTGCAGAAAACAGTAACACTTGTTCAGAACGAAAGAAAGCACAGAGCCCCAGATTTGCTGTTGTCCTGGAGAGCTTGCAGAGCACTGGGGAAAGGCAGGCAGAGAATTCCCTGCTCTCACCTTCTCTGTGCCTGGGAAGCAGAAGTGTTCACATTGCTTCGCAGAATCGCTTTTGTGCAGAAAACAGTAACACTTGTTCAGAACGAAAGAAAGCACAGAGCCCCAGACTTTATGTTGTCCTGGAGAGCTTGCAGAGCACTGGGGAAAGGCAGGCAGAGAATTCCCTGCTAGCACCTTCTCTGTGCCTGGGAAGCAGAAGTGTTCACATTGCTTCGCAGAATCGCTTTTGTGCAGAAAACAGTAACACTTGTTCAGAATGAAAGAAAGCACAGAACCCCAGATTTTATGTTGTCCTGGAGAGCTTGCAGAGCACTGGGGAAAGGCAGGCAGAGAATTCCCTGCTAGCACCTTCTCTGTGCCTGTTCACATTGCTTCGCAGAATCGCTTTTGTGCAGAAAACAGTAACACTTGTTCAGAACGAAAGAAAGCACAGAGCCCCAGATTTTATGTTGTCCTGGAGAGCTTGCAGAGCACTGGGGAAAGGCAGGCAGAGAATTCCCTGCTAGCACCTTCTCTGTGCCTGGGAAGCACAAGTGTTCACATTGCTTGGCAGAATCGCTTTTGTGCAGAAAACAGTAACACTTGTTCAGAACGAAAGAAAGCACAGAGCCCCAGATTTGCTGTTGTCCTGGAGAGCTTGCAGAGCACTGGGGAAAGGCAGGCAGAGAATTCCCTGCTAGCACCTTCTCTGTGCCTGGGAAGCAGAAGTGTTCACATTGCTTCGCAGAATCGCTTTTGTGCAGAAAATACTAACACTAGTTCAGAACAAAAGGAAGCACAGAGCCCCAGATTTGCTGTTGTCCTGGAGAGCTTGCAGAGCACTGGGGAAAGGCAGGCAGAGAATTCCCTGCTAGCACCTTCTCTGTGCCTGGGAAGCAGAAGTGTTCACATTGCTTCGCAGAATCGCTTTTGTGCAGAAAACAGTAACACTTGTTCAGAACGAAAGAAAGCACAGAGCCCCAGACTTTATGTTGTCCTGGAGAGCTTGCAGAGCACTGGGGAAAGGCAGGCAGAGAATTCCCTGCTAGCACCTTCTCTGTGCCTGGGAAGCAGAAGTGTTCACATTGCTTCGCAGAATCGCTTTTGTGCAGAAAACAGTAACACTTGTTCAGAATGAAAGAAAGCACAGAACCCCAGATTTTATGTTTTCCTGGAGAGCTTGCAGAGCACTGGGGAAAGGCAGGCAGAGAATTCCCTGCTAGCACCTTCTCTGTGCCTGTTCACATTGCTTCGCAGAATCGCTTTTGTGCAGAAAACAGTAACACTTGTTCAGAACGAAAGAAAGCACAGAGCCCCAGATTTTATGTTGTCCTGGAGAGCTTGCAGAGCACTGGGGAAAGGCAGGCAGAGAATTCCCTGCTAGCACCTTCTCTGTGCCTGGGAAGCACAAGTGTTCACATTGCTTCGCAGAATTGCTTTTGTGCAGAAAACAGTAACACTTGTTCAGAACGAAAGAAAGCACAGAGCCCCAGATTTGCTGTTGTCCTGGAGAGCTTGCAGAGCACTGGGGAAAGGCAGGCAGAGAATTCCCTGCTAGCACCTTCTCTGTGCCTGGGAAGCAGAAGTGTTCACATTGCTTGGCAGAATCGCTTTTGTGCAGAAAACAGTAACACTTGTTCAGAACGAAAGAAAGCACAGAGCCCCAGATTTTATGTTGTCCTGGAGAGCTTGCAGAGCACTGGGGAAAGGCAGGCAGAGAATTCCCTGCTAGCACCTTCTCTGTGCCTGTTCACATTGCTTCGCAGAATCGCTTTTGTGCAGAAAACAGTAACACTTGTTCAGAACGAAAGGAAGCACAGAGCCCCAGATTTGCTGTTGTCCTGGAGAGCTTGCAGAGCACTGGGGAAAGGCAGGCAGAGAATTCCCTGCTAGCACCTTCTCTGTGCCTGGGAAGCACAAGTGTTCACATTGCTTCGCAGAATCGCTTTTGTGCAGAAAACAGTAACACTTGTTCAGAACGAAAGAAAGCACAGAGCCCCAGATTTTATGTTGTCCTGGAGAGCTTGCAGAGCACTGGGGAAAGGCAGGCAGAGAATTCCCTGCTAGCACCTTCTCTGTGCCTTTTCACATTGCTTCGCAGAATCGCTTTTGTGCAGAAAACAGTAACACTTGTTCAGAACGAAAGAAAGCACAGAGCCCCAGATTTTATGTTGTCCTGGAGAGCTTGCAGAGCACTGGGGAAAGGCAGGCAGAGAATTCCCTGCTAGCACCTTCTCTGTGCCTGTTCACATTGCTTCGCAGAATCGTTTTTGTGCAGAAAACAGTAACACTTGTTCAGAACGAAAGAAAGCACAGAGCCCCAGATTTGCTGTTGTCCTGGAGAGCTTGCAGAGCACTGGGGAAAGGCAGGCAGAGAATTCCCTGCTAGCACCTTCTCTGTGCCTGGGAAGCAGAAGTGTTCACATTGCTTCGCAGAATCGCTTTTGTGCAGAAAACAGTAACACTTGTTCAGAACGAAAGAAAGCACAGAGCCCCAGACTTTATGTTGTCCTGGAGAGCTTGCAGAGCACTGGGGAAAGGCAGGCAGAGAATTCCCTGCTAGCACCTTCTCTGTGCCTGGGAAGCAGAAGTGTTCACATTGCTTCGCAGAATCGCTTTTGTGCAGAAAACAGTAACACTTGTTCAGAATGAAAGAAAGCACAGAACCCCAGATTTTATGTTGTCCTGGAGAGCTTGCAGAGCACTGGGGAAAGGCAGGCAGAGAATTCCCTGCTAGCACCTTCTCTGTGCCTGTTCACATTGCTTCGCAGAATCGCTTTTGTGCAGAAAACAGTAACACTTGTTCAGAACGAAAGAAAGCACAGAGCCCCAGATTTTATGTTGTCCTGGAGAGCTTGCAGAGCACTGGGGAAAGGCAGGCAGAGAATTCCCTGCTAGCACCTTCTCTGTGCCTGGGAAGCACAAGTGTTCACATTGCTTCGCAGAATCGCTTTTGTGCAGAAAACAGTAACACTTGTTCAGAACGAAAGAAAGCACAGAGCCCCAGATTTGCTGTTGTCCTGGAGAGCTTGCAGAGCACTGGGGAAAGGCAGGCAGAGAATTCCCTGCTAGCACCTTCTCTGTGCCTGGGAAGCAGAAGTGTTCACATTGCTTCGCAGAATCGCTTTTGTGCAGAAAATACTAACACTAGTTCAGAACAAAAGGAAGCACAGAGCCCCAGATTTGCTGTTGTCCTGGAGAGCTTGCAGAGCACTGGGGAAAGGCAGGCAGAGAATTCCCTGCTAGCACCTTCTCTGTGCCTGGGAAGCAGAAGTGTTCACATTGCTTCGCAGAATCGCTTTTGTGCAGAAAACAGTAACACTTGTTCAGAACGAAAGAAAGCACAGAGCCCCAGACTTTATGTTGTCCTGGAGAGCTTGCAGAGCACTGGGGAAAGGCAGGCAGAGAATTCCCTGCTAGCACCTTCTCTGTGCCTGGGAAGCAGAAGTGTTCACATTGCTTCGCAGAATCGCTTTTGTGCAGAAAACAGTAACACTTGTTCAGAATGAAAGAAAGCACAGAACCCCAGATTTTATGTTTTCCTGGAGAGCTTGCAGAGCACTGGGGAAAGGCAGGCAGAGAATTCCCTGCTAGCACCTTCTCTGTGCCTGTTCACATTGCTTCGCAGAATCGCTTTTGTGCAGAAAACAGTAACACTTGTTCAGAACGAAAGAAAGCACAGAGCCCCAGATTTTATGTTGTCCTGGAGAGCTTGCAGAGCACTGGGGAAAGGCAGGCAGAGAATTCCCTGCTAGCACCTTCTCTGTGCCTGGGAAGCACAAGTGTTCACATTGCTTCGCAGAATTGCTTTTGTGCAGAAAACAGTAACACTTGTTCAGAACGAAAGAAAGCACAGAGCCCCAGATTTGCTGTTGTCCTGGAGAGCTTGCAGAGCACTGGGGAAAGGCAGGCAGAGAATTCCCTGCTAGCACCTTCTCTGTGCCTGGGAAGCAGAAGTGTTCACATTGCTTGGCAGAATCGCTTTTGTGCAGAAAACAGTAACACTTGTTCAGAACGAAAGAAAGCACAGAGCCCCAGATTTTATGTTGTCCTGGAGAGCTTGCAGAGCACTGGGGAAAGGCAGGCAGAGAATTCCCTGCTAGCACCTTCTCTGTGCCTGGGAAGCAGAAGTGTTCACATTGCTTCGCAGAATCGCTTTTGTGCAGAAAACAGTAACACTTGTTCAGAACGAAAGAAAGCACAGAGCCCCAGACTTTATGTTGTCCTGGAGAGCTTGCAGAGCACTGGGGAAAGGCAGGCAGAGAATTCCCTGCTAGCACCTTCTCTGTGCCTGGGAAGCAGAAGTGTTCACATTGCTTCGCAGAATCGCTTTTGTGCAGAAAACAGTAACACTTGTTCAGAACGAAAGAAAGCACAGAGCCCCAGATTTTATGTTGTCCTGGAGAGCTTGCAGAGCACTGGGGAAAGGCAGACAGAGAATTCCCTGCTAGCACCTTCTCTGTGCCTGGGAAGCAGAAGTGTTCACATTGCTTCGCAGAATCGCTTTTGTGCAGAAAACATTAACACTTGTTCAGAACGAAAGAAAGCACAGAGCCCCAGATTTGCTGTTGTCCTGGAGAGCTTGCAGAGCACTGGGGAAAGGCAGGCAGAGAATTCCCTGCTAGCACCTTCTCTGTGCCTGGGAAGCAGAATTGTTCACATTGCTTCGCAGAATCGCTTTTGTGCAGAAAACAGTAACACTTGTTCAGAACGAAAGAAAGCACAGAGCCCCAGATTTTATGTTGTCCTGGAGAGCTTGCAGAGCACTGGGGAAAGGCAGGCAGAGAATTCCCTGCTAGCACCTTCTCTGTGCCTGTTCACATTGCTTCGCAGAATCGCTTTTGTGCAGAAAACAGTAACACTTGTTCAGAACGAAAGGAAGCACAGAGCCCCAGATTTGCTGTTGTCCTGGAGAGCTTGCAGAGCACTGGGGAAAGGCAGGCAGAGAATTCCCTGCTAGCACCTTCTCTGTGCCTGGGAAGCACAAGTGTTCACATTGCTTCGCAGAATCGCTTTTGTGCAGAAAACAGTAACACTTGTTCAGAACGAAAGAAAGCACATAGCCCCAGATTTTATGTTGTCCTGGAGAGCTTGCAGAGCACTGGGGAAAGGCAGGCAGAGAATTCCCTGCTAGCACCTTCTCTGTGCCTTTTCACATTGCTTTGCAGAATCGCTTTTGTGCAGAAAACAGTAACACTTGTTCAGAACGAAAGAAAGCACAGAGCCCCAGATTTGCTGTTGTCCTGGAGAGCTTGCAGAGCACTGGGGAAAGGCAGGCAGAGAATTCCCTGCTAGCACCTTCTCTGTGCCTGTTCACATTGCTTCGCAGAATCGCTTTTGTGCAGAAAACAGTAACACTTGTTCAGAACGAAAGAAAGCACAGAGCCCCAGATTTGCTGTTGTCCTGGAGAGCTTGCAGAGCACTGGGGAAAGGCAGGCAGAGAATTCCCTGCTAGCACCTTCTCTGTGCCTGGGAAGCAGAAGTGTTCACATTGCTTCGCAGAATCGCTTTTGTGCAGAAAACAGTAACACTTGTTCAGAACGAAAGAAAGCACAGAGCCCCAGACTTTATGTTGTCCTGGAGAGCTTGCAGAGCACTGGGGAAAGGCAGGCAGAGAATTCCCTGCTAGCACCTTCTCTGTGCCTGGGAAGCAGAAGTGTTCACATTGCTTCGCAGAATCGCTTTTGTGCAGAAAACAGTAACACTTGTTCAGAATGAAAGAAAGCACAGAACCCCAGATTTTATGTTGTCCTGGAGAGCTTGCAGAGCACTGGGGAAAGGCAGGCAGAGAATTCCCTGCTAGCACCTTCTCTGTGCCTGTTCACATTGCTTCGCAGAATCGCTTTTGTGCAGAAAACAGTAACACTTGTTCAGAACGAAAGAAAGCACAGAGCCCCAGATTTTATGTTGTCCTGGAGAGCTTGCAGAGCACTGGGGAAAGGCAGGCAGAGAATTCCCTGCTAGCACCTTCTCTGTGCCTGGGAAGCACAAGTGTTCACATTGCTTCGCAGAATCGCTTTTGTGCAGAAAACAGTAACACTTGTTCAGAACGAAAGAAAGCACAGAGCCCCAGATTTGCTGTTGTCCTGGAGAGCTTGCAGAGCACTGGGGAAAGGCAGGCAGAGAATTCCCTGCTAGCACCTTCTCTGTGCCTGGGAAGCAGAAGTGTTCACATTGCTTCGCAGAATCGCTTTTGTGCAGAAAATACTAACACTAGTTCAGAACAAAAGGAAGCACAGAGCCCCAGATTTGCTGTTGTCCTGGAGAGCTTGCAGAGCACTGGGGAAAGGCAGGCAGAGAATTCCCTGCTAGCACCTTCTCTGTGCCTGGGAAGCAGAAGTGTTCACATTGCTTCGCAGAATCGCTTTTGTGCAGAAAACAGTAACACTTGTTCAGAACGAAAGAAAGCACAGAGCCCCAGACTTTATGTTGTCCTGGAGAGCTTGCAGAGCACTGGGGAAAGGCAGGCAGAGAATTCCCTGCTAGCACCTTCTCTGTGCCTGGGAAGCAGAAGTGTTCACATTGCTTCGCAGAATCGCTTTTGTGCAGAAAACAGTAACACTTGTTCAGAATGAAAGAAAGCACAGAACCCCAGATTTTATGTTTTCCTGGAGAGCTTGCAGAGCACTGGGGAAAGGCAGGCAGAGAATTCCCTGCTAGCACCTTCTCTGTGCCTGTTCACATTGCTTCGCAGAATCGCTTTTGTGCAGAAAACAGTAACACTTGTTCAGAACGAAAGAAAGCACAGAGCCCCAGATTTTATGTTGTCCTGGAGAGCTTGCAGAGCACTGGGGAAAGGCAGGCAGAGAATTCCCTGCTAGCACCTTCTCTGTGCCTGGGAAGCACAAGTGTTCACATTGCTTCGCAGAATCGCTTTTGTGCAGAAAACAGTAACACTTGTTCAGAACGAAAGAAAGCACAGAGCCCCAGATTTGCTGTTGTCCTGGAGAGCTTGCAGAGCACTGGGGAAAGGCAGGCAGAGAATTCCCTGCTAGCACCTTCTCTGTGCCTGGGAAGCAGAAGTGTTCACATTGCTTGGCAGAATCGCTTTTGTGCAGAAAACAGTAACACTTGTTCAGAACGAAAGAAAGCACAGAGCCCCAGATTTTATGTTGTCCTGGAGAGCTTGCAGAGCACTGGGGAAAGGCAGGCAGAGAATTCCCTGCTAGCACCTTCTCTGTGCCTGGGAAGCAGAAGTGTTCACATTGCTTCGCAGAATCGCTTTTGTGCAGAAAACAGTAACACTTGTTCAGAACGAAAGAAAGCACAGAGCCCCAGATTTTATGTTGTCCTGGAGAGCTTGCAGAGCACTGGGGAAAGGCAGGCAGAGAATTCCCTGCTAGCACCTTCTCTGTGCCTGGGAAGCAGAAGTGTTCACATTGCTTCGCAGAATCGCTTTTGTGCAGAAAACAGTAACACTTGTTCAGAACGAAAGAAAGCACAGAGCCCCAGATTTTATGTTGTCCTGGAGAGCTTGCAGAGCACTGGGGAAAGGCAGACAGAGAATTCCCTGCTAGCACCTTCTCTGTGCCTGGGAAGCAGAAGTGTTCACATTGCTTCGCAGAATCGCTTTTGTGCAGAAAACATTAACACTTGTTCAGAACGAAAGAAAGCACAGAGCCCCAGATTTGCTGTTGTCCTGGAGAGCTTGCAGAGCACTGGGGAAAGGCAGGCAGAGAATTCCCTGCTAGCACCTTCTCTGTGCCTGGGAAGCAGAATTGTTCACATTGCTTCGCAGAATCGCTTTTGTGCAGAAAACAGTAACACTTGTTCAGAACGAAAGAAAGCACAGAGCCCCAGATTTTATGTTGTCCTGGAGAGCTTGCAGAGCACTGGGGAAAGGCAGGCAGAGAATTCCCTGCTAGCACCTTCTCTGTGCCTGTTCACATTGCTTCGCAGAATCGCTTTTGTGCAGAAAACAGTAACACTTGTTCAGAACGAAAGGAAGCACAGAGCCCCAGATTTGCTGTTGTCCTGGAGAGCTTGCAGAGCACTGGGGAAAGGCAGGCAGAGAATTCCCTGCTAGCACCTTCTCTGTGCCTGGGAAGCACAAGTGTTCACATTGCTTCGCAGAATCGCTTTTGTGCAGAAAACAGTAACACTTGTTCAGAACGAAAGAAAGCACATAGCCCCAGATTTTATGTTGTCCTGGAGAGCTTGCAGAGCACTGGGGAAAGGCAGGCAGAGAATTCCCTGCTAGCACCTTCTCTGTGCCTTTTCACATTGCTTTGCAGAATCGCTTTTGTGCAGAAAACAGTAACACTTGTTCAGAACGAAAGAAAGCACAGAGCCCCAGATTTGCTGTTGTCCTGGAGAGCTTGCAGAGCACTGGGGAAAGGCAGGCAGAGAATTCCCTGCTAGCACCTTCTCTGTGCCTGTTCACATTGCTTCGCAGAATCGCTTTTGTGCAGAAAACAGTAACACTTGTTCAGAACGAAAGAAAGCACAGAGCCCCAGATTTGCTGTTGTCCTGGAGAGCTTGCAGAGCACTGGGGAAAGGCAGGCAGAGAATTCCCTGCTAGCACCTTCTCTGTGCCTGGGAAGCAGAAGTGTTCACATTGCTTCGCAGAATCGCTTTTGTGCAGAAAACAGTAACACTTGTTCAGAACGAAAGAAAGCACAGAGCCCCAGACTTTATGTTGTCCTGGAGAGCTTGCAGAGCACTGGGGAAAGGCAGGCAGAGAATTCCCTGCTAGCACCTTCTCTGTGCCTGGGAAGCAGAAGTGTTCACATTGCTTCGCAGAATCGCTTTTGTGCAGAAAACAGTAACACTTGTTCAGAATGAAAGAAAGCACAGAACCCCAGATTTTATGTTGTCCTGGAGAGCTTGCAGAGCACTGGGGAAAGGCAGGCAGAGAATTCCCTGCTAGCACCTTCTCTGTGCCTGTTCACATTGCTTCGCAGAATCGCTTTTGTGCAGAAAACAGTAACACTTGTTCAGAACGAAAGAAAGCACAGAGCCCCAGATTTTATGTTGTCCTGGAGAGCTTGCAGAGCACTGGGGAAAGGCAGGCAGAGAATTCCCTGCTAGCACCTTCTCTGTGCCTGGGAAGCACAAGTGTTCACATTGCTTCGCAGAATCGCTTTTGTGCAGAAAACAGTAACACTTGTTCAGAACGAAAGAAAGCACAGAGCCCCAGATTTGCTGTTGTCCTGGAGAGCTTGCAGAGCACTGGGGAAAGGCAGGCAGAGAATTCCCTGCTAGCACCTTCTCTGTGCCTGGGAAGCAGAAGTGTTCACATTGCTTCGCAGAATCGCTTTTGTGCAGAAAATACTAACACTAGTTCAGAACAAAAGGAAGCACAGAGCCCCAGATTTGCTGTTGTCCTGGAGAGCTTGCAGAGCACTGGGGAAAGGCAGGCAGAGAATTCCCTGCTAGCACCTTCTCTGTGCCTGGGAAGCAGAAGTGTTCACATTGCTTCGCAGAATCGCTTTTGTGCAGAAAACAGTAACACTTGTTCAGAACGAAAGAAAGCACAGAGCCCCAGACTTTATGTTGTCCTGGAGAGCTTGCAGAGCACTGGGGAAAGGCAGGCAGAGAATTCCCTGCTAGCACCTTCTCTGTGCCTGGGAAGCAGAAGTGTTCACATTGCTTCGCAGAATCGCTTTTGTGCAGAAAACAGTAACACTTGTTCAGAATGAAAGAAAGCACAGAACCCCAGATTTTATGTTTTCCTGGAGAGCTTGCAGAGCACTGGGGAAAGGCAGGCAGAGAATTCCCTGCTAGCACCTTCTCTGTGCCTGTTCACATTGCTTCGCAGAATCGCTTTTGTGCAGAAAACAGTAACACTTGTTCAGAACGAAAGAAAGCACAGAGCCCCAGATTTTATGTTGTCCTGGAGAGCTTGCAGAGCACTGGGGAAAGGCAGGCAGAGAATTCCCTGCTAGCACCTTCTCTGTGCCTGGGAAGCACAAGTGTTCACATTGCTTCGCAGAATCGCTTTTGTGCAGAAAACAGTAACACTTGTTCAGAACGAAAGAAAGCACAGAGCCCCAGATTTGCTGTTGTCCTGGAGAGCTTGCAGAGCACTGGGGAAAGGCAGGCAGAGAATTCCCTGCTAGCACCTTCTCTGTGCCTGGGAAGCAGAAGTGTTCACATTGCTTGGCAGAATCGCTTTTGTGCAGAAAACAGTAACACTTGTTCAGAACGAAAGAAAGCACAGAGCCCCAGATTTTATGTTGTCCTGGAGAGCTTGCAGAGCACTGGGGAAAGGCAGGCAGAGAATTCCCTGCTAGCACCTTCTCTGTGCCTGGGAAGCACAAGTGTTCACATTGCTTCGCAGAATCGCTTTTGTGCAGAAAACAGTAACACTTGTTCAGAACGAAAGAAAGCACAGAGCCCCAGATTTTATGTTGTCCTGGAGAGCTTGCAGAGCACTGGGGAAAGGCAGGCAGAGAATTCCCTGCTAGCACCTTCTCTGTGCCTGGGAAGCAGAATTGTTCACATTGCTTCGCAGAATCGCTTTTGTGCAGAAAACAGTAACACTTGTTCAGAACGAAAGAAAGCACAGAGCCCCAGATTTTATGTTGTCCTGGAGAGCTTGCAGAGCACTGGGGAAAGGCAGGCAGAGAATTCCCTGCTAGCACCTTCTCTGTGCCTGTTCACATTGCTTCGCAGAATCGCTTTTGTGCAGAAAACAGTAACACTTGTTCAGAACGAAAGGAAGCACAGAGCCCCAGATTTTATGTTGTCCTGGAGAGCTTGCAGAGCACTGGGGAAAGGCAGGCAGAGAATTCCCTGCTAGCACCTTCTCTGTGCCTGGGAAGCACAAGTGTTCACATTGCTTCGCAGAATCGCTTTTGTGCAGAAAACAGTAACACTTGTTCAGAACGAAAGAAAGCACAGAGCCCCAGATTTTATGTTGTCCTGGAGAGCTTGCAGAGCACTGGGGAAAGGCAGGCAGAGAATTCCCTGCTAGCACCTTCTCTGTGCCTTTTCACATTGCTTTGCAGAATCGCTTTTGTGCAGAAAACAGTAACACTTGTTCAGAACGAAAGAAAGCACAGAGCCCCAGATTTGCTGTTGTCCTGGAGAGCTTGCAGAGCACTGGGGAAAGGCAGGCAGAGAATTCCCTGCTAGCACCTTCTCTGTGCCTGTTCACATTGCTTCGCAGAATCGCTTTTGTGCAGAAAACAGTAACACTTGTTCAGAACGAAAGAAAGCACAGAGCCCCAGATTTGCTGTTGTCCTGGAGAGCTTGCAGAGCACTGGGGAAAGGCAGGCAGAGAATTCCCTGCTAGCACCTTCTCTGTGCCTGGGAAGCAGAAGTGTTCACATTGCTTCGCAGAATCGCTTTTGTGCAGAAAACAGTAACACTTGTTCAGAACGAAAGAAAGCACAGAGCCCCAGACTTTATGTTGTCCTGGAGAGCTTGCAGAGCACTGGGGAAAGGCAGGCAGAGAATTCCCTGCTAGCACCTTCTCTGTGCCTGGGAAGCAGAAGTGTTCACATTGCTTCGCAGAATCGCTTTTGTGCAGAAAACAGTAACACTTGTTCAGAATGAAAGAAAGCACAGAACCCCAGATTTTATGTTGTCCTGGAGAGCTTGCAGAGCACTGGGGAAAGGCAGGCAGAGAATTCCCTGCTAGCACCTTCTCTGTGCCTGTTCACATTGCTTCGCAGAATCGCTTTTGTGCAGAAAACAGTAACACTTGTTCAGAACGAAAGAAAGCACAGAGCCCCAGATTTGCTGTTGTCCTGGAGAGCTTGCAGAGCACTGGGGAAAGGCAGGCAGAGAATTCCCTGCTAGCACCTTCTCTGTGCCTGGGAAGCACAAGTGTTCACATTGCTTCGCAGAATCGCTTTTGTGCAGAAAACAGTAACACTTGTTCAGAACGAAAGAAAGCACAGAGCCCCAGATTTTATGTTGTCCTGGAGAGCTTGCAGAGCACTGGGGAAAGGCAGGCAGAGAATTCCCTGCTAGCACCTTCTCTGTGCCTGGGAAGCAGAAGTGTTCACATTGCTTCGCAGAATCGCTTTTGTGCAGAAAATACTAACACTAGTTCAGAACAAAAGGAAGCACAGAGCCCCAGATTTGCTGTTGTCCTGGAGAGCTTGCAGAGCACTGGGGAAAGGCAGGCAGAGAATTCCCTGCTAGCACCTTCTCTGTGCCTGGGAAGCAGAAGTGTTCACATTGCTTCGCAGAATCGCTTTTGTGCAGAAAACAGTAACACTTGTTCAGAACGAAAGAAAGCACAGAGCCCCAGATTTGCTGTTGTCCTGGAGAGCTTGCAGAGCACTGGGGAAAGGCAGGCAGAGAATTCCCTGCTAGCACCTTCTCTGTGCCTGGGAAGCAGAAGTGTTCACATTGCTTCGCAGAATCGCTTTTGTGCAGAAAACAGTAACACTTGTTCAGAATGAAAGAAAGCACAGAACCCCAGATTTTATGTTTTCCTGGAGAGCTTGCAGAGCACTGGGGAAAGGCAGGCAGAGAATTCCCTGCTAGCACCTTCTCTGTGCCTGTTCACATTGCTTCGCAGAATCGCTTTTGTGCAGAAAACAGTAACACTTGTTCAGAACGAAAGAAAGCACAGAGCCCCAGATTTTATGTTGTCCTGGAGAGCTTGCAGAGCACTGGGGAAAGGCAGGCAGAGAATTCCCTGCTAGCACCTTCTCTGTGCCTGGGAAGCACAAGTGTTCACATTGCTTCGCAGAATTGCTTTTGTGCAGAAAACAGTAACACTTGTTCAGAACGAAAGAAAGCACAGAGCCCCAGATTTGCTGTTGTCCTGGAGAGCTTGCAGAGCACTGGGGAAAGGCAGGCAGAGAATTCCCTGCTAGCACCTTCTCTGTGCCTGGGAAGCACAAGTGTTCACATTGCTTCGCAGAATCGCTTTTGTGCAGAAAATACTAACACTAGTTCAGAACAAAAGGAAGCACAGAGCCCCACATTTGCTGTTGTCCTGGAGAGCTTGCAGAGCACTGGGGAAAGGCAGGCAGAGAATTTCCTGCTAGCACCTTCTCTGTGCCTGGGAAGCAGAAGTGTTCACATTGCTTTGCAGAATTGCTTTTGTGCAGAAAACAGTAACACTTGTTCAGAACGAAAGAAAGCACAGAGCCCCAGATTTGCTGTTGTCCTGGAGAGCTTGCAGAGCACTGGGGAAAGGCAGGCAGAGAATTCCCTGCTAGCACCTTCTCTGTGCCTGGGAAGCACAAGTGTTCACATTGCTTCGCAGAATCGCTTTTGTGCAGAAAACAGTAACACTTGTTCAGAACGAAAGAAAGCACAGAGCCCCAGATTTGCTGTTGTCCTGGAGAGCTTGCAGAGCACTGGGGAAAGGCAGGCAGAGAATTCCCTGCTAGCACCTTCTCTGTGCCTGGGAAGCAGAAGTGTTCACATTGCTTGGCAGAATCGCTTTTGTGCAGAAAACAGTAACACTTGTTCAGAACGAAAGAAAGCACAGAGCCCCAGATTTTATGTTGTCCTGGAGAGCTTGCAGAGCACTGGGGAAAGGCAGGCAGAGAATTCCCTGCTAGCACCTTCTCTGTGCCTGGGAAGCAGAAGTGTTCACATTGCTTCGCAGAATCGCTTTTGTGCAGAAAACAGTAACACTTGTTCAGAACGAAAGAAAGCACAGAGCCCCAGATTTGCTGTTGTCCTGGAGAGCTTGCAGAGCACTGGGGAAAGGCAGGCAGAGAATTCCCTGCTAGCACCTTCTCTGTGCCTGGGAAGCAGAAGTGTTCACATTGCTTCGCAGAATCGCTTTTGTGCAGAAAACAGTAACACTTGTTCAGAACGAAAGAAAGCACAGAGCCCCAGATTTTATGTTGTCCTGGAGAGCTTGCAGAGCACTGGGGAAAGGCAGGCAGAGAATTCCCTGCTAGCACCTTCTCTGTGCCTGTTCACATTGCTTCGCAGAATCGCTTTTGTGCAGAAAACAGTAACACTTGTTCAGAACGAAAGAAAGCACAGAGCCCCAGATTTGCTGTTGTCCTGGAGAGCTTGCAGAGCACTGGGGAAAGGCAGGCAGAGAATTCCCTGCTAGCACCTTCTCTGTGCCTGGGAAGCAGAAGTGTTCACATTGCTTCGCAGAATTGCTTTTGTGCAGAAAATACTAACACTAGTTCAGAACGAAAGGAAGCACAGAGCCCCAGATTTGCTGTTGTCCTGGAGAGCTTGCAGAGCACTGGGGAAAGGCAGGCAGAGAATTCCCTGCTAGCACCTTCTCTGTGCCTGGGAAGCACAAGTGTTCACATTGCTTCGCAGAATCGCTTTTGTGCAGAAAATACTAACACTAGTTCAGAACAAAAGGAAGCACAGAACCCCAGATTTTATGTTGTCCTGGAGAGCTTGCAGAGCACTAAGGAAAGGCAGGCAGAGAATTCCTTGCTAGCACCTTCTCTGTGCCTGTTCACATTGCTTGGCAGAATCGCTTTTGTGCAGAAAACAGTAACACTTGTTCAGAACGAAAGAAAGCACAGAGCCCCAGATTTTATGTTGTCCTGGAGAGCTTGCAGAGCACTGGGGAAAGGCAGGCAGAGAATTCCCTGCTAGCACCTTCTCTGTGCCTGGGAAGCAGAAGTGTTCACATTGCTTCGCAGAATCGCTTTTGTGCAGAAAATACTAACACTAGTTCAGAACAAAAGGAAGCACAGAGCCCCAGATTTGCTGTTGTCCTGGAGAGCTTGCAGAGCACTGGGGAAAGGCAGGCAGAGAATTCCCTGCTAGCACCTTCTCTGTGCCTGGGAAGCAGAAGTGTTCACATTGCTTCGCAGAATCGCTTTTGTGCAGAAAACAGTAACACTTGTTCAGAACGAAAGAAAGCACAGAGCCCCAGATTTTATGTTGTCCTGGAGAGCTTGCAGAGCACTGGGGAAAGGCAGGCAGAGAATTCCCTGCTAGCACCTTCTCTGTGCCTGGGAAGCAGAAGTGTTCACATTGCTTCGCAGAATCGCTTTTGTGCAGAAAACAGTAACACTTGTTCAGAATGAAAGAAAGCACAGAACCCCAGATTTTATGTTGTCCTGGAGAGCTTGCAGAGCACTAAGGAAAGGCAGGCAGAGAATTCCCTGCTAGCACCTTCTCTGTGCCTGTTCACATTGCTTCGCAGAATCGCTTTTGTGCAGAAAACAGTAACACTTGTTCAGAACGAAAGAAAGCACAGAGCCCCAGATTTTATGTTGTCCTGGAGAGCTTGCAGAGCACTGGGGAAAGGCAGGCAGAGAATTCCCTGCTAGCACCTTCTCTGTGCCTGGGAAGCAGAAGTGTTCACATTGCTTCGCAGAATCGCTTTTGTGCAGAAAATACTAACACTAGTTCAGAACAAAAGGATGCACAGAACCCCAGATTTTATGTTGTCCTGGAGAGCTTGCAGAGCACTAAGGAAAGGCAGGCAGAGAATTCCTTGCTAGCACCTTCTCTGTGCCTGTTCACATTGCTTGGCAGAATCGCTTTTGTGCAGAAAACAGTAACACTTGTTCAGAACGAAAGAAAGCACAGAGCCCCAGATTTTATGTTGTCCTGGAGAGCTTGCAGAGCACTGGGGAAAGGCAGGCAGAGAATTCCCTGCTAGCACCTTCTCTGTGCCTGGGAAGCAGAAGTGTTCACATTGCTTCGCAGAATCGCTTTTGTGCAGAAAATACTAACACTAGTTCAGAACAAAAGGAAGCACAGAGCCCCAGATTTGCTGTTGTCCTGGAGAGCTTGCAGAGCACTGGGGAAAGGCAGGCAGAGAATTCCCTGCTAGCACCTTCTCTGTGCCTGGGAAGCAGAAGTGTTCACATTGCTTCGCAGAATCGCTTTTGTGCAGAAAACAGTAACACTTGTTCAGAACGAAAGAAAGCACAGAGCCCCAGATTTGCTGTTGTCCTGGAGAGCTTGCAGAGCACTGGGGAAAGGCAGGCAGAGAATTCCCTGCTAGCACCTTCTCTGTGCCTGGGAAGCAGAATTGTTCACATTGCTTCGCAGAATCGCTTTTGTGCAGAAAACAGTAACACTTGTTCAGAATGAAAGAAAGCACAGAACCCCAGATTTTATGTTGTCCTGGAGAGCTTGCAGAGCACTAAGGAAAGGCAGGCAGAGAATTCCCTGCTAGCACCTTCTCTGTGCCTGTTCACATTGCTTCGCAGAATCGCTTTTGTGCAGAAAACAGTAACACTTGTTCAGAACGAAAGAAAGCACAGAGCCCCAGATTTGCTGTTGTCCTGGAGAGCTTGCAGAGCACTGGGGAAAGGCAGGCAGAGAATTCCCTGCTAGCACCTTCTCTGTGCCTGGGAAGCACAAGTGTTCACATTGCTTTGCAGAATCGCTTTTGTGCAGAAAACAGTAACACTTGTTCAGAACGAAAGAAAGCACAGAGCCCCAGATTTTATGTTGTCCTGGAGAGCTTGCAGAGCACTGGGGAAAGGCAGGCAGAGAATTCCCTGCTAGCACCTTCTCTGTGCCTGGGAAGCACAAGTGTTCACATTGCTTCGCAGAATCGCTTTTGTGCAGAAAACAGTAACACTTGTTCAGAACGAAAGAAAGCACAGAGCCCCAGATTTTATGTTGTCCTGGAGAGCTTGCAGAGCACTGGGGAAAGGCAGGCAGAGAATTCCCTGCTATCACCTTCTCTGTGCCTGGGAAGCAGAAGTGTTCACATTGCTTCGCAGAATCGCTTTTGTGCAGAAAACAGTAACACTTGTTCAGAACGAAAGAAAGCACAGAGCCCCAGATTTTATGTTGTCCTGGAGAGCTTGCAGAGCACTGGGGAAAGGCAGGCAGAGAATTCCCTGCTAGCACCTTCTCTGTGCCTGGGAAGCAGAAGTGTTCACATTGCTTCGCAGAATCGCTTTTGTGCAGAAAACAGTAACACTTGTTCAGAACGAAAGAAAGCACAGAGCCCCAGATTTTATGTTGTCCTGGAGAGCTTGCAGAGCACTGGGGAAAGGCAGGCAGAGAATTCCCTGCTAGCACCTTCTCTGTGCCTGGGAAGCAGAAGTGTTCACATTGCTTTGCAGAATCGCTTTTGTGCAGAAAACAGTAACACTTGTTCAGAACGAAAGAAAGCACAGAGCCCCAGATTTGCTGTTGTCCTGGAGAGCTTGCAGAGCACTGGGGAAAGGCAGGCAGAGAATTCCCTGCTAGCACCTTCTCTGTGCCTGGGAAGCAGAAGTGTTCACATTGCTTGGCAGAATCGCTTTTGTGCAGAAAACAGTAACACTTGTTCAGAACGAAAGAAAGCACAGAGCCCCAGATTTTATGTTGTCCTGGAGAGCTTGCAGAGCACTGGGGAAAGGCAGGCAGAGAATTCCCTGCTATCACCTTCTCTGTGCCTGGGAAGCAGAATTGTTCACATTGCTTCGCAGAATCGCTTTTGTGCAGAAAACATTAACACTTGTTCAGAACGAAAGAAAGCACAGAGCCCCAGATTTTATGTTGTCCTGGAGAGCTTGCAGAGCACTGGGGAAAGGCAGGCAGAGAATTCCCTGCTATCACCTTCTCTGTGCCTGGGAAGCAGAAGTGTTCACATTGCTTCGCAGAATCGCTTTTGTGCAGAAAACAGTAACACTTGTTCAGAATGAAAGAAAGCACAGAACCCCAGATTTTATGTTGTCCTGGAGAGCTTGCAGAGCACTAAGGAAAGGCAGGCAGAGAATTCCCTGCTAGCACCTTCTCTGTGCCTGTTCACATTGCTTCGCAGAATCGCTTTTGTGCAGAAAACAGTAACACTTGTTCAGAACGAAAGAAAGCACAGAGCCCCAGATTTGCTGTTGTCCTGGAGAGCTTGCAGAGCACTGGGGAAAGGCAGGCAGAGAATTCCCTGCTAGCACCTTCTCTGTGCCTGGGAAGCACAAGTGTTCACATTGCTTCGCAGAATTGCTTTTGTGCAGAAAATACTAACACTAGTTCAGAACGAAAGGAAGCACAGAGCCCCAGATTTGCTGTTGTCCTGGAGAGCTTGCAGAGCACTGGGGAAAGGCAGGCAGAGAATTCCCTGCTAGCACCTTCTCTGTGCCTGGGAAGCACAAGTGTTCACATTGCTTCGCAGAATCGCTTTTGTGCAGAAAATACTAACACTAGTTCAGAACAAAAGGAAGCACAGAACCCCAGATTTTATGTTGTCCTGGAGAGCTTGCAGAGCACTAAGGAAAGGCAGGCAGAGAATTCCCTGCTAGCACCTTCTCTGTGCCTGTTCACATTGCTTCGCAGAATCGCTTTTGTGCAGAAAACAGTAACAGTTGTTCAGAACGAAAGAAAGCACAGAGCCCCAGATTTTATGTTGTCCTGGAGAGCTTGCAGAGCACTGGGGAAAGGCAGGCAGAGAATTCCCTGCTAGCACCTTCTCTGTGCCTGGGAAGCAGAAGTGTTCACATTGCTTCGCAGAATCGCTTTTGTGCAGAAAACAGTAACACTTGTTCAGAATGAAAGAAAGCACAGAACCCCAGATTTTATGTTGTCCTGGAGAGCTTGCAGAGCACTAAGGAAAGGCAGGCAGAGAATTCCCTGCTAGCACCTTCTCTGTGCCTGTTCACATTGCTTCGCAGAATCGCTTTTGTGCAGAAAACAGTAACACTTGTTCAGAACGAAAGAAAGCACAGAGCCCCAGATTTGCTGTTGTCCTGGAGAGCTTGCAGAGCACTGGGGAAAGGCAGGCAGAGAATTCCCTGCTAGCACCTTCTCTGTGCCTGGGAAGCACAAGTGTTCACATTGCTTCGCAGAATCGCTTTTGTGCAGAAAACAGTAACACTTGTTCAGAACGAAAGAAAGCACAGAGCCCCAGATTTTATGTTGTCCTGGAGAGCTTGCAGAGCACTGGGGAAAGGCAGGCAGAGAATTCCCTGCTAGCACCTTCTCTGTGCCTGGGAAGCAGAAGTGTTCACATTGCTTCGCAGAATCGCTTTTGTGCAGAAAACAGTAACACTTGTTCAGAATGAAAGAAAGCACAGAACCCCAGATTTTATGTTGTCCTGGAGAGCTTGCAGAGCACTAAGGAAAGGCAGGCAGAGAATTCCCTGCTAGCACCTTCTCTGTGCCTGTTCACATTGCTTCGCAGAATCGCTTTTGTGCAGAAAACAGTAACACTTGTTCAGAACGAAAGAAAGCACAGAGCCCCAGATTTTATGTTGTCCTGGAGAGCTTGCAGAGCACTGGGGAAAGGCAGGCAGAGAATTCCCTGCTAGCACCTTCTCTGTGCCTGGGAAGCAGAAGTGTTCACATTGCTTTGCAGAATCGCTTTTGTGCAGAAAACAGTAACACTTGTTCAGAACGAAAGAAAGCACAGAGCCCCAGATTTGCTGTTGTCCTGGAGAGCTTGCAGAGCACTGGGGAAAGGCAGGCAGAGAATTCCCTGCTAGCACCTTCTCTGTGCCTGGGAAGCAGAAGTGTTCACATTGCTTGGCAGAATCGCTTTTGTGCAGAAAACAGTAACACTTGTTCAGAACGAAAGAAAGCACAGAGCCCCAGATTTTATGTTGTCCTGGAGAGCTTGCAGAGCACTGGGGAAAGGCAGGCAGAGAATTCCCTGCTATCACCTTCTCTGTGCCTGGGAAGCACAAGTGTTCACATTGCTTGGCAGAATCGCTTTTGTGCAGAAAACAGTAACACTTGTTCAGAACGAAAGAAAGCACAGAGCCCCAGATTTTATGTTGTCCTGGAGAGCTTGCAGAGCACTGGGGAAAGGCAGGCAGAGAATTCCCTGCTAGCACCTTCTCTGTGCCTGGGAAGCAGAAGTGTTCACATTGCTTCGCAGAATCGCTTTTGTGCAGAAAACAGTAACACTTGTTCAGAATGAAAGAAAGCACAGAACCCCAGATTTTATGTTGTCCTGGAGAGCTTGCAGAGCACTAAGGAAAGGCAGGCAGAGAATTCCCTGCTAGCACCTTCTCTGTGCCTGTTCACATTGCTTCGCAGAATCGCTTTTGTGCAGAAAACAGTAACACTTGTTCAGAACGAAAGAAAGCACAGAGCCCCAGATTTGCTGTTGTCCTGGAGAGCTTGCAGAGCACTGGGGAAAGGCAGGCAGAGAATTCCCTGCTAGCACCTTCTCTGTGCCTGGGAAGCAGAAGTGTTCACATTGCTTTGCAGAATCGCTTTTGTGCAGAAAACAGTAACACTTGTTCAGAACGAAAGAAAGCACAGAGCCCCAGATTTTATGTTGTCCTGGAGAGCTTGCAGAGCACTGGGGAAAGGCAGGCAGAGAATTCCCTGCTAGCACCTTCTCTGTGCCTGGGAAGCACAAGTGTTCACATTGCTTCGCAGAATCGCTTTTGTGCAGAAAACAGTAACACTTGTTCAGAATGAAAGAAAGCACAGAACCCCAGATTTTATGTTGTCCTGGAGAGCTTGCAGAGCACTAAGGAAAGGCAGGCAGAGAATTCCCTGCTAGCACCTTCTCTGTGCCTGTTCACATTGCTTCGCAGAATCGCTTTTGTGCAGAAAATACTAACACTAGTTCAGAACAAAAGGAAGCACAGAGCCCCAGATTTGCTGTTGTCCTGGAGAGCTTGCAGAGCACTGGGGAAAGGCAGGCAGAGAATTTCCTGCTAGCACCTTCTCTGTGCCTGGGAAGCAGAAGTGTTCACATTGCTTCGCAGAATTGCTTTTGTGCAGAAAACAGTAACACTTGTTCAGAACGAAAGAAAGCACAGAGCCCCAGATTTGCTGTTGTCCTGGAGAGCTTGCAGAGCACTGGGGAAAGGCAGGCAGAGAATTCCCTGCTAGCACCTTCTCTGTGCCTGGGAAGCACAAGTGTTCACATTGCTTCGCAGAATCGCTTTTGTGCAGAAAACAGTAACACTTGTTCAGAACGAAAGAAAGCACAGAGCCCCAGATTTGTTGTTGTCCTGGAGAGCTTGCAGAGCACTGGGGAAAGGCAGGCAGAGAATTCCCTGCTAGCACCTTCTCTGTGCCTGTTCACATTGCTTCGCAGAATCGCTTTTGTGCAGAAAACAGTAACACTTGTTCAGAACGAAAGAAAGCACAGAGCCCCAGATTTTATGTTGTCCTGGAGAGCTTGCAGAGCACTGGGGAAAGGCAGGCAGAGAATTCCCTGCTAGCACCTTCTCTGTGCCTGGGAAGCAGAAGTGTTCACATTGCTTCGCAGAATCGCTTTTGTGCAGAAAACAGTAACACTTGTTCAGAACGAAAGAAAGCACAGAGCCCCAGATTTTATGTTGTCCTGGAGAGCTTGCAGAGCACTAAGGAAAGGCAGGCAGAGAATTCCTTGCTAGCACCTTCTCTGTGCCTGTTCACATTGCTTCGCAGAATCGCTTTTGTGCAGAAAACAGTAACACTTGTTCAGAACGAAAGAAAGCACAGAGCCCCAGATTTTATGTTGTCCTGGAGAGCTTGCAGAGCACTGGGGAAAGGCAGGCAGAGAATTCCCTGCTAGCACCTTCTCTGTGCCTGGGAAGCAGAAGTGTTCACATTGCTTCGCAGAATCGCTTTTGTGCAGAAAATACTAACACTAGTTCAGAACAAAAGGAAGCACAGAGCCCCAGATTTGCTGTTGTCCTGGAGAGCTTGCAGAGCACTGGGGAAAGGCAGGCAGAGAATTCCCTGCTATCACCTTCTCTGTGCCTGGGAAGCAGAAGTGTTCACATTGCTTCGCAGAATCGCTTTTGTGCAGAAAACAGTAACACTTGTTCAGAACGAAAGAAAGCACAGAGCCCCAGATTTTATGTTGTCCTGGAGAGCTTGCAGAGCACTGGGGAAAGGCAGGCAGAGAATTCCCTGCTAGCACCTTCTCTGTGCCTGGGAAGCAGAAGTGTTCACATTGCTTCGCAGAATCGCTTTTGTGCAGAAAACAGTAACACTTGTTCAGAATGAAAGAAAGCACAGAACCCCAGATTTTATGTTGTCCTGGAGAGCTTGCAGAGCACTAAGGAAAGGCAGGCAGAGAATTCCCTGCTAGCACCTTCTCTGTGCCTGTTCACATTGCTTCGCAGAATCGCTTTTGTGCAGAAAACAGTAACACTTGTTCAGAACGAAAGAAAGCACAGAGCCCCAGATTTTATGTTGTCCTGGAGAGCTTGCAGAGCACTGGGGAAAGGCAGGCAGAGAATTCCCTGCTAGCACCTTCTCTGTGCCTGGGAAGCAGAAGTGTTCACATTGCTTTGCAGAATCGCTTTTGTGCAGAAAACAGTAACACTTGTTCAGAACGAAAGAAAGCACAGAGCCCCAGATTTTATGTTGTCCTGGAGAGCTTGCAGAGCACTGGGGAAAGGCAGGCAGAGAATTCCCTGCTAGCACCTTCTCTGTGCCTGGGAAGCAGAAGTGTTCACATTGCTTGGCAGAATCGCTTTTGTGCAGAAAACAGTAACACTTGTTCAGAACGAAAGAAAGCACAGAGCCCCAGATTTTATGTTGTCCTGGAGAGCTTGCAGAGCACTGGGGAAAGGCAGGCAGAGAATTCCCTGCTAGCACCTTCTCTGTGCCTGGGAAGCAGAAGTGTTCACATTGCTTCGCAGAATCGCTTTTGTGCAGAAAACAGTAACACTTGTTCAGAATGAAAGAAAGCACAGAACCCCAGATTTTATGTTGTCCTGGAGAGCTTGCAGAGCACTAAGGAAAGGCAGGCAGAGAATTCCCTGCTAGCACCTTCTCTGTGCCTGTTCACATTGCTTCGCAGAATCGCTTTTGTGCAGAAAATACTAACACTAGTTCAGAACAAAAGGAAGCACAGAGCCCCAGATTTGCTGTTGTCCTGGAGAGCTTGCAGAGCACTGGGGAAAGGCAGGCAGAGAATTCCCTGCTAGCACCTTCTCTGTGCCTGGGAAGCACAAGTGTTCACATTGCTTCGCAGAATTGCTTTTGTGCAGAAAATACTAACACTAGTTCAGAACGAAAGGAAGCACAGAGCCCCAGATTTGCTGTTGTCCTGGAGAGCTTGCAGAGCACTGGGGAAAGGCAGGCAGAGAATTCCCTGCTAGCACCTTCTCTGTGCCTGGGAAGCACAAGTGTTCACATTGCTTCGCAGAATCGCTTTTGTGCAGAAAATACTAACACTAGTTCAGAACAAAAGGAAGCACAGAACCCCAGATTTTATGTTGTCCTGGAGAGCTTGCAGAGCACTAAGGAAAGGCAGGCAGAGAATTCCTTGCTAGCACCTTCTCTGTGCCTGTTCACATTGCTTCGCAGAATCGCTTTTGTGCAGAAAACAGTAACAGTTGTTCAGAACGAAAGAAAGCACAGAGCCCCAGATTTTATGTTGTCCTGGAGAGCTTGCAGAGCACTGGGGAAAGGCAGGCAGAGAATTCCCTGCTAGCACCTTCTCTGTGCCTGGGAAGCAGAAGTGTTCACATTGCTTCGCAGAATCGCTTTTGTGCAGAAAACAGTAACACTTGTTCAGAATGAAAGAAAGCACAGAACCCCAGATTTTATGTTGTCCTGGAGAGCTTGCAGAGCACTAAGGAAAGGCAGGCAGAGAATTCCCTGCTAGCACCTTCTCTGTGCCTGTTCACATTGCTTCGCAGAATCGCTTTTGTGCAGAAAACAGTAACACTTGTTCAGAACGAAAGAAAGCACAGAGCCCCAGATTTGCTGTTGTCCTGGAGAGCTTGCAGAGCACTGGGGAAAGGCAGGCAGAGAATTCCCTGCTAGCACCTTCTCTGTGCCTGGGAAGCACAAGTGTTCACATTGCTTCGCAGAATCGCTTTTGTGCAGAAAACAGTAACACTTGTTCAGAACGAAAGAAAGCACAGAGCCCCAGATTTTATGTTGTCCTGGAGAGCTTGCAGAGCACTGGGGAAAGGCAGGCAGAGAATTCCCTGCTAGCACCTTCTCTGTGCCTGGGAAGCAGAAGTGTTCACATTGCTTCGCAGAATCGCTTTTGTGCAGAAAACAGTAACACTTGTTCAGAATGAAAGAAAGCACAGAACCCCAGATTTTATGTTGTCCTGGAGAGCTTGCAGAGCACTAAGGAAAGGCAGGCAGAGAATTCCCTGCTAGCACCTTCTCTGTGCCTGTTCACATTGCTTCGCAGAATCGCTTTTGTGCAGAAAACAGTAACACTTGTTCAGAACGAAAGAAAGCACAGAGCCCCAGATTTTATGTTGTCCTGGAGAGCTTGCAGAGCACTGGGGAAAGGCAGGCAGAGAATTCCCTGCTAGCACCTTCTCTGTGCCTGGGAAGCAGAAGTGTTCACATTGCTTTGCAGAATCGCTTTTGTGCAGAAAACAGTAACACTTGTTCAGAACGAAAGAAAGCACAGAGCCCCAGATTTGCTGTTGTCCTGGAGAGCTTGCAGAGCACTGGGGAAAGGCAGGCAGAGAATTCCCTGCTAGCACCTTCTCTGTGCCTGGGAAGCAGAAGTGTTCACATTGCTTGGCAGAATCGCTTTTGTGCAGAAAACAGTAACACTTGTTCAGAACGAAAGAAAGCACAGAGCCCCAGATTTTATGTTGTCCTGGAGAGCTTGCAGAGCACTGGGGAAAGGCAGGCAGAGAATTCCCTGCTATCACCTTCTCTGTGCCTGGGAAGCACAAGTGTTCACATTGCTTGGCAGAATCGCTTTTGTGCAGAAAACAGTAACACTTGTTCAGAACGAAAGAAAGCACAGAGCCCCAGATTTTATGTTGTCCTGGAGAGCTTGCAGAGCACTGGGGAAAGGCAGGCAGAGAATTCCCTGCTAGCACCTTCTCTGTGCCTGGGAAGCAGAAGTGTTCACATTGCTTCGCAGAATCGCTTTTGTGCAGAAAACAGTAACACTTGTTCAGAATGAAAGAAAGCACAGAACCCCAGATTTTATGTTGTCCTGGAGAGCTTGCAGAGCACTAAGGAAAGGCAGGCAGAGAATTCCCTGCTAGCACCTTCTCTGTGCCTGTTCACATTGCTTCGCAGAATCGCTTTTGTGCAGAAAACAGTAACACTTGTTCAGAACGAAAGAAAGCACAGAGCCCCAGATTTGCTGTTGTCCTGGAGAGCTTGCAGAGCACTGGGGAAAGGCAGGCAGAGAATTCCCTGCTAGCACCTTCTCTGTGCCTGGGAAGCACAAGTGTTCACATTGCTTTGCAGAATCGCTTTTGTGCAGAAAACAGTAACACTTGTTCAGAACGAAAGAAAGCACAGAGCCCCAGATTTTATGTTGTCCTGGAGAGCTTGCAGAGCACTGGGGAAAGGCAGGCAGAGAATTCCCTGCTAGCACCTTCTCTGTGCCTGGGAAGCACAAGTGTTCACATTGCTTCGCAGAATCGCTTTTGTGCAGAAAACAGTAACACTTGTTCAGAATGAAAGAAAGCACAGAACCCCAGATTTTATGTTGTCCTGGAGAGCTTGCAGAGCACTAAGGAAAGGCAGGCAGAGAATTCCCTGCTAGCACCTTCTCTGTGCCTGTTCACATTGCTTCGCAGAATCGCTTTTGTGCAGAAAATACTAACACTAGTTCAGAACAAAAGGAAGCACAGAGCCCCAGATTTGCTGTTGTCCTGGAGAGCTTGCAGAGCACTGGGGAAAGGCAGGCAGAGAATTTCCTGCTAGCACCTTCTCTGTGCCTGGGAAGCAGAAGTGTTCACATTGCTTCGCAGAATTGCTTTTGTGCAGAAAACAGTAACACTTGTTCAGAACGAAAGAAAGCACAGAGCCCCAGATTTGCTGTTGTCCTGGAGAGCTTGCAGAGCACTGGGGAAAGGCAGGCAGAGAATTCCCTGCTAGCACCTTCTCTGTGCCTGGGAAGCACAAGTGTTCACATTGCTTCGCAGAATCGCTTTTGTGCAGAAAACAGTAACACTTGTTCAGAACGAAAGAAAGCACAGAGCCCCAGATTTGTTGTTGTCCTGGAGAGCTTGCAGAGCACTGGGGAAAGGCAGGCAGAGAATTCCCTGCTAGCACCTTCTCTGTGCCTGTTCACATTGCTTCGCAGAATCGCTTTTGTGCAGAAAACAGTAACACTTGTTCAGAACGAAAGAAAGCACAGAGCCCCAGATTTTATGTTGTCCTGGAGAGCTTGCAGAGCACTGGGGAAAGGCAGGCAGAGAATTCCCTGCTAGCACCTTCTCTGTGCCTGGGAAGCAGAAGTGTTCACATTGCTTCGCAGAATCGCTTTTGTGCAGAAAACAGTAACACTTGTTCAGAACGAAAGAAAGCACAGAGCCCCAGATTTTATGTTGTCCTGGAGAGCTTGCAGAGCACTAAGGAAAGGCAGGCAGAGAATTCCTTGCTAGCACCTTCTCTGTGCCTGTTCACATTGCTTCGCAGAATCGCTTTTGTGCAGAAAACAGTAACACTTGTTCAGAACGAAAGAAAGCACAGAGCCCCAGATTTGCTGTTGTCCTGGAGAGCTTGCAGAGCACTGGGGAAAGGCAGGCAGAGAATTCCCTGCTAGCACCTTCTCTGTGCCTGGGAAGCAGAAGTGTTCACATTGCTTCGCAGAATCGCTTTTGTGCAGAAAATACTAACACTAGTTCAGAACAAAAGGAAGCACAGAGCCCCAGATTTGCTGTTGTCCTGGAGAGCTTGCAGAGCACTGGGGAAAGGCAGGCAGAGAATTCCCTGCTATCACCTTCTCTGTGCCTGGGAAGCAGAAGTGTTCACATTGCTTCGCAGAATCGCTTTTGTGCAGAAAACAGTAACACTTGTTCAGAACGAAAGAAAGCACAGAGCCCCAGATTTTATGTTGTCCTGGAGAGCTTGCAGAGCACTGGGGAAAGGCAGGCAGAGAATTCCCTGCTAGCACCTTCTCTGTGCCTGGGAAGCAGAAGTGTTCACATTGCTTCGCAGAATCGCTTTTGTGCAGAAAACAGTAACACTTGTTCAGAATGAAAGAAAGCACAGAACCCCAGATTTTATGTTGTCCTGGAGAGCTTGCAGAGCACTAAGGAAAGGCAGGCAGAGAATTCCCTGCTAGCACCTTCTCTGTGCCTGTTCACATTGCTTCGCAGAATCGCTTTTGTGCAGAAAACAGTAACACTTGTTCAGAACGAAAGAAAGCACAGAGCCCCAGATTTTATGTTGTCCTGGAGAGCTTGCAGAGCACTGGGGAAAGGCAGGCAGAGAATTCCCTGCTAGCACCTTCTCTGTGCCTGGGAAGCAGAAGTGTTCACATTGCTTTGCAGAATCGCTTTTGTGCAGAAAACAGTAACACTTGTTCAGAACGAAAGAAAGCACAGAGCCCCAGATTTTATGTTGTCCTGGAGAGCTTGCAGAGCACTGGGGAAAGGCAGGCAGAGAATTCCCTGCTAGCACCTTCTCTGTGCCTGGGAAGCAGAAGTGTTCACATTGCTTGGCAGAATCGCTTTTGTGCAGAAAACAGTAACACTTGTTCAGAACGAAAGAAAGCACAGAGCCCCAGATTTTATGTTGTCCTGGAGAGCTTGCAGAGCACTGGGGAAAGGCAGGCAGAGAATTCCCTGCTATCACCTTCTCTGTGCCTGGGAAGCACAAGTGTTCACATTGCTTGGCAGAATTGCTTTTGTGCAGAAAACAGTAACACTTGTTCAGAACGAAAGAAAGCACAGAGCCCCAGATTTTATGTTGTCCTGGAGAGCTTGCAGAGCACTGGGGAAAGGCAGGCAGAGAATTCCCTGCTAGCACCTTCTCTGTGCCTGGGAAGCAGAAGTGTTCACATTGCTTCGCAGAATCGCTTTTGTGCAGAAAACAGTAACACTTGTTCAGAATGAAAGAAAGCACAGAACCCCAGATTTTATGTTGTCCTGGAGAGCTTGCAGAGCACTAAGGAAAGGCAGGCAGAGAATTCCCTGCTAGCACCTTCTCTGTGCCTGTTCACATTGCTTTGCAGAATCGCTTTTGTGCAGAAAACAGTAACACTTGTTCAGAACGAAAGAAAGCACAGAGCCCCAGATTTGCTGTTGTCCTGGAGAGCTTGCAGAGCACTGGGGAAAGGCAGGCAGAGAATTCCCTGCTAGCACCTTCTCTGTGCCTGGGAAGCAGAAGTGTTCACATTGCTTTGCAGAATCGCTTTTGTGCAGAAAACAGTAACACTTGTTCAGAACGAAAGAAAGCACAGAGCCCCAGATTTTATGTTGTCCTGGAGAGCTTGCAGAGCACTGGGGAAAGGCAGGCAGAGAATTCCCTGCTAGCACCTTCTCTGTGCCTGGGAAGCACAAGTGTTCACATTGCTTCGCAGAATCGCTTTTGTGCAGAAAACAGTAACACTTGTTCAGAATGAAAGAAAGCACAGAACCCCAGATTTTATGTTGTCCTGGAGAGCTTGCAGAGCACTAAGGAAAGGCAGGCAGAGAATTCCCTGCTAGCACCTTCTCTGTGCCTGTTCACATTGCTTCGCAGAATCGCTTTTGTGCAGAAAATACTAACACTAGTTCAGAACAAAAGGAAGCACAGAGCCCCAGATTTGCTGTTGTCCTGGAGAGCTTGCAGAGCACTGGGGAAAGGCAGGCAGAGAATTTCCTGCTAGCACCTTCTCTGTGCCTGGGAAGCAGAAGTGTTCACATTGCTTCGCAGAATTGCTTTTGTGCAGAAAACAGTAACACTTGTTCAGAACGAAAGAAAGCACAGAGCCCCAGATTTGCTGTTGTCCTGGAGAGCTTGCAGAGCACTGGGGAAAGGCAGGCAGAGAATTCCCTGCTAGCACCTTCTCTGTGCCTGGGAAGCACAAGTGTTCACATTGCTTTGCAGAATCGCTTTTGTGCAGAAAACAGTAACACTTGTTCAGAACGAAAGAAAGCACAGAGCCCCAGATTTTATGTTGTCCTGGAGAGCTTGCAGAGCACTGGGGAAAGGCAGGCAGAGAATTCCCTGCTAGCACCTTCTCTGTGCCTGTTCACATTGCTTCGCAGAATCGCTTTTGTGCAGAAAACAGTAACACTTGTTCAGAACGAAAGAAAGCACAGAGCCCCAGATTTTATGTTGTCCTGGAGAGCTTGCAGAGCACTGGGGAAAGGCAGGCAGAGAATTCCCTGCTAGCACCTTCTCTGTGCCTGGGAAGCAGAAGTGTTCACATTGCTTCGCAGAATCGCTTTTGTGCAGAAAACAGTAACACTTGTTCAGAACGAAAGAAAGCACAGAGCCCCAGATTTTATGTTGTCCTGGAGAGCTTGCAGAGCACTGGGGAAAGGCAGGCAGAGAATTCCCTGCTAGCACCTCTCTGTGCCTGTTCACATTGCATCGCAGAATCGCTTTTGTGCAGAAAACAGTAACACTTGTTCAGAACAAAAGAAAGCACAGAGCCCCAGATTTTAAGTTGTCCTGGAGAGCTTGCAGAGCACTGGGGAAAGGCAGGCAGAGAATTCCCTGCTAGCACCTTCTCTGTGCCTGGGAAGCACAAGTGTTCACATTGCTTCGCAGAATCGCTTTTGTGCAGAAAACAGTAACACTTGTTCAGAACGAAAGAAAGCACAGAGCCCCAGACTTTATGTTGTCCTGGAGAGCTTGCAGAGCACTGGGGAAAGGCAGGCAGAGAATTCCCTGCTAGCACCTTCTCTGTGCCTGGGAAGCAGAAGTGTTCACATTGCTTTGCAGAATCGCTTTTGTGCAGAAAACAGTAACACTTGTTCAGAACGAAAGAAAGCACAGAGCCCCAGACTTTATGTTGTCCTGGAGAGCTTGCAGAGCACTGGGGAAAGGCAGGCAGAGAATTCCCTGCTATCACCTTCTCTGTGCCTGGGAAGCAGAAGTGTTCACATTGCTTCGCAGAATCGCTTTTGTGCAGAAAACAGTAACACTTGTTCAGAACGAAAGAAAGCACAGAGCCCCAGATTTGCTGTTGTCCTGGAGAGCTTGCAGAGCACTGGGGAAAGGCAGGCAGAGAATTCCCTGCTAGCACCTTCTCTGTGCCTGGGAAGCACAAGTGTTCACATTGCTTCGCAGAATCGCTTTTGTGCAGAAAACAGTAACACTTGTTCAGAACGAAAGAAAGCACAGAGCCCCAGATTTTATGTTGTCCTGGAGAGCTTGCAGAGCACTGGGGAAAGGCAGGCAGAGAATTCCCTGCTAGCACCTTCTCTGTGCCTGGGAAGCACAAGTGTTCACATTGCTTCGCAGAATTGCTTTTGTGCAGAAAATACTAACACTAGTTCAGAACGAAAGGAAGCACAGAGCCCCAGATTTGCTGTTGTCCTGGAGAGCTTGCAGAGCACTGGGGAAAGGCAGGCAGAGAATTCCCTGCTAGCACCTTCTCTGTGCCTGGGAAGCACAAGTGTTCACATTGCTTCGCAGAATCGCTTTTGTGCAGAAAATACTAACACTAGTTCAGAACAAAAGGAAGCACAGAGCCCCAGATTTGCTGTTGTCCTGGAGAGCTTGCAGAGCACTGGGGAAAGGCAGGCAGAGAATTTCCTGCTAGCACCTTCTCTGTGCCTGGGAAGCAGAAGTGTTCACATTGCTTCGCAGAATTGCTTTTGTGCAGAAAACAGTAACACTTGTTCAGAACGAAAGAAAGCACAGAGCCCCAGATTTTATGTTGTCCTGGAGAGCTTGCAGAGCACTGGGGAAAGGCAGGCAGAGAATTCCCTGCTAGCACCTTCTCTGTGCCTGGGAAGCAGAAGTGTTCACATTGCTTCGCAGAATCGCTTTTGTGCAGAAAACAGTAACACTTGTTCAGAATGAAAGAAAGCACAGAACCCCAGATTTTATGTTGTCCTGGAGAGCTTGCAGAGCACTAAGGAAAGGCAGGCAGAGAATTCCCTGCTAGCACCTTCTCTGTGCCTGTTCACATTGCTTCGCAGAATAGCTTTTGTGCAGAAAACAGTAACACTTGTTCAGAACGAAAGAAAGCACAGAGCCCCAGATTTTATGTTGTCCTGGAGAGCTTGCAGAGCACTGGGGAAAGGCAGGCAGAGAATTCCCTGCTAGCACCTTCTCTGTGCCTGGGAAGCAGAAGTGTTCACATTGCTTTGCAGAATCGCTTTTGTGCAGAAAACAGTAACACTTGTTCAGAACGAAAGAAAGCACAGAGCCCCAGATTTGCTGTTGTCCTGGAGAGCTTGCAGAGCACTGGGGAAAGGCAGGCAGAGAATTCCCTGCTAGCACCTTCTCTGTGCCTGGGAAGCAGAAGTGTTCACATTGCTTGGCAGAATCGCTTTTGTGCAGAAAACAGTAACACTTGTTCAGAACGAAAGAAAGCACAGAGCCCCAGATTTTATGTTGTCCTGGAGAGCTTGCAGAGCACTGGGGAAAGGCAGGCAGAGAATTCCCTGCTATCACCTTCTCTGTGCCTGGGAAGCACAAGTGTTCACATTGCTTGGCAGAATCGCTTTTGTGCAGAAAACAGTAACACTTGTTCAGAACGAAAGAAAGCACAGAGCCCCAGATTTTATGTTGTCCTGGAGAGCTTGCAGAGCACTGGGGAAAGGCAGGCAGAGAATTCCCTGCTAGCACCTTCTCTGTGCCTGGGAAGCAGAAGTGTTCACATTGCTTCGCAGAATCGCTTTTGTGCAGAAAACAGTAACACTTGTTCAGAATGAAAGAAAGCACAGAACCCCAGATTTTATGTTGTCCTGGAGAGCTTGCAGAGCACTAAGGAAAGGCAGGCAGAGAATTCCCTGCTAGCACCTTCTCTGTGCCTGTTCACATTGCTTCGCAGAATCGCTTTTGTGCAGAAAACAGTAACACTTGTTCAGAACGAAAGAAAGCACAGAGCCCCAGATTTGCTGTTGTCCTGGAGAGCTTGCAGAGCACTGGGGAAAGGCAGGCAGAGAATTCCCTGCTAGCACCTTCTCTGTGCCTGGGAAGCACAAGTGTTCACATTGCTTTGCAGAATCGCTTTTGTGCAGAAAACAGTAACACTTGTTCAGAACGAAAGAAAGCACAGAGCCCCAGATTTTATGTTGTCCTGGAGAGCTTGCAGAGCACTGGGGAAAGGCAGGCAGAGAATTCCCTGCTAGCACCTTCTCTGTGCCTGGGAAGCAGAAGTGTTCACATTGCTTCGCAGAATCGCTTTTGTGCAGAAAACAGTAACACTTGTTCAGAATGAAAGAAAGCACAGAACCCCAGATTTTATGTTGTCCTGGAGAGCTTGCAGAGCACTAAGGAAAGGCAGGCAGAGAATTCCCTGCTAGCACCTTCTCTGTGCCTGTTCACATTGCTTCGCAGAATCGCTTTTGTGCAGAAAACAGTAACACTTGTTCAGAACGAAAGAAAGCACAGAGCCCCAGATTTGCTGTTGTCCTGGAGAGCTTGCAGAGCACTGGGGAAAGGCAGGCAGAGAATTCCCTGCTAGCACCTTCTCTGTGCCTGGGAAGCACAAGTGTTCACATTGCTTTGCAGAATCGCTTTTGTGCAGAAAACAGTAACACTTGTTCAGAACGAAAGAAAGCACAGAGCCCCAGATTTTATGTTGTCCTGGAGAGCTTGCAGAGCACTGAAGAAAGGCAGGCAGAGAATTCCCTGCTAGCACCTTCTCTGTGCCTGGGAAGCACAAGTGTTCACATTGCTTCGCAGAATCGCTTTTGTGCAGAAAACAGTAACACTTGTTCAGAATGAAAGAAAGCACAGAACCCCAGATTTTATGTTGTCCTGGAGAGCTTGCAGAGCACTAAGGAAAGGCAGGCAGAGAATTCCCTGCTAGCACCTTCTCTGTGCCTGTTCACATTGCTTCGCAGAATCGCTTTTGTGCAGAAAATACTAACACTAGTTCAGAACAAAAGGAAGCACAGAGCCCCAGATTTGCTGTTGTCCTGGAGAGCTTGCAGAGCACTGGGGAAAGGCAGGCAGAGAATTTCCTGCTAGCACCTTCTCTGTGCCTGGGAAGCAGAAGTGTTCACATTGCTTCGCAGAATTGCTTTTGTGCAGAAAACAGTAACACTTGTTCAGAACGAAAGAAAGCACAGAGCCCCAGATTTGCTGTTGTCCTGGAGAGCTTGCAGAGCACTGGGGAAAGGCAGGCAGAGAATTCCCTGCTAGCACCTTCTCTGTGCCTGGGAAGCACAAGTGTTCACATTGCTTCGCAGAATCGCTTTTGTGCAGAAAACAGTAACACTTGTTCAGAACGAAAGAAAGCACAGAGCCCCAGATTTTATGTTGTCCTGGAGAGCTTGCAGAGCACTGGGGAAAGGCAGGCAGAGAATTCCCTGCTAGCACCTTCTCTGTGCCTGTTCACATTGCTTCGCAGAATCGCTTTTGTGCAGAAAACAGTAACACTTGTTCAGAACGAAAGAAAGCACAGAGCCCCAGATTTTATGTTGTCCTGGAGAGCTTGCAGAGCACTGGGGAAAGGCAGGCAGAGAATTCCCTGCTAGCACCTTCTCTGTGCCTGGGAAGCAGAAGTGTTCACATTGCTTCGCAGAATCGCTTTTGTGCAGAAAACAGTAACACTTGTTCAGAACGAAAGGAAGCACAGAGCCCCAGATTTGCTGTTGTCCTGGAGAGCTTGCAGAGCACTGGGGAAAGGCAGGCAGAGAATTCCCTGCTAGCACCTTCTCTGTTCCTGGGAAGCAGAAGTGTTCACATTGCTTCGCAGAATCGCTTTTGTGCAGAAAACAGTAACACTTGTTCAGAACGAAAGAAAGCACAGAGCCCCAGACTTTATGTTGTCCTGGAGAGCTTGCAGAGCACTGGGGAAAGGCAGGCAGAGAATTCCCTGCTAGCACCTTCTCTGTTCCTGGGAAGCACAAGTGTTCACATTGCTTCGCAGAATCGCTTTTGTGCAGAAAACAGTAACACTTGTTCAGAACGAAAGAGAGCACAGAGCCCCAGATTTGCTGTTGTCCTGGAGAGCTTGCAGAGCACTGGGGAAAGGCAGAAGAGAATTCCCTGCTAGCACCTTCTCTGTGCCTGGGAAGCACAAGTGTTCACATTGCTTTGCAGAATCGCTTTTGTGCAGAAAACACTAACACTTGTTCAGAACGAAAGAAAGCACAGAGCCCCAGATTTGCTGTTGTCCTGGAGAGCTTGCAGAGCACTGGGGAAAGGCAGGCAGAGAATTCCCTGCTAGCACCTTCTCTGTGCCTGGGAAGCAGAAGTGTTCACATTGCTTCGCAGAATCGCTTTTGTGCAGAAAACAGTAACACTTGTTCAGAACGAAAGAAAGCACAGAGCCCCAGATTTGCTGTTGTCCTGGAGAGCTTGCAGAGCACTGGGGAAAGGCAGGCAGAGAATTCCCTGCTAGCACCTTCTCTGTGCCTGGGAAGCACAAGTGTTCACATTGCTTCGCAGAATCGCTTTTGTGCAGAAAATACTAACACTAGTTCAGAACAAAAGGAAGCACAGAGCCCCAGATTTGCTGTTGTCCTGGAGAGCTTGCAGAGCACTGGGGAAAGGCAGGCAGAGAATTTCCTGCTAGCACCTTCTCTGTGCCTGGGAAGCAGAAGTGTTCACATTGCTTCGCAGAATTGCTTTTGTGCAGAAAACAGTAACACTTGTTCAGAACGAAAGAAAGCACAGAGCCCCAGATTTGCTGTTGTCCTGGAGAGCTTGCAGAGCACTGGGGAAAGGCAGGCAGAGAATTCCCTGCTAGCACCTTCTCTGTGCCTGGGAAGCACAAGTGTTCACATTGCTTCGCAGAATCGCTTTTGTGCAGAAAACAGTAACACTTGTTCAGAACGAAAGAAAGCACAGAGCCCCAGATTTTATGTTGTCCTGGAGAGCTTGCAGAGCACTGGGGAAAGGCAGGCAGAGAATTCCCTGCTAGCACCTCTCTGTGCCTGTTCACATTGCTTCGCAGAATCGCTTTTGTGCAGAAAACAGTAACACTTGTTCAGAACAAAAGAAAGCACAGAGCCCCAGATTTGCTGTTGTCCTGGAGAGCTTGCAGAGCACTGGGGAAAGGCAGGCAGAGAATTCCCTGCTAGCACCTTCTCTGTGCCTGGGAAGCACAAGTGTTCACATTGCTTCGCAGAATCGCTTTTGTGCAGAAAACAGTAACACTTGTTCAGAACGAAAGAAAGCACAGAGCCCCAGACTTTATGTTGTCCTGGAGAGCTTGCAGAGCACTGGGGAAAGGCAGGCAGAGAATTCCCTGCTAGCACCTTCTCTGTGCCTGGGAAGCAGAAGTGTTCACATTGCTTTGCAGAATCGCTTTTGTGCAGAAAACAGTAACACTTGTTCAGAACGAAAGAAAGCACAGAGCCCCAGACTTTATGTTGTCCTGGAGAGCTTGCAGAGCACTGGGGAAAGGCAGGCAGAGAATTCCCTGCTATCACCTTCTCTGTGCCTGGGAAGCAGAAGTGTTCACATTGCTTCGCAGAATCGCTTTTGTGCAGAAAACAGTAACACTTGTTCAGAACGAAAGAAAGCACAGAGCCCCAGATTTGCTGTTGTCCTGTAGAGCTTGCAGAGCACTGGGGAAAGGCAGGCAGAGAATTCCCTGCTAGCACCTTCTCTGTGCCTGGGAAGCACAAGTGTTCACATTGCTTCGCAGAATCGCTTTTGTGCAGAAAACAGTAACACTTGTTCAGAACGAAAGAAAGCACAGAGCCCCAGATTTTATGTTGTCCTGGAGAGCTTGCAGAGCACTGGGGAAAGGCAGGCAGAGAATTCCCTGCTAGCACCTTCTCTGTGCCTGGGAAGCACAAGTGTTCACATTGCTTCGCAGAATTGCTTTTGTGCAGAAAATACTAACACTAGTTCAGAACGAAAGGAAGCACAGAGCCCCAGATTTTATGTTGTCCTGGAGAGCTTGCAGAGCACTGGGGAAAGGCAGGCAGAGAATTCCCTGCTAGCACCTTCTCTGTGCCTGGGAAGCACAAGTGTTCACATTGCTTCGCAGAATCGCTTTTGTGCAGAAAATACTAACACTAGTTCAGAACAAAAGGAAGCACAGAGCCCCAGATTTGCTGTTGTCCTGGAGAGCTTGCAGAGCACTGGGGAAAGGCAGGCAGAGAATTTCCTGCTAGCACCTTCTCTGTGCCTGGGAAGCAGAAGTGTTCACATTGCTTCGCAGAATTGCTTTTGTGCAGAAAACAGTAACACTTGTTCAGAACGAAAGAAAGCACAGAGCCCCAGATTTGCTGTTGTCCTGGAGAGCTTGCAGAGCACTGGGGAAAGGCAGGCAGAGAATTCCCTGCTAGCACCTTCTCTGTGCCTGGGAAGCACAAGTGTTCACATTGCTTCGCAGAATCGCTTTTGTGCAGAAAATACTAACACTTGTTCAGAACGAAAGGAAGCACAGAGCCCCAGATTTGCTGTTGTCCTGGAGAGCTTGCAGAGCACTGGGGAAAGGCAGGCAGAGAATTCCCTGCTAGCACCTTCTCTGTGCCTGGGAAGCAGAAGTGTTCACATTGCTTCGCAGAATTGCTTTTGTGCAGAAAACAGTAACACTTGTTCAGAACGAAAGAAAGCACAGAGCCCCAGATTTTATGTTGTCCTGGAGAGCTTGCAGAGCACTGGGGAAAGGCAGGCAGAGAATTCCCTGCTATCACCTTCTCTGTGCCTGGGAAGCAGAAGTGTTCACATTGCTTCGCAGAATCGCTTTTGTGCAGAAAACAGTAACACTTGTTCAGAACGAAAGAAAGCACAGAGCCCCAGATTTTATGTTGTCCTGGAGAGCTTGCAGAGCACTGGGGAAAGGCAGGCAGAGAATTCCCTGCTAGCACCTTCTCTGTGCCTGGGAAGCACAAGTGTTCACATTGCTTCGCAGAATTGCTTTTGTGCAGAAAATACTAACACTAGTACAGAACGAAAGGAAGCACAGAGCCCCAGATTTGCTGTTGTCCTGGAGAGCTTGCAGAGCACTGGGGAAAGGCAGGCAGAGAATTCCCTGCTAGCACCTTCTCTGTGCCTGGGAAGCACAAGTGTTCACATTGCTTCGCAGAATCGCTTTTGTGCAGAAAATACTAACACTAGTTCAGAACAAAAGGAAGCACAGAGCCCCAGATTTGCTGTTGTCCTGGAGAGCTTGCAGAGCACTGGGGAAAGGCAGGCAGAGAATTCCCTGCTAGCACCTTCTCTGTGCCTGGGAAGCAGAAGTGTTCACATTGCTTCGCAGAATTGCTTTTGTGCAGAAAACAGTAACACTTGTTCAGAACGAAAGAAAGCACAGAGCCCCAGATTTGCTGTTGTCCTGGAGAGCTTGCAGAGCACTGGGGAAAGGCAGGCAGAGAATTCCCTGCTAGCACCTTCTCTGTGCCTGGGAAGCACAAGTGTTCACATTGCTTCGCAGAATCGCTTTTGTGCAGAAAACAGTAACACTTGTTCAGAACAAAAGGAAGCACAGAGCCCCAGATTTGCTGTTGTCCTGGAGAGCTTGCAGAGCACTGGGGAAAGGCAGGCAGAGAATTTCCTGCTAGCACCTTCTCTGTGCCTGGGAAGCAGAAGTGTTCACATTGCTTCGCAGAATTGCTTTTGTGCAGAAAACAGTAACACTTGTTCAGAACGAAAGAAAGCACAGAGCCCCAGATTTGCTGTTGTCCTGGAGAGCTTGCAGAGCACTGGGGAAAGGCAGGCAGAGAATTCCCTGCTAGCACCTTCTCTGTGCCTGGGAAGCAGAAGTGTTCACATTGCTTCGCAGAATCGCTTTTGTGCAGAAAATACTAACACTAGTTCAGAACAAAAGGAAGCACAGAGCCCCAGATTTGCTGTTGTCCTGGAGAGCTTGCAGAGCACTGGGGAAAGGCAGGCAGAGAATTTCCTGCTAGCACCTTCTCTGTGCCTGGGAAGCAGAAGTGTTCACATTGCTTCGCAGAATTGCTTTTGTGCAGAAAACAGTAACACTTGTTCAGAACGAAAGAAAGCACAGAGCCCCAGATTTGCTGTTGTCCTGGAGAGCTTGCAGAGCACTGGGGAAAGGCAGGCAGAGAATTCCCTGCTAGCACCTTCTCTGTGCCTGGGAAGCACAAGTGTTCACATTGCTTCGCAGAATCGCTTTTGTGCAGAAAATACTAACACTAGTTCAGAACGAAAGGAAGCACAGAGCCCCAGATTTGCTGTTGTCCTGGAGAGCTTGCAGAGCACTGGGGAAAGGCAGGCAGAGAATTCCCTGCTAGCACCTTCTCTGTGCCTGGGAAGCAGAAGTGTTCACATTGCTTCGCAGAATTGCTTTTGTGCAGAAAACAGTAACACTTGTTCAGAACGAAAGAAAGCACAGAGCCCCAGATTTGCTGTTGTCCTGGAGAGCTTGCAGAGCACTGGGGAAAGGCAGGCAGAGAATTCCCTGCTAGCACCTTCTCTGTGCCTGGGAAGCACAAGTGTTCACATTGCTTCGCAGAATCGCTTTTGTGCAGAAAATACTAACACTGGTTCAGAACAAAAGGAAGCACAGAGCCCCAGATTTGCTGTTGTCCTGGAGAGCTTGCAGAGCACTGGGGAAAGGCAGGCAGAGAATTTCCTGCTAGCACCTTCTCTGTGCCTGGGAAGCAGAAGTGTTCACATTGCTTCGCAGAATTGCTTTTGTGCAGAAAACAGTAACACTTGTTCAGAACGAAAGAAAGCACAGAGCCCCAGATTTGCTGTTGTCCTGGAGAGCTTGCAGAGCACTGGGGAAAGGCAGGCAGAGAATTCCCTGCTAGCACCTTCTCTGTGCCTGGGAAGCACAAGTGTTCACATTGCTTCGCAGAATCGCTTTTGTGCAGAAAATACTAACACTAGTTCAGAACAAAAGGAAGCACAGAGCCCCAGATTTGCTGTTGTCCTGGAGAGCTTGCAGAGCACTGGGGAAAGGCAGGCAGAGAATTTCCTGCTAGCACCTTCTCTGTGCCTGGGAAGCAGAAGTGTTCACATTGCTTCGCAGAATTGCTTTTGTGCAGAAAACAGTAACACTTGTTCAGAACGAAAGAAAGCACAGAGCCCCAGATTTGCTGTTGTCCTGGAGAGCTTGCAGAGCACTGGGGAAAGGCAGGCAGAGAATTCCCTGCTAGCACCTTCTCTGTGCCTGGGAAGCACAAGTGTTCACATTGCTTCGCAGAATCGTTTTTGTGCAGAAAATACTAACACTAGTTCAGAACGAAAGGAAGCACAGAGCCCCAGATTTGCTGTTGTCCTGGAGAGCTTGCAGAGCACTGGGGAAAGGCAGGCAGAGAATTCCCTGCTAGCACCTTCTCTGTGCCTGGGAAGCAGAAGTGTTCACATTGCTTCGCAGAATTGCTTTTGTGCAGAAAACAGTAACACTTGTTCAGAACGAAAGAAAGCACAGAGCCCCAGATTTGCTGTTGTCCTGGAGAGCTTGCAGAGCACTGGGGAAAGGCAGGCAGAGAATTCCCTGCTAGCACCTTCTCTGTGCCTGGGAAGCACAAGTGTTCACATTGCTTCGCAGAATCGCTTTTGTGCAGAAAACAGTAACATTTGTTCAGAACGAAAGAAAGCACAGAGCCCCAGATTTTATGTTGTCCTGGAGAGCTTGCAGAGCACTGGGGAAAGGCAGGCAGAGAATTCCCTGCTAGCACCTTCTCTGTGCCTGGGAAGCACAAGTGTTCACATTGCTTCGCAGAATCGCTTTTGTGCAGAAAACAGTAACACTTGTTCAGAACGAAAGAAAGCACAGAGCCCCAGATTTTATGTTGTCCTGGAGAGCTTGCAGAGCACTGGGGAAAGGCAGGCAGAGAATTCCCTGCTAGCACCTTCTCTGTGCCTGGGAAGCAGAAGTGTTCACATTGCTTCGCAGAATTGCTTTTGTGCAGAAAATACTAACACTAGTACAGAACGAAAGGAAGCACAGAGCCCCAGATTTGCTGTTGTCCTGGAGAGCTTGCAGAGCACTGGGGAAAGGCAGGCAGAGAATTCCCTGCTAGCACCTTCTCTGTGCCTGGGAAGCACAAGTGTTCACATTGCTTCGCAGAATCGCTTTTGTGCAGAAAATACTAACACTAGTTCAGAACGAAAGGAAGCACAGAGCCCCAGATTTGCTGTTGTCCTGGAGAGCTTGCAGAGCACTGGGGAAAGGCAGGCAGAGAATTTCCTGCTAGCACCTTCTCTGTGCCTGGGAAGCAGAAGTGTTCACATTGCTTCGCAGAATTGCTTTTGTGCAGAAAACAGTAACACTTGTTCAGAACGAAAGAAAGCACAGAGCCCCAGATTTGCTGTTGTCCTGGAGAGCTTGCAGAGCACTGGGGAAAGGCAGGCAGAGAATTTCCTGCTAGCACCTTCTCTGTGCCTGGGAAGCACAAGTGTTCACATTGCTTCGCAGAATCGCTTTTGTGCAGAAAATACTAACACTGGTTCAGAACAAAAGGAAGCACAGAGCCCCAGATTTGCTGTTGTCCTGGAGAGCTTGCAGAGCACTGGGGAAAGGCAGGCAGAGAATTCCCTGCTAGCACCTTCTCTGTGCCTGGGAAGCACAAGTGTTCACATTGCTTCGCAGAATCGCTTTTGTGCAGAAAACAGTAACACTTGTTCAGAACGAAAGAAAGCACAGAGCCCCAGATTTGCTGTTGTCCTGGAGAGCTTGCAGAGCACTGGGGAAAGGCAGGCAGAGAATTCCCTGCTAGCACCTTCTCTGTGCCTCGGAAGCACAAGTGTTCACATTGCTTCGCAGAATCGCTTTTGTGCAGAAAACAGTAACATTTGTTCAGAACGAAAGAAAGCACAGAGCCCCAGATTTTATGTTGTCCTGGAGAGCTTGCAGAGCACTGGGGAAAGGCAGGCAGAGAATTCCCTGCTAGCACCTTCTCTGTGCCTGGGAAGCACAAGTGTTCACATTGCTTCGCAGAATCGTTTTTGTGCAGAAAATACTAACACTAGTTCAGAACGAAAGGAAGCACAGAGCCCCAGATTTGCTGTTGTCCTGGAGAGCTTGCAGAGCACTGGGGAAAGGCAGGCAGAGAATTCCCTGCTAGCACCTTCTCTGTGCCTGGGAAGCAGAAGTGTTCACATTGCTTCGCAGAATTGCTTTTGTGCAGAAAACAGTAACACTTGTTCAGAACGAAAGAAAGCACAGAGCCCCAGATTTGCTGTTGTCCTGGAGAGCTTGCAGAGCACTGGGGAAAGGCAGGCAGAGAATTCCCTGCTAGCACCTTCTCTGTGCCTGGGAAGCACAAGTGTTCACATTGCTTCGCAGAATCGCTTTTGTGCAGAAAACAGTAACATTTGTTCAGAACGAAAGAAAGCACAGAGCCCCAGATTTTATGTTGTCCTGGAGAGCTTGCAGAGCACTGGGGAAAGGCAGGCAGAGAATTCCCTGCTAGCACCTTCTCTGTGCCTGGGAAGCACAAGTGTTCACATTGCTTCGCAGAATCGCTTTTGTGCAGAAAACAGTAACACTTGTTCAGAACGAAAGAAAGCACAGAGCCCCAGATTTTATGTTGTCCTGGAGAGCTTGCAGAGCACTGGGGAAAGGCAGGCAGAGAATTCCCTGCTAGCACCTTCTCTGTGCCTGGGAAGCAGAAGTGTTCACATTGCTTCGCAGAATTGCTTTTGTGCAGAAAATACTAACACTAGTACAGAACGAAAGGAAGCACAGAGCCCCAGATTTGCTGTTGTCCTGGAGAGCTTGCAGAGCACTGGGGAAAGGCAGGCAGAGAATTCCCTGCTAGCACCTTCTCTGTGCCTGGGAAGCACAAGTGTTCACATTGCTTCGCAGAATCGCTTTTGTGCAGAAAATACTAACACTAGTTCAGAACGAAAGGAAGCACAGAGCCCCAGATTTGCTGTTGTCCTGGAGAGCTTGCAGAGCACTGGGGAAAGGCAGGCAGAGAATTTCCTGCTAGCACCTTCTCTGTGCCTGGGAAGCAGAAGTGTTCACATTGCTTCGCAGAATTGCTTTTGTGCAGAAAACAGTAACACTTGTTCAGAACGAAAGAAAGCACAGAGCCCCAGATTTGCTGTTGTCCTGGAGAGCTTGCAGAGCACTGGGGAAAGGCAGGCAGAGAATTTCCTGCTAGCACCTTCTCTGTGCCTGGGAAGCACAAGTGTTCACATTGCTTCGCAGAATCGCTTTTGTGCAGAAAATACTAACACTGGTTCAGAACAAAAGGAAGCACAGAGCCCCAGATTTGCTGTTGTCCTGGAGAGCTTGCAGAGCACTGGGGAAAGGCAGGCAGAGAATTCCCTGCTAGCACCTTCTCTGTGCCTGGGAAGCACAAGTGTTCACATTGCTTCGCAGAATCGCTTTTGTGCAGAAAACAGTAACACTTGTTCAGAACGAAAGAAAGCACAGAGCCCCAGATTTGCTGTTGTCCTGGAGAGCTTGCAGAGCACTGGGGAAAGGCAGGCAGAGAATTCCCTGCTAGCACCTTCTCTGTGCCTCGGAAGCACAAGTGTTCACATTGCTTCGCAGAATCGCTTTTGTGCAGAAAACAGTAACATTTGTTCAGAACGAAAGAAAGCACAGAGCCCCAGATTTTATGTTGTCCTGGAGAGCTTGCAGAGCACTGGGGAAAGGCAGGCAGAGAATTCCCTGCTAGCACCTTCTCTGTGCCTGGGAAGCAGAAGTGTTCACATTGCTTCGCAGAATCGCTTTTGTGCAGAAAACAGTAACACTTGTTCAGAATGAAAGAAAGCACAGAACCCCAGATTTTATGTTGTCCTGGAGAGCTTGCAGAGCACTAAGGAAAGGCAGGCAGAGAATTCCCTGCTAGCACCTTCTCTGTGCCTGTTCACATTGCTTCGCAGAATCGCTTTTGTGCAGAAAACAGTAACACTTGTTCAGAACGAAAGAAAGCACAGAGCCCCAGATTTGCTGTTGTCCTGGAGAGCTTGCAGAGCACTGGGGAAAGGCAGGCAGAGAATTCCCTGCTAGCACCTTCTCTGTGCCTGGGAAGCAGAAGTGTTCACATTGCTTCGCAGAATTGCTTTTGTGCAGAAAATACTAACACTAGTACAGAACGAAAGGAAGCACAGAGCCCCAGATTTGCTGTTGTCCTGGAGAGCTTGCAGAGCACTGGGGAAAGGCAGGCAGAGAATTCCCTGCTAGCACCTTCTCTGTGCCTGGGAAGCACAAGTGTTCACATTGCTTCGCAGAATCGCTTTTGTGCAGAAAATACTAACACTGGTTCAGAACAAAAGAAAGCACAGAGCCCCAGATTTGCTGTTGTCCTGGAGAGCTTGCAGAGCACTGGGGAAAGGCAGGCAGAGAATTTCCTGCTAGCACCTTCTCTGTGCCTGGGAAGCAGAAGTGTTCACATTGCTTCGCAGAATTGCTTTTGTGCAGAAAACAGTAACACTTGTTCAGAACGAAAGAAAGCACAGAGCCCCAGATTTGCTGTTGTCCTGGAGAGCTTGCAGAGCACTGGGGAAAGGCAGGCAGAGAATTCCCTGCTAGCACCTTCTCTGTGCCTGGGAAGCACAAGTGTTCACATTGCTTCGCAGAATCGCTTTTGTGCAGAAAATACTAACACTAGTTCAGAACAAAAGGAAGCACAGAGCCCCAGATTTGCTGTTGTCCTGGAGAGCTTGCAGAGCACTGGGGAAAGGCAGGCAGAGAATTTCCTGCTAGCACCTTCTCTGTGCCTGGGAAGCAGAAGTGTTCACATTGCTTCGCAGAATCGCTTTTGTGCAGAAAACAGTAACATTTGTTCAGAACGAAAGAAAGCACAGAGCCCCAGATTTTATGTTGTCCTGGAGAGCTTGCAGAGCACTGGGGAAAGGCAGGCAGAGAATTCCCTGCTAGCACCTTCTCTGTGCCTGGGAAGCACAAGTGTTCACATTGCTTCGCAGAATCGCTTTTGTGCAGAAAACAGTAACACTTGTTCAGAACGAAAGAAAGCACAGAGCCCCAGATTTTATGTTGTCCTGGAGAGCTTGCAGAGCACTGGGGAAAGGCAGGCAGAGAATTCCCTGCTAGCACCTTCTCTGTGCCTGGGAAGCAGAAGTGTTCACATTGCTTCGCAGAATTGCTTTTGTGCAGAAAATACTAACACTAGTACAGAACGAAAGGAAGCACAGAGCCCCAGATTTGCTGTTGTCCTGGAGAGCTTGCAGAGCACTGGGGAAAGGCAGGCAGAGAATTCCCTGCTAGCACCTTCTCTGTGCCTGGGAAGCACAAGTGTTCACATTGCTTCGCAGAATCGCTTTTGTGCAGAAAATACTAACACTAGTTCAGAACGAAAGGAAGCACAGAGCCCCAGATTTGCTGTTGTCCTGGAGAGCTTGCAGAGCACTGGGGAAAGGCAGGCAGAGAATTTCCTGCTAGCACCTTCTCTGTGCCTGGGAAGCAGAAGTGTTCACATTGCTTCGCAGAATTGCTTTTGTGCAGAAAACAGTAACACTTGTTCAGAACGAAAGAAAGCACAGAGCCCCAGATTTGCTGTTGTCCTGGAGAGCTTGCAGAGCACTGGGGAAAGGCAGGCAGAGAATTTCCTGCTAGCACCTTCTCTGTGCCTGGGAAGCACAAGTGTTCACATTGCTTCGCAGAATCGCTTTTGTGCAGAAAATACTAACACTGGTTCAGAACAAAAGGAAGCACAGAGCCCCAGATTTGCTGTTGTCCTGGAGAGCTTGCAGAGCACTGGGGAAAGGCAGGCAGAGAATTCCCTGCTAGCACCTTCTCTGTGCCTGGGAAGCACAAGTGTTCACATTGCTTCGCAGAATCGCTTTTGTGCAGAAAACAGTAACACTTGTTCAGAACGAAAGAAAGCACAGAGCCCCAGATTTGCTGTTGTCCTGGAGAGCTTGCAGAGCACTGGGGAAAGGCAGGCAGAGAATTCCCTGCTAGCACCTTCTCTGTGCCTCGGAAGCACAAGTGTTCACATTGCTTCGCAGAATCGCTTTTGTGCAGAAAACAGTAACATTTGTTCAGAACGAAAGAAAGCACAGAGCCCCAGATTTTATGTTGTCCTGGAGAGCTTGCAGAGCACTGGGGAAAGGCAGGCAGAGAATTCCCTGCTAGCACCTTCTCTGTGCCTGGGAAGCACAAGTGTTCACATTGCTTCGCAGAATCGTTTTTGTGCAGAAAATACTAACACTAGTTCAGAACGAAAGGAAGCACAGAGCCCCAGATTTGCTGTTGTCCTGGAGAGCTTGCAGAGCACTGGGGAAAGGCAGGCAGAGAATTCCCTGCTAGCACCTTCTCTGTGCCTGGGAAGCAGAAGTGTTCACATTGCTTCGCAGAATTGCTTTTGTGCAGAAAACAGTAACACTTGTTCAGAACGAAAGAAAGCACAGAGCCCCAGATTTGCTGTTGTCCTGGAGAGCTTGCAGAGCACTGGGGAAAGGCAGGCAGAGAATTCCCTGCTAGCACCTTCTCTGTGCCTGGGAAGCACAAGTGTTCACATTGCTTCGCAGAATCGCTTTTGTGCAGAAAACAGTAACATTTGTTCAGAACGAAAGAAAGCACAGAGCCCCAGATTTTATGTTGTCCTGGAGAGCTTGCAGAGCACTGGGGAAAGGCAGGCAGAGAATTCCCTGCTAGCACCTTCTCTGTGCCTGGGAAGCACAAGTGTTCACATTGCTTCGCAGAATCGCTTTTGTGCAGAAAACAGTAACACTTGTTCAGAACGAAAGAAAGCACAGAGCCCCAGATTTTATGTTGTCCTGGAGAGCTTGCAGAGCACTGGGGAAAGGCAGGCAGAGAATTCCCTGCTAGCACCTTCTCTGTGCCTGGGAAGCAGAAGTGTTCACATTGCTTCGCAGAATTGCTTTTGTGCAGAAAATACTAACACTAGTACAGAACGAAAGGAAGCACAGAGCCCCAGATTTGCTGTTGTCCTGGAGAGCTTGCAGAGCACTGGGGAAAGGCAGGCAGAGAATTCCCTGCTAGCACCTTCTCTGTGCCTGGGAAGCACAAGTGTTCACATTGCTTCGCAGAATCGCTTTTGTGCAGAAAATACTAACACTAGTTCAGAACGAAAGGAAGCACAGAGCCCCAGATTTGCTGTTGTCCTGGAGAGCTTGCAGAGCACTGGGGAAAGGCAGGCAGAGAATTTCCTGCTAGCACCTTCTCTGTGCCTGGGAAGCAGAAGTGTTCACATTGCTTCGCAGAATTGCTTTTGTGCAGAAAACAGTAACACTTGTTCAGAACGAAAGAAAGCACAGAGCCCCAGATTTGCTGTTGTCCTGGAGAGCTTGCAGAGCACTGGGGAAAGGCAGGCAGAGAATTTCCTGCTAGCACCTTCTCTGTGCCTGGGAAGCACAAGTGTTCACATTGCTTCGCAGAATCGCTTTTGTGCAGAAAATACTAACACTGGTTCAGAACAAAAGGAAGCACAGAGCCCCAGATTTGCTGTTGTCCTGGAGAGCTTGCAGAGCACTGGGGAAAGGCAGGCAGAGAATTCCCTGCTAGCACCTTCTCTGTGCCTGGGAAGCACAAGTGTTCACATTGCTTCGCAGAATCGCTTTTGTGCAGAAAACAGTAACACTTGTTCAGAACGAAAGAAAGCACAGAGCCCCAGATTTGCTGTTGTCCTGGAGAGCTTGCAGAGCACTGGGGAAAGGCAGGCAGAGAATTCCCTGCTAGCACCTTCTCTGTGCCTCGGAAGCACAAGTGTTCACATTGCTTCGCAGAATCGCTTTTGTGCAGAAAACAGTAACATTTGTTCAGAACGAAAGAAAGCACAGAGCCCCAGATTTTATGTTGTCCTGGAGAGCTTGCAGAGCACTGGGGAAAGGCAGGCAGAGAATTCCCTGCTAGCACCTTCTCTGTGCCTGGGAAGCAGAAGTGTTCACATTGCTTCGCAGAATCGCTTTTGTGCAGAAAACAGTAACACTTGTTCAGAATGAAAGAAAGCACAGAACCCCAGATTTTATGTTGTCCTGGAGAGCTTGCAGAGCACTAAGGAAAGGCAGGCAGAGAATTCCCTGCTAGCACCTTCTCTGTGCCTGTTCACATTGCTTCGCAGAATCGCTTTTGTGCAGAAAACAGTAACACTTGTTCAGAACGAAAGAAAGCACAGAGCCCCAGATTTGCTGTTGTCCTGGAGAGCTTGCAGAGCACTGGGGAAAGGCAGGCAGAGAATTCCCTGCTAGCACCTTCTCTGTGCCTGGGAAGCAGAAGTGTTCACATTGCTTCGCAGAATTGCTTTTGTGCAGAAAATACTAACACTAGTACAGAACGAAAGGAAGCACAGAGCCCCAGATTTGCTGTTGTCCTGGAGAGCTTGCAGAGCACTGGGGAAAGGCAGGCAGAGAATTCCCTGCTAGCACCTTCTCTGTGCCTGGGAAGCACAAGTGTTCACATTGCTTCGCAGAATCGCTTTTGTGCAGAAAATACTAACACTGGTTCAGAACAAAAGAAAGCACAGAGCCCCAGATTTGCTGTTGTCCTGGAGAGCTTGCAGAGCACTGGGGAAAGGCAGGCAGAGAATTTCCTGCTAGCACCTTCTCTGTGCCTGGGAAGCAGAAGTGTTCACATTGCTTCGCAGAATTGCTTTTGTGCAGAAAACAGTAACACTTGTTCAGAACGAAAGAAAGCACAGAGCCCCAGATTTGCTGTTGTCCTGGAGAGCTTGCAGAGCACTGGGGAAAGGCAGGCAGAGAATTCCCTGCTAGCACCTTCTCTGTGCCTGGGAAGCACAAGTGTTCACATTGCTTCGCAGAATCGCTTTTGTGCAGAAAATACTAACACTAGTTCAGAACAAAAGGAAGCACAGAGCCCCAGATTTGCTGTTGTCCTGGAGAGCTTGCAGAGCACTGGGGAAAGGCAGGCAGAGAATTTCCTGCTAGCACCTTCTCTGTGCCTGGGAAGCAGAAGTGTTCACATTGCTTCGCAGAATTGCTTTTGTGCAGAAAACAGTAACACTTGTTCAGAACGAAAGAAAGCACAGAGCCCCAGATTTGCTGTTGTCCTGGAGAGCTTGCAGAGCACTGGGGAAAGGCAGGCAGAGAATTCCCTGCTAGCACCTTCTCTGTGCCTGGGAAGCACAAGTGTTCACATTGCTTCGCAGAATCGCTTTTGTGCAGAAAACAGTAACACTTGTTCAGAACGAAAGAAAGCACAGAGCCCCAGATTTTATGTTGTCCTGGAGAGCTTGCAGAGCACTGGGGAAAGGCAGGCAGAGAATTCCCTGCTAGCACCTTCTCTGTGCCTGGGAAGCAGAAGTGTTCACATTGCTTCGCAGAATTGCTTTTGTGCAGAAAACAGTAACACTTGTTCAGAACGAAAGAAAGCACAGAGCCCCAGATTTGCTGTTGTCCTGGAGAGCTTGCAGAGCACTGGGGAAAGGCAGGCAGAGAATTCCCTGCTAGCACCTTCTCTGTGCCTGGGAAGCACAAGTGTTCACATTGCTTCGCAGAATCGCTTTTGTGCAGAAAACAGTAACATTTGTTCAGAACGAAAGAAAGCACAGAGCCCCAGATTTTATGTTGTCCTGGAGAGCTTGCAGAGCACTGGGGAAAGGCAGGCAGAGAATTTCCTGCTAGCACCTTCTCTGTGCCTGGGAAGCACAAGTGTTCACATTGCTTCGCAGAATCGCTTTTGTGCAGAAAATACTAACACTGGTTCAGAACAAAAGGAAGCACAGAGCCCCAGATTTGCTGTTGTCCTGGAGAGCTTGCAGAGCACTGGGGAAAGGCAGGCAGAGAATTCCCTGCTAGCACCTTCTCTGTGCCTGGGAAGCACAAGTGTTCACATTGCTTCGCAGAATCGCTTTTGTGCAGAAAACAGTAACACTTGTTCAGAACGAAAGAAAGCACAGAGCCCCAGATTTGCTGTTGTCCTGGAGAGCTTGCAGAGCACTGGGGAAAGGCAGGCAGAGAATTCCCTGCTAGCACCTTCTCTGTGCCTCGGAAGCACAAGTGTTCACATTGCTTCGCAGAATCGCTTTTGTGCAGAAAACAGTAACATTTGTTCAGAACGAAAGAAAGCACAGAGCCCCAGATTTTATGTTGTCCTGGAGAGCTTGCAGAGCACTGGGGAAAGGCAGGCAGAGAATTCCCTGCTAGCACCTTCTCTGTGCCTGGGAAGCAGAAGTGTTCACATTGCTTCGCAGAATCGCTTTTGTGCAGAAAACAGTAACACTTGTTCAGAATGAAAGAAAGCACAGAACCCCAGATTTTATGTTGTCCTGGAGAGCTTGCAGAGCACTAAGGAAAGGCAGGCAGAGAATTCCCTGCTAGCACCTTCTCTGTGCCTGTTCACATTGCTTCGCAGAATCGCTTTTGTGCAGAAAACAGTAACACTTGTTCAGAACGAAAGAAAGCACAGAGCCCCAGATTTGCTGTTGTCCTGGAGAGCTTGCAGAGCACTGGGGAAAGGCAGGCAGAGAATTCCCTGCTAGCACCTTCTCTGTGCCTGGGAAGCAGAAGTGTTCACATTGCTTCGCAGAATTGCTTTTGTGCAGAAAATACTAACACTAGTACAGAACGAAAGGAAGCACAGAGCCCCAGATTTGCTGTTGTCCTGGAGAGCTTGCAGAGCACTGGGGAAAGGCAGGCAGAGAATTCCCTGCTAGCACCTTCTCTGTGCCTGGGAAGCACAAGTGTTCACATTGCTTCGCAGAATCGCTTTTGTGCAGAAAATACTAACACTGGTTCAGAACAAAAGAAAGCACAGAGCCCCAGATTTGCTGTTGTCCTGGAGAGCTTGCAGAGCACTGGGGAAAGGCAGGCAGAGAATTTCCTGCTAGCACCTTCTCTGTGCCTGGGAAGCAGAAGTGTTCACATTGCTTCGCAGAATTGCTTTTGTGCAGAAAACAGTAACACTTGTTCAGAACGAAAGAAAGCACAGAGCCCCAGATTTGCTGTTGTCCTGGAGAGCTTGCAGAGCACTGGGGAAAGGCAGGCAGAGAATTCCCTGCTAGCACCTTCTCTGTGCCTGGGAAGCACAAGTGTTCACATTGCTTCGCAGAATCGCTTTTGTGCAGAAAATACTAACACTAGTTCAGAACAAAAGGAAGCACAGAGCCCCAGATTTGCTGTTGTCCTGGAGAGCTTGCAGAGCACTGGGGAAAGGCAGGCAGAGAATTTCCTGCTAGCACCTTCTCTGTGCCTGGGAAGCAGAAGTGTTCACATTGCTTCGCAGAATTGCTTTTGTGCAGAAAACAGTAACACTTGTTCAGAACGAAAGAAAGCACAGAGCCCCAGATTTGCTGTTGTCCTGGAGAGCTTGCAGAGCACTGGGGAAAGGCAGGCAGAGAATTCCCTGCTAGCACCTTCTCTGTGCCTGGGAAGCACAAGTGTTCACATTGCTTCGCAGAATCGCTTTTGTGCAGAAAACAGTAACACTTGTTCAGAACGAAAGAAAGCACAGAGCCCCAGATTTTATGTTGTCCTGGAGAGCTTGCAGAGCACTGGGGAAAGGCAGGCAGAGAATTCCCTGCTAGCACCTTCTCTGTGCCTGGGAAGCAGAAGTGTTCACATTGCTTCGCAGAATTGCTTTTGTGCAGAAAACAGTAACACTTGTTCAGAACGAAAGAAAGCACAGAGCCCCAGATTTGCTGTTGTCCTGGAGAGCTTGCAGAGCACTGGGGAAAGGCAGGCAGAGAATTCCCTGCTAGCACCTTCTCTGTGCCTGGGAAGCACAAGTGTTCACATTGCTTCGCAGAATCGCTTTTGTGCAGAAAACAGTAACATTTGTTCAGAACGAAAGAAAGCACAGAGCCCCAGATTTTATGTTGTCCTGGAGAGCTTGCAGAGCACTGGGGAAAGGCAGGCAGAGAATTCCCTGCTATCACCTTCTCTGTGCCTGGGAAGCAGAAGTGTTCACATTGCTTCGCAGAATCGCTTTTGTGCAGAAAACAGTAACACTTGTTCAGAACGAAAGAAAGCACAGAGCCCCAGATTTTATGTTGTCCTGGAGAGCTTGCAGAGCACTGGGGAAAGGCAGGCAGAGAATTCCCTGCTAGCACCTTCTCTGTGCCTGGGAAGCAGAAGTGTTCACATTGCTTCGCAGAATTGCTTTTGTGCAGAAAATACTAACACTAGTACAGAACGAAAGGAAGCACAGAGCCCCAGATTTGCTGTTGTCCTGGAGAGCTTGCAGAGCACTGGGGAAAGGCAGGCAGAGAATTCCCTGCTAGCACCTTCTCTGTGCCTGGGAAGCACAAGTGTTCACATTGCTTCGCAGAATCGCTTTTGTGCAGAAAATACTAACACTAGTTCAGAACGAAAGGAAGCACAGAGCCCCAGATTTGCTGTTGTCCTGGAGAGCTTGCAGAGCACTGGGGAAAGGCAGGCAGAGAATTTCCTGCTAGCACCTTCTCTGTGCCTGGGAAGCAGAAGTGTTCACATTGCTTCGCAGAATTGCTTTTGTGCAGAAAACAGTAACACTTGTTCAGAACGAAAGAAAGCACAGAGCCCCAGATTTGCTGTTGTCCTGGAGAGCTTGCAGAGCACTGGGGAAAGGCAGGCAGAGAATTCCCTGCTAGCACCTTCTCTGTGCCTGGGAAGCACAAGTGTTCACATTGCTTCGCAGAATCGCTTTTGTGCAGAAAATACTAACAATAGTTCAGAACGAAAGGAAGCACAGAGCCCCAGATTTGCTGTTGTCCTGGAGAGCTTGCAGAGCACTGGGGAAAGGCAGGCAGAGAATTCCCTGCTAGCACCTTCTCTGTGCCTCGGAAGCAGAAGTCTTCACATTGCTTCGCAGAATCGCTTTTGTGCAGAAAACAGTAACATTTGTTCAGAACGAAAGAAAGCACAGAGCCCCAGATTTTATGTTGTCCTGGAGAGCTTGCAGAGCACTGGGGAAAGGCAGGCAGAGAATTCCCTGCTAGCACCTTCTCTGTGCCTGGGAAGCAGAAGTGTTCACATTGCTTCGCAGAATCGCTTTTGTGCAGAAAACAGTAACAGTTGTTCAGAACGAAAGAAAGCACAGAGCCCCAGATTTTATGTTGTCCTGGAGAGCTTGCAGAGCACTGGGGAAAGGCAGGCAGAGAATTCCCTGCTAGCACCTTCTCTGTGCCTGGGAAGCAGAAGTGTTCACATTGCTTCGCAGAATCGCTTTTGTGCAGAAAACAGTAACACTTGTTCAGAATGAAAGAAAGCACAGAACCCCAGATTTTATGTTGTCCTGGAGAGCTTGCAGAGCACTAAGGAAAGGCAGGCAGAGAATTCCCTGCTAGCACCTTCTCTGTGCCTGTTCACATTGCTTCGCAGAATCGCTTTTGTGCAGAAAACAGTAACACTTGTTCAGAACGAAAGAAAGCACAGAGCCCCAGATTTTATGTTGTCCTGGAGAGCTTGCAGAGCACTGGGGAAAGGCAGGCAGAGAATTCCCTGCTAGCACCTTCTCTGTGCCTGGGAAGCAGAAGTGTTCACATTGCTTCGCAGAATCGCTTTTGTGCAGAAAACAGTAACACTTGTTCAGAATGAAAGAAAGCACAGAACCCCAGATTTTATGTTGTCCTGGAGAGCTTGCAGAGCACTAAGGAAAGGCAGGCAGAGAATTCCCTGCTAGCACCTTCTCTGTGCCTGTTCACATTGCTTCGCAGAATCGCTTTTGTGCAGAAAACAGTAACACTTGTTCAGAACGAAAGAAAGCACAGAGCCCCAGATTTGCTGTTGTCCTGGAGAGCTTGCAGAGCACTGGGGAAAGGCAGGCAGAGAATTCCCTGCTAGCACCTTCTCTGTGCCTGGGAAGCACAAGTGTTCACATTGCTTCGCAGAATTGCTTTTGTGCAGAAAATACTAACACTAGTTCAGAACGAAAGGAAGCACAGAGCCCCAGATTTGCTGTTGTCCTGGAGAGCTTGCAGAGCACTGGGGAAAGGCAGGCAGAGAATTTCCTGCTAGCACCTTCTCTGTGCCTGGGAAGCAGAAGTGTTCACATTGCTTCGCAGAATCGCTTTTGTGCAGAAAACAGTAACACTTGTTCAGAACGAAAGAAAGCACAGAGCCCCAGATTTGCTGTTGTCCTGGAGAGCTTGCAGAGCACTGGGGAAAGGCAGGCAGAGAATTCCCTGCTAGCACCTTCTCTGTGCCTGGGAAGCACAAGTGTTCACATTGCTTCGCAGAATCGCTTTTGTGCAGAAAATACTAACACTAGTTCAGAACAAAAGGAAGCACAGAGCCCCAGATTTGCTGTTGTCCTGGAGAGCTTGCAGAGCACTGGGGAAAGGCAGGCAGAGAATTTCCTGCTAGCACCTTCTCTGTGCCTGGGAAGCAGAAGTGTTCACATTGCTTCGCAGAATTGCTTTTGTGCAGAAAACAGTAACACTTGTTCAGAACGAAAGAAAGCACAGAGCCCCAGATTTGCTGTTGTCCTGGAGAGCTTGCAGAGCACTGGGGAAAGGCAGGCAGAGAATTCCCTGCTAGCACCTTCTCTGTGCCTGGGAAGCACAAGTGTTCACATTGCTTCGCAGAATCGCTTTTGTGCAGAAAATACTAACACTAGTTCAGAACGAAAGGAAGCACAGAGCCCCAGATTTGCTGTTGTCCTGGAGAGCTTGCAGAGCACTGGGGAAAGGCAGGCAGAGAATTTCCTGCTAGCACCTTCTCTGTGCCTGGGAAGCAGAAGTGTTCACATTGCTTCGCAGAATTGCTTTTGTGCAGAAAACAGTAACACTTGTTCAGAACGAAAGAAAGCACAGAGCCCCAGATTTGCTGTTGTCCTGGAGAGCTTGCAGAGCACTGGGGAAAGGCAGGCAGAGAATTCCCTGCTAGCACCTTCTCTGTGCCTGGGAAGCACAAGTGTTCACATTGCTTCGCAGAATCGCTTTTGTGCAGAAAATACTAACAATAGTTCAGAACGAAAGGAAGCACAGAGCCCCAGATTTGCTGTTGTCCTGGAGAGCTTGCAGAGCACTGGGGAAAGGCAGGCAGAGAATTCCCTGCTAGCACCTTCTCTGTGCCTGGGAAGCAGAAGTGTTCACATTGCTTCGCAGAATTGCTTTTGTGCAGAAAACAGTAACACTTGTTCAGAACGAAAGAAAGCACAGAGCCCCAGATTTGCTGTTGTCCTGGAGAGCTTGCAGAGCACTGGGGAAAGGCAGGCAGAGAATTCCCTGCTAGCACCTTCTCTGTGCCTCGGAAGCACAAGTGTTCACATTGCTTAGCAGAATCGCTTTTGTGCAGAAAACAGTAACATTTGTTCAGAACGAAAGAAAGCACAGAGCCCCAGATTTTATGTTGTCCTGGAGAGCTTGCAGAGCACTGGGGAAAGGCAGGCAGAGAATTCCCTGCTAGCACCTTCTCTGTGCCTGGGAAGCAGAAGTGTTCACATTGCTTCGCAGAATCGCTTTTGTGCAGAAAACAGTAACAGTTGTTCAGAACGAAAGAAAGCACAGAGCCCCAGATTTAATGTTGTCCTGGAGAGCTTGCAGAGCACTGGGGAAAGGCAGGCAGAGAATTCCCTGCTAGCACCTTCTCTGTGCCTGGGAAGCACAAGTGTTCACATTGCTTCGCAGAATCGCTTTTGTGCAGAAAATACTAACACTAGTTCAGAACAAAAGGAAGCACAGAGCCCCAGATTTGCTGTTGTCCTGGAGAGCTTGCAGAGCACTGGGGAAAGGCAGGCAGAGAATTCCCTGCTAGCACCTTCTCTGTGCCTGGGAAGCAGAAGTGTTCACATTGCTTGGCAGAATCGCTTTTGTGCAGAAAACAGTAACACTTGTTCAGAACGAAAGAAAGCACAGAGCCCCAGATTTGCTGTTGTCCTGGAGAGCTTGCAGAGCACTGGGGAAAGGCAGACAGAGAATTCCCTGCTAGCACCTTCTCTGTGCCTGGGAAGCACAAGTGTTCACATTGCTTGGCAGAATCGCTTTTGTGCAGAAAACAGTAACACTTGTTCAGAACGAAAGAAAGCACAGAGCCCCAGATTTGCTGTTGTCCTGGAGAGCTTGCAGAGCACTGGGGAAAGGCAGGCAGAGAATTCCCTGCTAGCACCTTCTCTGTGCCTGGGAAGCAGAAGTGTTCACATTGCTTCGCAGAATCGCTTTTGTGCAGAAAACAGTAACACTTGTTCAGAACGAAAGAAAGCACAGAGCCCCAGATTTTATGTTGTCCTGGAGAGCTTGCAGAGCACTGGGGAAAGGCAGGCAGAGAATTCCCTGCTAGCACCTTCTCTGTGCCTGGGAAGCAGAAGTGTTCACATTGCTTCGCAGAATCGCTTTTGTGCAGAAAACAGTAACACTTGTTCAGAACGAAAGAAAGCACAGAGCCCCAGATTTGCTGTTGTCCTGGAGAGCTTGCAGAGCACTGGGGAAAGGCAGACAGAGAATTCCCTGCTAGCACCTTCTCTGTGCCTGGGAAGCAGAAGTGTTCACATTGCTTTGCAGAATCGCTTTTGTGCAGAAAACAGTAACACTTGTTCAGAACGAAAGAAAGCACAGAGCCCCAGATTTTATGTTGTCCTGGAGAGCTTGCAGAGCACTGGGGAAAGGCAGGCAGAGAATTCCCTGCTAGCACCTTCTCTGTGCCTGGGAAGCAGAAGTGTTCACATTGCTTTGCAGAATCGCTTTTGTGCAGAAAACAGTAACACTTGTTCAGAACGAAAGAAAGCACAGAGCCCCAGATTTTATGTTGTCCTGGAGAGCTTGCAGAGCACTGGGGAAAGGCAGGCAGAGAATTCCCTGCTAGCACCTTCTCTGTGCCTGGGAAGCAGAAGTGTTCACATTGCTTTGCAGAATCGCTTTTGTGCAGAAAACAGTAACACTTGTTCAGAACGAAAGAAAGCACAGAGCCCCAGATTTTATGTTGTCCTGGAGAGCTTGCAGAGCACTGGGGAAAGGCAGGCAGAGAATTCCCTGCTAGCACCTTCTCTGTGCCTGGGAAGCAGAAGTGTTCACATTGCTTCGCAGAATCGCTTTTGTGCAGAAAACAGTAACACTTGTTCAGAACGAAAGAAAGCACAGAGCCCCAGATTTGCTGTTGTCCTGGAGAGCTTGCAGAGCACTGGGGAAAGGCAGACAGAGAATTCCCTGCTAGCACCTTCTCTGTGCCTGGGAAGCAGAAGTGTTCACATTGCTTCGCAGAATCGCTTTTGTGCAGAAAACAGTAACACTTGTTCAGAACGAAAGAAAGCACAGAGCCCCAGATTTTATGTTGTCCTGGAGAGCTTGCAGAGCACTGGGGAAAGGCAGGCAGAGAATTCCCTGCTAGCACCTTCTCTGTGCCTGGGAAGCAGAAGTGTTCACATTGCTTCGCAGAATCGCTTTTGTGCAGAAAACAGTAACACTTGTTCAGAATGAAAGAAAGCACAGAACCCCAGATTTTATGTTGTCCTGGAGAGCTTGCAGAGCACTAAGGAAAGGCAGGCAGAGAATTCCCTGCTAGCACCTTCTCTGTGCCTGTTCACATTGCTTCGCAGAATCGCTTTTGTGCAGAAAACAGTAACACTTGTTCAGAACGAAAGAAAGCACAGAGCCCCAGATTTGCTGTTGTCCTGGAGAGCTTGCAGAGCACTGGGGAAAGGCAGGCAGAGAATTCCCTGCTAGCACCTTCTCTGTGCCTGGGAAGCAGAAGTGTTCACATTGCTTCGCAGAATCGCTTTTGTGCAGAAAACAGTAACAGTTGTTCAGAACGAAAGAAAGCACAGAGCCCCAGATTTTATGTTGTCCTGGAGAGCTTGCAGAGCACTGGGGAAAGGCAGGCAGAGAATTCCCTGCTAGCACCTTCTCTGTGCCTGGGAAGCACAAGTGTTCACATTGCTTCGCAGAATCGCTTTTGTGCAGAAAACAGTAACACTTGTTCAGAATGAAAGAAAGCACAGAACCCCAGATTTTATGTTGTCCTGGAGAGCTTGCAGAGCACTAAGGAAAGGCAGGCAGAGAATTCCCTGCTAGCACCTTCTCTGTGCCTGTTCACATTGCTTCGCAGAATCGCTTTTGTGCAGAAAACAGTAACACTTGTTCAGAACGAAAGAAAGCACAGAGCCCCAGATTTTATGTTGTCCTGGAGAGCTTGCAGAGCACTGGGGAAAGGCAGGCAGAGAATTCCCTGCTAGCACCTTCTCTGTGCCTGGGAAGCAGAAGTGTTCACATTGCTTCGCAGAATCGCTTTTGTGCAGAAAACAGTAACACTTGTTCAGAATGAAAGAAAGCACAGAACCCCAGATTTTATGTTGTCCTGGAGAGCTTGCAGAGCACTAAGGAAAGGCAGGCAGAGTATTCCCTGCTAGCACCTTCTCTGTGCCTGTTCACATTGCTTCGCAGAATCGCTTTTGTGCAGAAAACAGTAACACTTGTTCAGAACGAAAGAAAGCACAGAGCCCCAGATTTTATGTTGTCCTGGAGAGCTTGCAGAGCACTGGGGAAAGGCAGGCAGAGAATTCCCTGCTAGCACCTTCTCTGTGCCTGGGAAGCACAAGTGTTCACATTGCTTCGCAGAATTGCTTTTGTGCAGAAAATACTAACACTAGTTCAGAACGAAAGGAAGCACAGAGCCCCAGATTTGCTGTTGTCCTGGAGAGCTTGCAGAGCACTGGGGAAAGGCAGGCAGAGAATTTCCTGCTAGCACCTTCTCTGTGCCTGGGAAGCAGAAGTGTTCACATTGCTTCGCAGAATCGCTTTTGTGCAGAAAACAGTAACACTTGTTCAGAACGAAAGAAAGCACAGAGCCCCAGATTTGCTGTTGTCCTGGAGAGCTTGCAGAGCACTGGGGAAAGGCAGGCAGAGAATTCCCTGCTAGCACCTTCTCTGTGCCTGGGAAGCACAAGTGTTCACATTGCTTCGCAGAATCGCTTTTGTGCAGAAAATACTAACACTAGTTCAGAACAAAAGGAAGCACAGAGCCCCAGATTTGCTGTTGTCCTGGAGAGCTTGCAGAGCACTGGGGAAAGGCAGGCAGAGAATTTCCTGCTAGCACCTTCTCTGTGCCTGGGAAGCAGAAGTGTTCACATTGCTTCGCAGAATTGCTTTTGTGCAGAAAACAGTAACACTTGTTCAGAACGAAAGAAAGCACAGAGCCCCAGATTTGCTGTTGTCCTGGAGAGCTTGCAGAGCACTGGGGAAAGGCAGGCAGAGAATTCCCTGCTAGCACCTTCTCTGTGCCTGGGAAGCACAAGTGTTCACATTGCTTCGCAGAATCGCTTTTGTGCAGAAAATACTAACACTAGTTCAGAACGAAAGGAAGCACAGAGCCCCAGATTTGCTGTTGTCCTGGAGAGCTTGCAGAGCACTGGGGAAAGGCAGGCAGAGAATTCCCTGCTAGCACCTTCTCTGTGCCTGGGAAGCAGAAGTGTTCACATTGCTTTGCAGAATCGCTTTTGTGCAGAAAACAGTAACACTTGTTCAGAACGAAAGAAAGCACAGAGCCCCAGATTTTATGTTGTCCTGGAGAGCTTGCAGAGCACTGGGGAAAGGCAGGCAGAGAATTCCCTGCTAGCACCTTCTCTGTGCCTGGGAAGCACAAGTGTTCACATTGCTTCGCAGAATCGCTTTTGTGCAGAAAACAGTAACATTTGTTCAGAACGAAAGAAAGCACAGAGCCCCAGATTTTATGTTGTCCTGGAGAGCTTGCAGAGCACTGGGGAAAGGCAGGCAGAGAATTCCCTGCTAGCACCTTCTCTGTGCCTGGGAAGCACAAGTGTTCACATTGCTTCGCAGAATCGCTTTTGTGCAGAAAACAGTAATACTTGTTCAGAACGAAAGAAAGCACAGAGCCCCAGATTTTATGTTGTCCTGGAGAGCTTGCAGAGCACTGGGGAAAGGCAGGCAGAGAATTCCCTGCTAGCACCTTCTCTGTGCCTGGGAAGCAGAAGTGTTCACATTGCTTCGCAGAATTGCTTTTGTGCAGAAAATACTAACACTAGTTCAGAACGAAAGGAAGCACAGAGCCCCAGATTTGCTGTTGTCCTGGAGAGCTTGCAGAGCACTGGGGAAAGGCAGGCAGAGAATTCCCTGCTAGCACCTTCTCTGTGCCTGGGAAGCACAAGTGTTCACATTGCTTCGCAGAATCACTTTTGTGCAGAAAATACTAACACTAGTTCAGAACAAAAGGAAGCACAGAGCCCCAGATTTGCTGTTGTCCTGGAGAGCTTGCAGAGCACTGGGGAAAGGCAGGCAGAGAATTTCCTGCTAGCACCTTCTCTGTGCCTGGGAAGCAGAAGTGTTCACATTGCTTCGCAGAATCGCTTTTGTGCAGAAAACAGTAACACTTGTTCAGAACGAAAGAAAGCACAGAGCCCCAGATTTGCTGTTGTCCTGGAGAGCTTGCAGAGCACTGGGGAAAGGCAGGCAGAGAATTCCCTGCTAGCACCTTCTCTGTGCCTGGGAAGCACAAGTGTTCACATTGCTTCGCAGAATCGCTTTTGTGCAGAAAATACTAACAATAGTTCAGAACGAAAGGAAGCACAGAGCCCCAGATTTGCTGTTGTCCTGGAGAGCTTGCAGAGCACTGGGGAAAGGCAGGCAGAGAATTCCCTGCTAGCACCTTCTCTGTGCCTGGGAAGCAGAAGTGTTCACATTGCTTCGCAGAATTGCTTTTGTGCAGAAAACAGTAACACTTGTTCAGAACGAAAGAAAGCACAGAGCCCCAGATTTGCTGTTGTCCTGGAGAGCTTGCAGAGCACTGGGGAAAGGCAGGCAGAGAATTCCCTGCTAGCACCTTCTCTGTGCCTGGGAAGCAGAAGTGTTCACATTGCTTTGCAGAATCGCTTTTGTGCAGAAAACAGTAACACTTGTTCAGAACGAAAGAAAGCACAGAGCCCCAGATTTTATGTTGTCCTGGAGAGCTTGCAGAGCACTGGGGAAAGGCAGGCAGAGAATTCCCTGCTAGCACCTTCTCTGTGCCTGGGAAGCAGAAGTGTTCACATTGCTTCGCAGAATCGCTTTTGTGCAGAAAACAGTAACAGTTGTTCAGAACGAAAGAAAGCACAGAGCCCCAGATTTTATGTTGTCCTGGAGAGCTTGCAGAGCACTGGGGAAAGGCAGGCAGAGAATTCCCTGCTAGCACCTTCTCTGTGCCTGGGAAGCAGAAGTGTTCACATTGCTTCGCAGAATTGCTTTTGTGCAGAAAATACTAACACTAGTTCAGAACGAAAGGAAGCACAGAGCCCCAGATTTGCTGTTGTCCTGGAGAGCTTGCAGAGCACTGGGGAAAGGCAGGCAGAGAATTCCCTGCTAGCACCTTCTCTGTGCCTGGGAAGCACAAGTGTTCACATTGCTTCGCAGAATCGCTTTTGTGCAGAAAATACTAACACTAGTTCAGAACAAAAGGAAGCACAGAGCCCCAGATTTGCTGTTGTCCTGGAGAGCTTGCAGAGCACTGGGGAAAGGCAGGCAGAGAATTCCCTGCTAGCACCTTCTCTGTGCCTGGGAAGCAGAAGTGTTCACATTGCTTCGCAGAATCGCTTTTGTGCAGAAAACAGTAACACTTGTTCAGAACGAAAGAAAGCACAGAGCCCCAGATTTGCTGTTGTCCTGGAGAGCTTGCAGAGCACTGGGGAAAGGCAGACAGAGAATTCCCTGCTAGCACCTTCTCTGTGCCTGGGAAGCACAAGTGTTCACATTGCTTGGCAGAATCGCTTTTGTGCAGAAAACAGTAACACTTGTTCAGAACGAAAGAAAGCACAGAGCCCCAGATTTGCTGTTGTCCTGGAGAGCTTGCAGAGCACTGGGGAAAGGCAGGCAGAGAATTCCCTGCTAGCACCTTCTCTGTGCCTGGGAAGCAGAAGTGTTCACATTGCTTCGCAGAATCGCTTTTGTGCAGAAAACAGTAACACTTGTTCAGAACGAAAGAAAGCACAGAGCCCCAGATTTTATGTTGTCCTGGAGAGCTTGCAGAGCACTGGGGAAAGGCAGGCAGAGAATTCCCTGCTAGCACCTTCTCTGTGCCTGGGAAGCAGAAGTGTTCACATTGCTTCGCAGAATCGCTTTTGTGCAGAAAACAGTAACACTTGTTCAGAACGAAAGAAAGCACAGAGCCCCAGATTTGCTGTTGTCCTGGAGAGCTTGCAGAGCACTGGGGAAAGGCAGACAGAGAATTCCCTGCTAGCACCTTCTCTGTGCCTGGGAAGCAGAAGTGTTCACATTGCTTTGCAGAATCGCTTTTGTGCAGAAAACAGTAACACTTGTTCAGAACGAAAGAAAGCACAGAGCCCCAGATTTTATGTTGTCCTGGAGAGCTTGCAGAGCACTGGGGAAAGGCAGGCAGAGAATTCCCTGCTAGCACCTTCTCTGTGCCTGGGAAGCAGAAGTGTTCACATTGCTTTGCAGAATCGCTTTTGTGCAGAAAACAGTAACACTTGTTCAGAACGAAAGAAAGCACAGAGCCCCAGATTTTATGTTGTCCTGGAGAGCTTGCAGAGCACTGGGGAAAGGCAGGCAGAGAATTCCCTGCTAGCACCTTCTCTGTGCCTGGGAAGCAGAAGTGTTCACATTGCTTTGCAGAATCGCTTTTGTGCAGAAAACAGTAACACTTGTTCAGAACGAAAGAAAGCACAGAGCCCCAGATTTTATGTTGTCCTGGAGAGCTTGCAGAGCACTGGGGAAAGGCAGGCAGAGAATTCCCTGCTAGCACCTTCTCTGTGCCTGGGAAGCAGAAGTGTTCACATTGCTTCGCAGAATCGCTTTTGTGCAGAAAACAGTAACACTTGTTCAGAATGAAAGAAAGCACAGAACCCCAGATTTTATGTTGTCCTGGAGAGCTTGCAGAGCACTAAGGAAAGGCAGGCAGAGAATTCCCTGCTAGCACCTTCTCTGTGCCTGTTCACATTGCTTCGCAGAATCGCTTTTGTGCAGAAAACAGTAACACTTGTTCAGAACGAAAGAAAGCACAGAGCCCCAGATTTGCTGTTGTCCTGGAGAGCTTGCAGAGCACTGGGGAAAGGCAGGCAGAGAATTCCCTGCTAGCACCTTCTCTGTGCCTGGGAAGCAGAAGTGTTCACATTGCTTCGCAGAATCGCTTTTGTGCAGAAAACAGTAACACTTGTTCAGAACGAAAGAAAGCACAGAGCCCCAGATTTTATGTTGTCCTGGAGAGCTTGCAGAGCACTGGGGAAAGGCAGGCAGAGAATTCCCTGCTAGCACCTTCTCTGTGCCTGGGAAGCACAAGTGTTCACATTGCTTGGCAGAATCGCTTTTGTGCAGAAAACAGTAACACTTGTTCAGAACGAAAGAAAGCACAGAGCCCCAGATTTGCTGTTGTCCTGGAGAGCTTGCAGAGCACTGGGGAAAGGCAGACAGAGAATTCCCTGCTAGCACCTTCTCTGTGCCTGGGAAGCAGAAGTGTTCACATTGCTTGGCAGAATCGCTTTTGTGCAGAAAACAGTAACACTTGTTCAGAACGAAAGAAAGCACAGAGCCCCAGATTTTATGTTGTCCTGGAGAGCTTGCAGAGCACTGGGGAAAGGCAGGCAGAGAATTCCCTGCTATCACCTTCTCTGTGCCTGGGAAGCAGAATTGTTCACATTGCTTCGCAGAATCGCTTTTGTGCAGAAAACAGTAACACTTGTTCAGAACGAAAGAAAGCACAGAGCCCCAGATTTTATGTTGTCCTGGAGAGCTTGCAGAGCACTGGGGAAAGGCAGGCAGAGAATTCCCTGCTAGCACCTTCTCTGTGCCTGGGAAGCAGAAGTGTTCACATTGCTTCGCAGAATCGCTTTTGTGAAGAAAACAGTAACACTTGTTCAGAATGAAAGAAAGCACAGAGCCCCAGATTTGCTGTTGTCCTGGAGAGCTTGCAGAGCACTAAGGAAAGGCAGGCAGAGAATTCCCTGCTAGCACCTTCTCTGTGCCTGTTCACCTTGCTTGGCAGAATCGCTTTTGTGCAGAAAACAGTAACACTTGTTCAGAACGAAAGAAAGCACAGAGCCCCAGATTTGCTGTTGTCCTGGAGAGCTTGCAGAGCACTGGGGAAAGGCAGGCAGAGAATTCCCTGCTAGCACCTTCTCTGTGCCTGGGAAGCAGAAGTGTTCACATTGCTTGGCAGAATCGCTTTTGTGCAGAAAACAGTAACACTTGTTCAGAACGAAAGAAAGCACAGAGCCCCAGATTTTATGTTGTCCTGGAGAGCTTGCAGAGCACTGGGGAAAGGCAGGCAGAGAATTCCCTGCTATCACCTTCTCTGTGCCTGGGAAGCAGAATTGTTCACATTGCTTTGCAGAATCGCTTTTGTGCAGAAAACAGTAACACTTGTTCAGAACGAAAGAAAGCACAGAGCCCCAGATTTGCTGTTGTCCTGGAGAGCTTGCAGAGCACTGGGGAAAGGCAGGCAGAGAATTCCCTGCTAGCACCTTCTCTGTGCCTGGGAAGCAGAAGTGTTCACATTGCTTCGCAGAATCGCTTTTGTGCAGAAAACAGTAACACTTGTTCAGAATGAAAGAAAGCACAGAACCCCAGATTTTATGTTGTCCTGGAGAGCTTGCAGAGCACTAAGGAAAGGCAGGCAGAGAATTCCCTGCTAGCACCTTCTCTGTGCCTGTTCACATTGCTTCGCAGAATCGCTTTTGTGCAGAAAACAGTAACACTTGTTCAGAACGAAAGAAAGCACAGAGCCCCAGATTTGCTGTTGTCCTGGAGAGCTTGCAGAGCACTGGGGAAAGGCAGGCAGAGAATTCCCTGCTAGCACCTTCTCTGTGCCTGGGAAGCAGAAGTGTTCACATTGCTTCGCAGAATCGCTTTTGTGCAGAAAACAGTAACACTTGTTCAGAACGAAAGAAAGCACAGAGCCCCAGATTTGCTGTTGTCCTGGAGAGCTTGCAGAGCACTGGGGAAAGGCAGGCAGAGAATTTCCTGCTAGCACCTTCTCTGTGCCTGGGAAGCAGAAGTGTTCACATTGCTTTGCAGAATCGCTTTTGTGCAGAAAACAGTAACACTTGTTCAGAACGAAAGAAAGCACAGAGCCCCAGATTTTATGTTGTCCTGGAGAGCTTGCAGAGCACTGGGGAAAGGCAGGCAGAGAATTCCCTGCTAGCACCTTCTCTGTGCCTGGGAAGCAGAAGTGTTCACATTGCTTCGCAGAATCGCTTTTGTGCAGAAAACAGTAACACTTGTTCAGAACGAAAGAAAGCACAGAGCCCCAGATTTGCTGTTGTCCTGGAGAGCTTGCAGAGCACTGGGGAAAGGCAGACAGAGAATTCCCTGCTAGCACCTTCTCTGTGCCTGGGAAGCAGAAGTGTTCACATTGCTTGGCAGAATCGCTTTTGTGCAGAAAACAGTAACACTTGTTCAGAACGAAAGAAAGCACAGAGCCCCAGATTTTATGTTGTCCTGGAGAGCTTGCAGAGCACTGGGGAAAGGCAGGCAGAGAATTCCCTGCTAGCACCTTCTCTGTGCCTGGGAAGCACAAGTGTTCACATTGCTTCGCAGAATCGCTTTTGTGCAGAAAACAATAACACTTGTTCAGAACGAAAGAAAGCACAGAGCCCCAGATTTTATGTTGTCCTGGAGAGCTTGCAGAGCACTGGGGAAAGGCAGGCAGAGAATTCCCTGCTAGCACCTTCTCTGTGCCTGGGAAGCACAAGTGTTCACATTGCTTGGCAGAATCGCTTTTGTGCAGAAAACAGTAACACTTGTTCAGAACGAAAGAAAGCACAGAGCCCCAGATTTTATGTTGTCCTGGAGAGCTTGCAGAGCACTGGGGAAAGGCAGGCAGAGAATTCCCTGCTATCACCTTCTCTGTGCCTGGGAAGCAGAATTGTTCACATTGCTTCGCAGAATCGCTTTTGTGCAGAAAACAGTAACACTTGTTCAGAACGAAAGAAAGCACAGAGCCCCAGATTTTATGTTGTCCTGGAGAGCTTGCAGAGCACTGGGGAAAGGCAGGCAGAGAATTCCCTGCTAGCACCTTCTCTGTGCCTGGGAAGCAGAAGTGTTCACATTGCTTCGCAGAATCGCTTTTGTGCAGAAAACAGTAACACTTGTTCAGAACGAAAGAAAGCACAGAACCCCAGATTTTATGTTGTCCTGGAGAGCTTGCAGAGCACTAAGGAAAGGCAGGCAGAGAATTCCCTGCTAGCACCTTCTCTGTGCCTGTTCACATTGCTTCGCAGAATCGCTTTTGTGCAGAAAACAGTAACACTTGTTCAGAATGAAAGAAAGCACAGAGCCCCAGATTTGCTGTTGTCCTGGAGAGCTTGCAGAGCACTGGGGAAAGGCAGGCAGAGAATTCCCTGCTAGCACCTTCTCTGTGCCTGGGAAGCAGAAGTGTTCACATTGCTTCGCAGAATCGCTTTTGTGCAGAAAACAGTAACACTTGTTCAGAACGAAAGAAAGCACAGAGCCCCAGATTTGCTGTTGTCCTGGAGAGCTTGCAGAGCACTGGGGAAAGGCAGGCAGAGAATTCCCTGCTAGCACCTTCTCTGTGCCTGGGAAGCAGAAGTGTTCACATTGCTTCGCAGAATTGCTTTTGTGCAGAAAACAGTAACACTTGTTCAGAACGAAAGAAAGCACAGAGCCCCAGATTTGCTGTTGTCCTGGAGAGCTTGCAGAGCACTGGGGAAAGGCAGGCAGAGAATTCCCTGCTAGCACCTTCTCTGTGCCTGGGAAGCACAAGTGTTCACATTGCTTCGCAGAATCGCTTTTGTGCAGAAAACAGTAACACTTGTTCAGAACGAAAGAAAGCACAGAGCCCCAGATTTTATGTTGTCCTGGAGAGCTTGCAGAGCACTGGGGAAAGGCAGGCAGAGAATTCCCTGCTATCACCTTCTCTGTGCCTGGGAAGCAGAAGTGTTCACATTGCTTCGCAGAATCGCTTTTGTGCAGAAAACAGTAACACTTGTTCAGAACGAAAGAAAGCACAGAGCCCCAGATTTGCTGTTGTCCTGGAGAGCTTGCAGAGCACTGGGGAAAGGCAGACAGAGAATTCCCTGCTAGCACCTTCTCTGTGCCTGGGAAGCAGAAGTGTTCACATTGCTTTGCAGAATCGCTTTTGTGCAGAAAACAGTAACACTTGTTCAGAACGAAAGAAAGCACAGAGCCCCAGATTTTATGTTGTCCTGGAGAGCTTGCAGAGCACTGGGGAAAGGCAGGCAGAGAATTCCCTGCTAGCACCTTCTCTGTGCCTGGGAAGCACAAGTGTTCACATTGCTTCGCAGAATCGCTTTTGTGCAGAAAACAATAACACTTGTTCAGAACGAAAGAAAGCACAGAGCCCCAGATTTTATGTTGTCCTGGAGAGCTTGCAGAGCACTGGGGAAAGGCAGGCAGAGAATTCCCTGCTAGCACCTTCTCTGTGCCTGGGAAGCACAAGTGTTCACATTGCTTCGCAGAATCGCTTTTGTGCAGAAAACAGTAACACTTGTTCAGAACGAAAGAAAGCACAGAGCCCCAGATTTTATGTTGTCCTGGAGAGCTTGCAGAGCACTGGGGAAAGGCAGGCAGAGAATTCCCTGCTAGCACCTTCTCTGTGCCTGGGAAGCACAAGTGTTCACATTGCTTGGCAGAATCGCTTTTGTGCAGAAAACAGTAACACTTGTTCAGAACGAAAGAAAGCACAGAGCCCCAGATTTACTGTTGTCCTGGAGAGCTTGCAGAGCACTGGGGAAAGGCAGACAGAGAATTCCCTGCTAGCACCTTCTCTGTGCCTGGGAAGCAGAAGTGTTCACATTGCTTGGCAGAATCGCTTTTGTGCAGAAAACAGTAACACTTGTTCAGAACGAAAGAAAGCACAGAGCCCCAGATTTTATGTTGTCCTGGAGAGCTTGCAGAGCACTGGGGAAAGGCAGGCAGAGAATTCCCTGCTATCACCTTCTCTGTGCCTGGGAAGCAGAATTGTTCACATTGCTTCGCAGAATCGCTTTTGTGCAGAAAACAGTAACACTTGTTCAGAACGAAAGAAAGCACAGAGCCCCAGATTTTATGTTGTCCTGGAGAGCTTGCAGAGCACTGGGGAAAGGCAGGCAGAGAATTCCCTGCTAGCACCTTCTCTGTGCCTGGGAAGCAGAAGTGTTCACATTGCTTCGCAGAATCGCTTTTGTGCAGAAAACAGTAACACTTGTTCAGAATGAAAGAAAGCACAGAACCCCAGATTTTATGTTGTCCTGGAGAGCTTGCAGAGCACTAAGGAAAGGCAGGCAGAGAATTCCCTGCTAGCACCTTCTCTGTGCCTGTTCACATTGCTTCGCAGAATCGCTTTTGTGCAGAAAACAGTAACACTTGTTCAGAACGAAAGAAAGCACAGAGCCCCAGATTTTATGTTGTCCTGGAGAGCTTGCAGAGCACTGGGGAAAGGCAGGCAGATAATTCCCTGCTAGCACCTTCTCTGTGCCTGGGAAGCAGAAGTGTTCACATTGCTTCGCAGAATCGCTTTTGTGCAGAAAACAGTAACACTTGTTCAGAACGAAAGAAAGCACAGAGCCCCAGATTTGCTGTTGTCCTGGAGAGCTTGCAGAGCACTGGGGAAAGGCAGACAGAGAATTCCCTGCTAACACCTTCTCTGTGCCTGGGAAGCAGAAGTGTTCACATTGCTTCGCAGAATCGCTTTTGTGCAGAAAACAGTAACACTTGTTCAGAACGAAAGAAAGCACAGAGCCCCAGATTTTATGTTGTCCTGGAGAGCTTGCAGAGCACTGGGGAAAGGCAGGCAGAGAATTCCCTGCTAGCACCTTCTCTGTGCCTGGGAAGCACAAGTGTTCACATTGCTTCGCAGAATCGCTTTTGTGCAGAAAACAGTAACACTTGTTCAGAACGAAAGAAAGCACAGAGCCCCAGATTTTATGTTGTCCTGGAGAGCTTGCAGAGCACTGGGGAAAGGCAGGCAGAGAATTCCCTGCTAGCACCTTCTCTGTGCCTGGGAAGCAGAAGTGTTCACATTGCTTCGCAGAATCGCTTTTGTGCAGAAAACAGTAACACTTGTTCAGAACGAAAGAAAGCACAGAGCCCCAGATTTTATGTTGTCCTGGAGAGCTTGCAGAGCACTGGGGAAAGGCAGGCAGAGAATTCCCTGCTAGCACCTTCTCTGTGCCTGGGAAGCACAAGTGTTCACATTGCTTGGCAGAATCGCTTTTGTGCAGAAAACAGTAACACTTGTTCAGAACGAAAGAAAGCACAGAGCCCCAGATTTGCTGTTGTCCTGGAGAGCTTGCAGAGCACTGGGGAAAGGCAGACAGAGAATTCCCTGCTAGCACCTTCTCTGTGCCTGGGAAGCAGAAGTGTTCACATTGCTTGGCAGAATCGCTTTTGTGCAGAAAACAGTAACACTTGTTCAGAACGAAAGAAAGCACAGAGCCCCAGATTTTATGTTGTCCTGGAGAGCTTGCAGAGCACTGGGGAAAGGCAGGCAGAGAATTCCCTGCTATCACCTTCTCTGTGCCTGGGAAGCAGAATTGTTCACATTGCTTCGCAGAATCGCTTTTGTGCAGAAAACAGTAACACTTGTTCAGAACGAAAGAAAGCACAGAGCCCCAGATTTGCTGTTGTCCTGGAGAGCTTGCAGAGCACTGGGGAAAGGCAGGCAGAGAATTCCCTGCTAGCACCTTCTCTGTGCCTGGGAAGCAGAAGTGTTCACATTGCTTGGCAGAATCGCTTTTGTGCAGAAAACAGTAACACTTGTTCAGAACGAAAGAAAGCACAGAGCCCCAGATTTTATGTTGTCCTGGAGAGCTTGCAGAGCACTGGGGAAAGGCAGGCAGAGAATTCCCTGCTATCACCTTCTCTGTGCCTGGGAAGCAGAATTGTTCACATTGCTTTGCAGAATCGCTTTTGTGCAGAAAACAGTAACACTTGTTCAGAACGAAAGAAAGCACAGAGCCCCAGATTTGCTGTTGTCCTGGAGAGCTTGCAGAGCACTGGGGAAAGGCAGGCAGAGAATTCCCTGCTAGCACCTTCTCTGTGCCTGGGAAGCAGAAGTGTTCACATTGCTTCGCAGAATCGCTTTTGTGCAGAAAACAGTAACACTTGTTCAGAATGAAAGAAAGCACAGAACCCCAGATTTTATGTTGTCCTGGAGAGCTTGCAGAGCACTAAGGAAAGGCAGGCAGAGAATTCCCTGCTAGCACCTTCTCTGTGCCTGTTCACATTGCTTCGCAGAATCGCTTTTGTGCAGAAAACAGTAACACTTGTTCAGAACGAAAGAAAGCACAGAGCCCCAGATTTGCTGTTGTCCTGGAGAGCTTGCAGAGCACTGGGGAAAGGCAGGCAGAGAATTCCCTGCTAGCACCTTCTCTGTGCCTGGGAAGCAGAAGTGTTCACATTGCTTCGCAGAATCGCTTTTGTGCAGAAAACAGTAACACTTGTTCAGAACGAAAGAAAGCACAGAGCCCCAGATTTGCTGTTGTCCTGGAGAGCTTGCAGAGCACTGGGGAAAGGCAGGCAGAGAATTTCCTGCTAGCACCTTCTCTGTGCCTGGGAAGCAGAAGTGTTCACATTGCTTTGCAGAATCGCTTTTGTGCAGAAAACAGTAACACTTGTTCAGAACGAAAGAAAGCACAGAGCCCCAGATTTTATGTTGTCCTGGAGAGCTTGCAGAGCACTGGGGAAAGGCAGGCAGAGAATTCCCTGCTAGCACCTTCTCTGTGCCTGGGAAGCACAAGTGTTCACATTGCTTCGCAGAATCGCTTTTGTGCAGAAAACAATAACACTTGTTCAGAACGAAAGAAAGCACAGAGCCCCAGATTTTATGTTGTCCTGGAGAGCTTGCAGAGCACTGGGGAAAGGCAGGCAGAGAATTCCCTGCTAGCACCTTCTCTGTGCCTGGGAAGCACAAGTGTTCACATTGCTTGGCAGAATCGCTTTTGTGCAGAAAACAGTAACACTTGTTCAGAACGAAAGAAAGCACAGAGCCCCAGATTTTATGTTGTCCTGGAGAGCTTGCAGAGCACTGGGGAAAGGCAGGCAGAGAATTCCCTGCTATCACCTTCTCTGTGCCTGGGAAGCAGAATTGTTCACATTGCTTCGCAGAATCGCTTTTGTGCAGAAAACAGTAACACTTGTTCAGAACGAAAGAAAGCACAGAGCCCCAGATTTTATGTTGTCCTGGAGAGCTTGCAGAGCACTGGGGAAAGGCAGGCAGAGAATTCCCTGCTAGCACCTTCTCTGTGCCTGGGAAGCAGAAGTGTTCACATTGCTTCGCAGAATCGCTTTTGTGCAGAAAACAGTAACACTTGTTCAGAACGAAAGAAAGCACAGAACCCCAGATTTTATGTTGTCCTGGAGAGCTTGCAGAGCACTAAGGAAAGGCAGGCAGAGAATTCCCTGCTAGCACCTTCTCTGTGCCTGTTCACATTGCTTCGCAGAATCGCTTTTGTGCAGAAAACAGTAACACTTGTTCAGAATGAAAGAAAGCACAGAGCCCCAGATTTGCTGTTGTCCTGGAGAGCTTGCAGAGCACTGGGGAAAGGCAGGCAGAGAATTCCCTGCTAGCACCTTCTCTGTGCCTGGGAAGCAGAAGTGTTCACATTGCTTCGCAGAATCGCTTTTGTGCAGAAAACAGTAACACTTGTTCAGAACGAAAGAAAGCACAGAGCCCCAGATTTGCTGTTGTCCTGGAGAGCTTGCAGAGCACTGGGGAAAGGCAGGCAGAGAATTCCCTGCTAGCACCTTCTCTGTGCCTGGGAAGCAGAAGTGTTCACATTGCTTCGCAGAATTGCTTTTGTGCAGAAAACAGTAACACTTGTTCAGAACGAAAGAAAGCACAGAGCCCCAGATTTGCTGTTGTCCTGGAGAGCTTGCAGAGCACTGGGGAAAGGCAGGCAGAGAATTCCCTGCTAGCACCTTCTCTGTGCCTGGGAAGCACAAGTGTTCACATTGCTTGGCAGAATCGCTTTTGTGCAGAAAACAGTAACACTTGTTCAGAACGAAAGAAAGCACAGAGCCCCAGATTTTATGTTGTCCTGGAGAGCTTGCAGAGCACTGGGGAAAGGCAGGCAGAGAATTCCCTGCTATCACCTTCTCTGTGCCTGGGAAGCAGAAGTGTTCACATTGCTTCGCAGAATCGCTTTTGTGCAGAAAACAGTAACACTTGTTCAGAACGAAAGAAAGCACAGAGCCCCAGATTTGCTGTTGTCCTGGAGAGCTTGCAGAGCACTGGGGAAAGGCAGACAGAGAATTCCCTGCTAGCACCTTCTCTGTGCCTGGGAAGCAGAAGTGTTCACATTGCTTTGCAGAATCGCTTTTGTGCAGAAAACAGTAACACTTGTTCAGAACGAAAGAAAGCACAGAGCCCCAGATTTTATGTTGTCCTGGAGAGCTTGCAGAGCACTGGGGAAAGGCAGGCAGAGAATTCCCTGCTAGCACCTTCTCTGTGCCTGGGAAGCACAAGTGTTCACATTGCTTCGCAGAATCGCTTTTGTGCAGAAAACAATAACACTTGTTCAGAACGAAAGAAAGCACAGAGCCCCAGATTTTATGTTGTCCTGGAGAGCTTGCAGAGCACTGGGGAAAGGCAGGCAGAGAATTCCCTGCTAGCACCTTCTCTGTGCCTGGGAAGCACAAGTGTTCACATTGCTTGGCAGAATCGCTTTTGTGCAGAAAACAGTAACACTTGTTCAGAACGAAAGAAAGCACAGAGCCCCAGATTTTATGTTGTCCTGGAGAGCTTGCAGAGCACTGGGGAAAGGCAGGCAGAGAATTCCCTGCTAGCACCTTCTCTGTGCCTGGGAAGCACAAGTGTTCACATTGCTTGGCAGAATCGCTTTTGTGCAGAAAACAGTAACACTTGTTCAGAACGAAAGAAAGCACAGAGCCCCAGATTTACTGTTGTCCTGGAGAGCTTGCAGAGCACTGGGGAAAGGCAGACAGAGAATTCCCTGCTAGCACCTTCTCTGTGCCTGGGAAGCAGAAGTGTTCACATTGCTTGGCAGAATCGCTTTTGTGCAGAAAACAGTAACACTTGTTCAGAACGAAAGAAAGCACAGAGCCCCAGATTTTATGTTGTCCTGGAGAGCTTGCAGAGCACTGGGGAAAGGCAGGCAGAGAATTCCCTGCTATCACCTTCTCTGTGCCTGGGAAGCAGAATTGTTCACATTGCTTCGCAGAATCGCTTTTGTGCAGAAAACAGTAACACTTGTTCAGAACGAAAGAAAGCACAGAGCCCCAGATTTTATGTTGTCCTGGAGAGCTTGCAGAGCACTGGGGAAAGGCAGGCAGAGAATTCCCTGCTAGCACCTTCTCTGTGCCTGGGAAGCAGAAGTGTTCACATTGCTTCGCAGAATCGCTTTTGTGCAGAAAACAGTAACACTTGTTCAGAACGAAAGAAAGCACAGAGCCCCAGATTTGCTGTTGTCCTGGAGAGCTTGCAGAGCACTGGGGAAAGGCAGGCAGAGAATTCCCTGCTAGCACCTTCTCTGTGCCTGGGAAGCAGAAGTGTTCACATTGCTTCGCAGAATTGCTTTTGTGCAGAAAACAGTAACACTTGTTCAGAACGAAAGAAAGCACAGAGCCCCAGATTTGCTGTTGTCCTGGAGAGCTTGCAGAGCACTGGGGAAAGGCAGGCAGAGAATTCCCTGCTAGCACCTTCTCTGTGCCTGGGAAGCACAAGTGTTCACATTGCTTGGCAGAATCGCTTTTGTGCAGAAAACAGTAACACTTGTTCAGAACGAAAGAAAGCACAGAGCCCCAGATTTTATGTTGTCCTGGAGAGCTTGCAGAGCACTGGGGAAAGGCAGGCAGAGAATTCCCTGCTATCACCTTCTCTGTGCCTGGGAAGCAGAAGTGTTCACATTGCTTCGCAGAATCGCTTTTGTGCAGAAAACAGTAACACTTGTTCAGAACGAAAGAAAGCACAGAGCCCCAGATATTATGTTGTCCTGGAGAGCTTGCAGAGCACTGGGGAAAGGCAGGCAGAGAATTCCCTGCTAGCACCTTCTCTGTGCCTGGGAAGCAGAAGTGTTCACATTGCTTCGCAGAATTGCTTTTGTGCAGAAAATACTAACACTAGTTCAGAATGAAAGGAAGCACAGAGCCCCAGATTTGCTGTTGTCCTGGAGAGCTTGCAGAGCACTGGGGAAAGGCAGGCAGAGAATTCCCTGCTAGCACCTTCTCTGTGCCTGGGAAGCACAAGTGTTCACATTGCTTCGCAGAATCGCTTTTTTGCAGAAAATACTAACAGTAGTTCAGAACAAAAGGAAGCACAGAGCCCCAGATTTGCTGTTGTCCTGGAGAGCTTGCAGAGCACTGGGGAAAGGCAGGCAGAGAATTCCCTGCTAGCACCTTCTCTGTGCCTGGGAAGCAGAAGTGTTCACATTGCTTGGCAGAATCGCTTTTGTGCAGAAAACAGTAACACTTGTTCAGAACGAAAGAAAGCACAGAGCCCCAGATTTTATGTTGTCCTGGAGAGCTTGCAGAGCACTGGGGAAAGGCAGGCAGAGAATTCCCTGCTAGCACCTTCTCTGTGCCTGGGAAGCAGAAGTGTTCACATTGCTTCGCAGAATTGCTTTTGTGCAGAAAATACTAACACTAGTTCAGAACGAAAGGAAGCACAGAGCCCCAGATTTGCTGTTGTCCTGGAGAGCTTGCAGAGCACTGGGGAAAGGCAGGCAGAGAATTCCCTGCTAGCACCTTCTCTGTGCCTGGGAAGCACAAGTGTTCACATTGCTTCGCAGAATCGCTTTTGTGCAGAAAATACTAACACTAGTTCAGAACAAAAGGAAGCACAGAGCCCCAGATTTGCTGTTGTCCTGGAGAACTTGCAGAGCACTGGGGAAAGGCAGGCAGAGAATTTCCAGCTAGCACCTTCTCTGTGCCTGGGAAGCAGAAGTGTTCACATTGCTTTGCAGAATCGCTTTTGTGCAGAAAACAGTAACACTTGTTCAGAACGAAAGAAAGCACAGAGCCCCAGATTTTATGTTGTCCTGGAGAGCTTGCAGAGCACTGGGGAAAGGCAGGCAGAGAATTCCCTGCTAGCACCTTCTCTGTGCCTGGGAAGCAGAAGTGTTCACATTGCTTGGCAGAATCGCTTTTGTGCAGAAAACAGTAACACTTGTTCAGAACGAAAGAAAGCACAGAGCCCCAGATTTTATGTTGTCCTGGAGAGCTTGCAGAGCACTGGGGAAAGGCAGGCAGAGAATTCCCTGCTATCACCTTCTCTGTGCCTGGGAAGCAGAATTGTTCACATTGCTTTGCAGAATCGCTTTTGTGCAGAAAACAGTAACACTTGTTCAGAACGAAAGAAAGCACAGAGCCCCAGATTTGCTGTTGTCCTGGAGAGCTTGCAGAGCACTGGGGAAAGGCAGGCAGAGAATTCCCTGCTAGCACCTTCTCTGTGCCTGGGAAGCAGAAGTGTTCACATTGCTTCGCAGAATCGCTTTTGTGCAGAAAACAGTAACACTTGTTCAGAATGAAAGAAAGCACAGAACCCCAGATTTTATGTTGTCCTGGAGAGCTTGCAGAGCACTAAGGAAAGGCAGGCAGAGAATTCCCTGCTAGCACCTTCTCTGTGCCTGTTCACATTGCTTCGCAGAATCGCTTTTGTGCAGAAAACAGTAACACTTGTTCAGAACGAAAGAAAGCACAGAGCCCCAGATTTGCTGTTGTCCTGGAGAGCTTGCAGAGCACTGGGGAAAGGCAGGCAGAGAATTCCCTGCTAGCACCTTCTCTGTGCCTGGGAAGCAGAAGTGTTCACATTGCTTCGCAGAATCGCTTTTGTGCAGAAAACAGTAACACTTGTTCAGAACGAAAGAAAGCACAGAGCCCCAGATTTGCTGTTGTCCTGGAGAGCTTGCAGAGCACTGGGGAAAGGCAGGCAGAGAATTTCCTGCTAGCACCTTCTCTGTGCCTGGGAAGCAGAAGTGTTCACATTGCTTTGCAGAATCGCTTTTGTGCAGAAAACAGTAACACTTGTTCAGAACGAAAGAAAGCACAGAGCCCCAGATTTTATGTTGTCCTGGAGAGCTTGCAGAGCACTGGGGAAAGGCAGGCAGAGAATTCCCTGCTAGCACCTTCTCTGTGCCTGGGAAGCACAAGTGTTCACATTGCTTCGCAGAATCGCTTTTGTGCAGAAAACAATAACACTTGTTCAGAACGAAAGAAAGCACAGAGCCCCAGATTTTATGTTGTCCTGGAGAGCTTGCAGAGCACTGGGGAAAGGCAGGCAGAGAATTCCCTGCTAGCACCTTCTCTGTGCCTGGGAAGCACAAGTGTTCACATTGCTTGGCAGAATCGCTTTTGTGCAGAAAACAGTAACACTTGTTCAGAACGAAAGAAAGCACAGAGCCCCAGATTTTATGTTGTCCTGGAGAGCTTGCAGAGCACTGGGGAAAGGCAGGCAGAGAATTCCCTGCTATCACCTTCTCTGTGCCTGGGAAGCAGAATTGTTCACATTGCTTCGCAGAATCGCTTTTGTGCAGAAAACAGTAACACTTGTTCAGAACGAAAGAAAGCACAGAGCCCCAGATTTTATGTTGTCCTGGAGAGCTTGCAGAGCACTGGGGAAAGGCAGGCAGAGAATTCCCTGCTAGCACCTTCTCTGTGCCTGGGAAGCAGAAGTGTTCACATTGCTTCGCAGAATCGCTTTTGTGCAGAAAACAGTAACACTTGTTCAGAACGAAAGAAAGCACAGAACCCCAGATTTTATGTTGTCCTGGAGAGCTTGCAGAGCACTAAGGAAAGGCAGGCAGAGAATTCCCTGCTAGCACCTTCTCTGTGCCTGTTCACATTGCTTCGCAGAATCGCTTTTGTGCAGAAAACAGTAACACTTGTTCAGAATGAAAGAAAGCACAGAGCCCCAGATTTGCTGTTGTCCTGGAGAGCTTGCAGAGCACTGGGGAAAGGCAGGCAGAGAATTCCCTGCTAGCACCTTCTCTGTGCCTGGGAAGCAGAAGTGTTCACATTGCTTCGCAGAATCGCTTTTGTGCAGAAAACAGTAACACTTGTTCAGAACGAAAGAAAGCACAGAGCCCCAGATTTGCTGTTGTCCTGGAGAGCTTGCAGAGCACTGGGGAAAGGCAGGCAGAGAATTCCCTGCTAGCACCTTCTCTGTGCCTGGGAAGCAGAAGTGTTCACATTGCTTCGCAGAATTGCTTTTGTGCAGAAAACAGTAACACTTGTTCAGAACGAAAGAAAGCACAGAGCCCCAGATTTGCTGTTGTCCTGGAGAGCTTGCAGAGCACTGGGGAAAGGCAGGCAGAGAATTCCCTGCTAGCACCTTCTCTGTGCCTGGGAAGCACAAGTGTTCACATTGCTTCGCAGAATCGCTTTTGTGCAGAAAACAGTAACACTTGTTCAGAACGAAAGAAAGCACAGAGCCCCAGATTTTATGTTGTCCTGGAGAGCTTGCAGAGCACTGGGGAAAGGCAGGCAGAGAATTCCCTGCTATCACCTTCTCTGTGCCTGGGAAGCAGAAGTGTTCACATTGCTTCGCAGAATCGCTTTTGTGCAGAAAACAGTAACACTTGTTCAGAACGAAAGAAAGCACAGAGCCCCAGATTTGCTGTTGTCCTGGAGAGCTTGCAGAGCACTGGGGAAAGGCAGACAGAGAATTCCCTGCTAGCACCTTCTCTGTGCCTGGGAAGCAGAAGTGTTCACATTGCTTTGCAGAATCGCTTTTGTGCAGAAAACAGTAACACTTGTTCAGAACGAAAGAAAGCACAGAGCCCCAGATTTTATGTTGTCCTGGAGAGCTTGCAGAGCACTGGGGAAAGGCAGGCAGAGAATTCCCTGCTAGCACCTTCTCTGTGCCTGGGAAGCACAAGTGTTCACATTGCTTCGCAGAATCGCTTTTGTGCAGAAAACAATAACACTTGTTCAGAACGAAAGAAAGCACAGAGCCCCAGATTTTATGTTGTCCTGGAGAGCTTGCAGAGCACTGGGGAAAGGCAGGCAGAGAATTCCCTGCTAGCACCTTCTCTGTGCCTGGGAAGCACAAGTGTTCACATTGCTTCGCAGAATCGCTTTTGTGCAGAAAACAGTAACACTTGTTCAGAACGAAAGAAAGCACAGAGCCCCAGATTTTATGTTGTCCTGGAGAGCTTGCAGAGCACTGGGGAAAGGCAGGCAGAGAATTCCCTGCTAGCACCTTCTCTGTGCCTGGGAAGCACAAGTGTTCACATTGCTTGGCAGAATCGCTTTTGTGCAGAAAACAGTAACACTTGTTCAGAACGAAAGAAAGCACAGAGCCCCAGATTTACTGTTGTCCTGGAGAGCTTGCAGAGCACTGGGGAAAGGCAGACAGAGAATTCCCTGCTAGCACCTTCTCTGTGCCTGGGAAGCAGAAGTGTTCACATTGCTTGGCAGAATCGCTTTTGTGCAGAAAACAGTAACACTTGTTCAGAACGAAAGAAAGCACAGAGCCCCAGATTTTATGTTGTCCTGGAGAGCTTGCAGAGCACTGGGGAAAGGCAGGCAGAGAATTCCCTGCTATCACCTTCTCTGTGCCTGGGAAGCAGAATTGTTCACATTGCTTCGCAGAATCGCTTTTGTGCAGAAAACAGTAACACTTGTTCAGAACGAAAGAAAGCACAGAGCCCCAGATTTTATGTTGTCCTGGAGAGCTTGCAGAGCACTGGGGAAAGGCAGGCAGAGAATTCCCTGCTAGCACCTTCTCTGTGCCTGGGAAGCAGAAGTGTTCACATTGCTTCGCAGAATCGCTTTTGTGCAGAAAACAGTAACACTTGTTCAGAACGAAAGAAAGCACAGAGCCCCAGATTTGCTGTTGTCCTGGAGAGCTTGCAGAGCACTGGGGAAAGGCAGGCAGAGAATTCCCTGCTAGCACCTTCTCTGTGCCTGGGAAGCAGAAGTGTTCACATTGCTTCGCAGAATTGCTTTTGTGCAGAAAACAGTAACACTTGTTCAGAACGAAAGAAAGCACAGAGCCCCAGATTTGCTGTTGTCCTGGAGAGCTTGCAGAGCACTGGGGAAAGGCAGGCAGAGAATTCCCTGCTAGCACCTTCTCTGTGCCTGGGAAGCACAAGTGTTCACATTGCTTGGCAGAATCGCTTTTGTGCAGAAAACAGTAACACTTGTTCAGAACGAAAGAAAGCACAGAGCCCCAGATTTTATGTTGTCCTGGAGAGCTTGCAGAGCACTGGGGAAAGGCAGGCAGAGAATTCCCTGCTATCACCTTCTCTGTGCCTGGGAAGCAGAAGTGTTCACATTGCTTCGCAGAATCGCTTTTGTGCAGAAAACAGTAACACTTGTTCAGAACGAAAGAAAGCACAGAGCCCCAGATATTATGTTGTCCTGGAGAGCTTGCAGAGCACTGGGGAAAGGCAGGCAGAGAATTCCCTGCTAGCACCTTCTCTGTGCCTGGGAAGCAGAAGTGTTCACATTGCTTCGCAGAATTGCTTTTGTGCAGAAAATACTAACACTAGTTCAGAATGAAAGGAAGCACAGAGCCCCAGATTTGCTGTTGTCCTGGAGAGCTTGCAGAGCACTGGGGAAAGGCAGGCAGAGAATTCCCTGCTAGCACCTTCTCTGTGCCTGGGAAGCACAAGTGTTCACATTGCTTCGCAGAATCGCTTTTTTGCAGAAAATACTAACAGTAGTTCAGAACAAAAGGAAGCACAGAGCCCCAGATTTGCTGTTGTCCTGGAGAGCTTGCAGAGCACTGGGGAAAGGCAGGCAGAGAATTCCCTGCTAGCACCTTCTCTGTGCCTGGGAAGCAGAAGTGTTCACATTGCTTGGCAGAATCGCTTTTGTGCAGAAAACAGTAACACTTGTTCAGAACGAAAGAAAGCACAGAGCCCCAGATTTTATGTTGTCCTGGAGAGCTTGCAGAGCACTGGGGAAAGGCAGGCAGAGAATTCCCTGCTAGCACCTTCTCTGTGCCTGGGAAGCAGAAGTGTTCACATTGCTTCGCAGAATTGCTTTTGTGCAGAAAATACTAACACTAGTTCAGAACGAAAGGAAGCACAGAGCCCCAGATTTGCTGTTGTCCTGGAGAGCTTGCAGAGCACTGGGGAAAGGCAGGCAGAGAATTCCCTGCTAGCACCTTCTCTGTGCCTGGGAAGCACAAGTGTTCACATTGCTTCGCAGAATCGCTTTTGTGCAGAAAATACTAACACTAGTTCAGAACAAAAGGAAGCACAGAGCCCCAGATTTGCTGTTGTCCTGGAGAACTTGCAGAGCACTGGGGAAAGGCAGGCAGAGAATTTCCAGCTAGCACCTTCTCTGTGCCTGGGAAGCAGAAGTGTTCACATTGCTTTGCAGAATCGCTTTTGTGCAGAAAACAGTAACACTTGTTCAGAACGAAAGAAAGCACAGAGCCCCAGATTTTATGTTGTCCTGGAGAGCTTGCAGAGCACTGGGGAAAGGCAGGCAGAGAATTCCCTGCTAGCACCTTCTCTGTGCCTGGGAAGCAGAAGTGTTCACATTGCTTCGCAGAATCGCTTTTGTGCAGAAAACAGTAACACTTGTTCAGAACGAAAGAAAGCACAGAGCCCCAGATTTGCTGTTGTCCTGGAGAGCTTGCAGAGCACTGGGGAAAGGCAGGCAGAGAATTCCCTGCTAGCACCTTCTCTGTGCCTGGGAAGCACAAGTGTTCACATTGCTTCGCAGAATCGCTTTTGTGCAGAAAACAGTAACACTTGTTCAGAACGAAAGAAAGCACAGAGCCCCAGATTTTATGTTGTCCTGGAGAGCTTGCAGAGCACTGGGGAAAGGCAGGCAGAGAATTCCCTGCTAGCACCTTCTCTGTGCCTGGGAAGCAGAAGTGTTCACATTGCTTGGCAGAATCGCTTTTGTGCAGAAAACAGTAACACTTGTTCAGAACGAAAGAAAGCACAGAGCCCCAGATTTGCTGTTGTCCTGGAGAGCTTGCAGAGCACTGGGGAAAGGCAGACAGAGAATTCCCTGCTAGCACCTTCTCTGTGCCTGGGAAGCAGAAGTGTTCACATTGCTTGGCAGAATCGCTTTTGTGCAGAAAACAGTAACAGTTGTTCAGAACGAAAGAAAGCACAGAGCCCCAGATTTTATGTTGTCCTGGAGAGCTTGCAGAGCACTGGGGAAAGGCAGGCAGAGAATTCCCTGCTATCACCTTCTCTGTGCCTGGGAAGCAGAATTGTTCACATTGCTTCGCAGAATCGCTTTTGTGCAGAAAATACTAACACTAGTTCAGAACAAAAGGAAGCACAGAGCCCCAGATTTTATGTTGTCCTGGAGAGCTTGCAGAGCACTGGGGAAAGGCAGGCAGAGAATTCCCTGCTAGCACCTTCTCTGTGCCTGGGAAGCACAAGTGTTCACATTGCTTTGCAGAATCGCTTTTGTGCAGAAAACAGTAACACTTGTTCAGAACGAAAGAAAGCACAGAGCCCCAGATTTTATGTTGTCCTGGAGAGCTTGCAGAGCACTGGGGAAAGGCAGGCAGAGAATTCCCTGCTAGCACCTTCTCTGTGCCTGGGAAGCAGAAGTGTTCACATTGCTTCGCAGAATCGCTTTTGTGCAGAAAACAGTAACACTTGTACAGAATGAAAGAAAGCACAGAACCCCAGATTTTATGTTGTCCTGGAGAGCTTGCAGAGCACTAAGGAAAGGCAGGCAGAGAATTCCCTGCTAGCACCTTCTCTGTGCCTGTTCACATTGCTTCGCAGAATCGCTTTTGTGCAGAAAACAGTAACACTTGTTCAGAACGAAAGAAAGCACAGAGCCCCAGATTTGCTGTTGTCCTGGAGAGCTTGCAGAGCACTGGGGAAAGGCAGGCAGAGAATTCCCTGCTAGCACCTTCTCTGTGCCTGGGAAGCAGAAGTGTTCACATTGCTTCGCAGAATCGCTTTTGTGCAGAAAATACTAACACTAGTTCAGAACAAAAGGAAGCACAGAGCCCCAGATTTGCTGTTGTCCTGGAGAGCTTGCAGAGCACTGGGGAAAGGCAGGCAGAGAATTTCCTGCTAGCACCTTCTCTGTGCCTGGGAAGCAGAAGTGTTCACATTGCTTTGCAGAATCGCTTTTGTGCAGAAAACAGTAACACTTGTTCAGAACGAAAGAAAGCACAGAGCCCCAGATTTTATGTTGTCCTGGAGAGCTTGCAGAGCACTGGGGAAAGGCAGGCAGAGAATTCCCTGCTAGCACCTTCTCTGTGCCTGGGAAGCAGAAGTGTTCACATTGCTTTGCAGAATCGCTTTTGTGCAGAAAACAGTAACACTTGTTCAGAACGAAAGAAAGCACAGAGCCCCAGATTTGCTGTTGTCCTGGAGAGCTTGCAGAGCACTGGGGAAAGGCAGACAGAGAATTCCCTGCTAGCACCTTCTCTGTGCCTGGGAAGCAGAAGTGTTCACATTGCTTCGCAGAATCGCTTTTGTGCAGAAAACAGTAACAGTTGTTCAGAACGAAAGAAAGCACAGAGCCCCAGATTTTATGTTGTCCTGGAGAGCTTGCAGAGCACTGGGGAAAGGCAGGCAGAGAATTCCCTGCTAGCACCTTCTCTGTGCCTGGGAAGCACAAGTGTTCACATTGCTTCGCAGAATCGCTTTTGTGCAGAAAACAGTAACACTTGTTCAGAACGAAAGAAAGCACAGAGCCCCAGATTTTATGTTGTCCTGGAGAGCTTGCAGAGCACTGGGGAAAGGCAGGCAGAGAATTCCCTGCTAGCACCTTCTCTGTGCCTGGGAAGCAGAAGTGTTCACATTGCTTCGCAGAATCGCTTTTGTGCAGAAAACAGTAACACTTGTTCAGAACGAAAGAAAGCACAGAGCCCCAGATTTTATGTTGTCCTGGAGAGCTTGCAGAGCACTGGGGAAAGGCAGGCAGAGAATTCCCTGCTAGCACCTTCTCTGTGCCTGGGAAGCAGAAGTGTTCACATTGCTTCGCAGAATCGCTTTTGTGCAGAAAACAGTAACACTTGTTCAGAACGAAAGAAAGCACAGAGCCCCAGATTTGCTGTTGTCCTGGAGAGCTTGCAGAGCACTGGGGAAAGGCAGACAGAGAATTTCCTGCTAGCACCTTCTCTGTGCCTGGGAAGCAGAAGTGTTCACATTGCTTGGCAGAATCGCTTTTGTGCAGAAAACAGTAACACTTGTTCAGAACGAAAGAAAGCACAGAGCCCCAGATTTTATGTTGTCCTGGAGAGCTTGCAGAGCACTGGGGAAAGGCAGGCAGAGAATTCCCTGCTAGCACCTTCTCTGTGCCTGGGAAGCACAAGTGTTCACATTGCTTCGCAGAATCGCTTTTGTGCAGAAAACAGTAACACTTGTTCAGAATGAAAGAAAGCACAGAACCCCAGATTTTATGTTGTCCTGGAGAGCTTGCAGAGCACTAAGGAAAGGCAGGCAGAGAATTCCCTGCTAGCACCTTCTCTGTGCCTGTTCACATTGCTTCGCAGAATCGCTTTTGTGCAGAAAACAGTAACACTTGTTCAGAACGAAAGAAAGCACAGAGCCCCAGATTTGCTGTTGTCCTGGAGAGCTTGCAGAGCACTGGGGAAAGGCAGGCAGAGAATTCCCTGCTAGCACCTTCTCTGTGCCTGGGAAGCAGAAGTGTTCACATTGCTTTGCAGAATCGCTTTTGTGCAGAAAACAGTAACACTTGTTCAGAACGAAAGAAAGCACAGAGCCCCAGATTTTATGTTGTCCTGGAGAGCTTGCAGAGCACTGGGGAAAGGCAGGCAGAGAATTCCCTGCTAGCACCTTCTCTGTGCCTGGGAAGCACAAGTGTTCACATTGCTTCGCAGAATCGCTTTTGTGCAGAAAACAGTAACACTTGTTCAGAATGAAAGAAAGCACAGAACCCCAGATTTTATGTTGTCCTGGAGAGCTTGCAGAGCACTAAGGAAAGGCAGGCAGAGAATTCCCTGCTAGCACCTTCTCTGTGCCTGTTCACATTGCTTCGCAGAATCGCTTTTGTGCAGAAAACAGTAACACTTGTTCAGAACGAAAGAAAGCACAGAGCCCCAGATTTGCTGTTGTCCTGGAGAGCTTGCAGAGCACTGGGGAAAGGCAGGCAGAGAATTCCCTGCTAGCACCTTCTCTGTGCCTGGGAAGCAGAAGTGTTCACATTGCTTTGCAGAATCGCTTTTGTGCAGAAAACAGTAACACTTGTTCAGAACGAAAGAAAGCACAGAGCCCCAGATTTTATGTTGTCCTGGAGAGCTTGCAGAGCACTGGGGAAAGGCAGGCAGAGAATTCCCTGCTAGCACCTTCTCTGTGCCTGGGAAGCACAAGTGTTCACATTGCTTCGCAGAATCGCTTTTGTGCAGAAAACAGTAACACTTGTTCAGAATGAAAGAAAGCACAGAACCCCAGATTTTATGTTGTCCTGGAGAGCTTGCAGAGCACTAAGGAAAGGCAGGCAGAGAATTCCCTGCTAGCACCTTCTCTGTGCCTGTTCACATTGCTTCGCAGAATCGCTTTTGTGCAGAAAACAGTAACACTTGTTCAGAACGAAAGAAAGCACAGAGCCCCAGATTTGCTGTTGTCCTGGAGAGCTTGCAGAGCACTGGGGAAAGGCAGGCAGAGAATTCCCTGCTAGCACCTTCTCTGTGCCTGGGAAGCAGAAGTGTTCACATTGCTTCGCAGAATCGCTTTTGTGCAGAAAACAGTAACACTTGTTCAGAACGAAAGAAAGCACAGAACCCCAGATTTTATGTTGTCCTGGAGAGCTTGCAGAGCACTGGGGAAAGGCAGGCAGAGAATTCCCTGCTAGCACCTTCTCTGTGCCTGGGAAGCACAAGTGTTCACATTGCTTGGCAGAATCGCTTTTGTGCAGAAAACAGTAACACTTGTTCAGAACGAAAGAAAGCACAGAGCCCCAGATTTTATGTTGTCCTGGAGAGCTTGCAGAGCACTGGGGAAAGGCAGGCAGAGAATTCCCTGCTAGCACCTTCTCTGTGCCTGGGAAGCAGAAGTGTTCACATTGCTTCGCAGAATCGCTTTTGTGCAGAAAACAGTAACACTTGTTCAGAACGAAAGAAAGCACAGAGCCCCAGATTTGCTGTTGTCCTGGAGAGCTTGCAGAGCACTGGGGAAAGGCAGACAGAGAATTCCCTGCTAGCACCTTCTCTGTGCCTGGGAAGCAGAAGTGTTCACATTGCTTCGCAGAATCGCTTTTGTGCAGAAAACAGTAACAGTTGTTCAGAACGAAAGAAAGCACAGAGCCCCAGATTTTATGTTGTCCTGGAGAGCTTGCAGAGCACTGGGGAAAGGCAGGCAGAGAATTCCCTGCTAGCACCTTCTCTGTGCCTGGGAAGCACAAGTGTTCACATTGCTTCGCAGAATCGCTTTTGTGCAGAAAACAGTAACACTTGTTCAGAACGAAAGAAAGCACAGAGCCCCAGATTTTATGTTGTCCTGGAGAGCTTGCAGAGCACTGGGGAAAGGCAGGCAGAGAATTCCCTGCTAGCACCTTCTCTGTGCCTGGGAAGCACAAGTGTTCACATTGCTTCGCAGAATCGCTTTTGTGCAGAAAACAGTAACACTTGTTCAGAACGAAAGAAAGCACAGAGCCCCAGATTTTATGTTGTCCTGGAGAGCTTGCAGAGCACTGGGGAAAGGCAGGCAGAGAATTCCCTGCTAGCACCTTCTCTGTGCCTGGGAAGCAGAAGTGTTCACATTGCTTCGCAGAATCGCTTTTGTGCAGAAAACAGTAACACTTGTTCAGAACGAAAGAAAGCACAGAGCCCCAGATTTGCTGTTGTCCTGGAGAGCTTGCAGAGCACTGGGGAAAGGCAGACAGAGAATTTCCTGCTAGCACCTTCTCTGTGCCTGGGAAGCAGAAGTGTTCACATTGCTTGGCAGAATCGCTTTTGTGCAGAAAACAGTAACACTTGTTCAGAACGAAAGAAAGCACAGAGCCCCAGATTTTATGTTGTCCTGGAGAGCTTGCAGAGCACTGGGGAAAGGCAGGCAGAGAATTCCCTGCTAGCACCTTCTCTGTGCCTGGGAAGCACAAGTGTTCACATTGCTTCGCAGAATCGCTTTTGTGCAGAAAACAGTAACACTTGTTCAGAATGAAAGAAAGCACAGAACCCCAGATTTTATGTTGTCCTGGAGAGCTTGCAGAGCACTAAGGAAAGGCAGGCAGAGAATTCCCTGCTAGCACCTTCTCTGTGCCTGTTCACATTGCTTCGCAGAATCGCTTTTGTGCAGAAAACAGTAACACTTGTTCAGAACGAAAGAAAGCACAGAGCCCCAGATTTGCTGTTGTCCTGGAGAGCTTGCAGAGCACTGGGGAAAGGCAGGCAGAGAATTCCCTGCTAGCACCTTCTCTGTGCCTGGGAAGCAGAAGTGTTCACATTGCTTTGCAGAATCGCTTTTGTGCAGAAAACAGTAACACTTGTTCAGAACGAAAGAAAGCACAGAGCCCCAGATTTTATGTTGTCCTGGAGAGCTTGCAGAGCACTGGGGAAAGGCAGGCAGAGAATTCCCTGCTAGCACCTTCTCTGTGCCTGGGAAGCACAAGTGTTCACATTGCTTCGCAGAATCGCTTTTGTGCAGAAAACAGTAACACTTGTTCAGAATGAAAGAAAGCACAGAACCCCAGATTTTATGTTGTCCTGGAGAGCTTGCAGAGCACTAAGGAAAGGCAGGCAGAGAATTCCCTGCTAGCACCTTCTCTGTGCCTGTTCACATTGCTTCGCAGAATCGCTTTTGTGCAGAAAACAGTAACACTTGTTCAGAACGAAAGAAAGCACAGAGCCCCAGATTTGCTGTTGTCCTGGAGAGCTTGCAGAGCACTGGGGAAAGGCAGGCAGAGAATTCCCTGCTAGCACCTTCTCTGTGCCTGGGAAGCAGAAGTGTTCACATTGCTTCGCAGAATCGCTTTTGTGCAGAAAACAGTAACACTTGTTCAGAACGAAAGAAAGCACAGAACCCCAGATTTTATGTTGTCCTGGAGAGCTTGCAGAGCACTGGGGAAAGGCAGGCAGAGAATTCCCTGCTAGCACCTTCTCTGTGTCTGGGAAGCACAAGTGTTCACATTGCTTTGCAGAATCGCTTTTGTGCAGAAAACAGTAACACTTGTTCAGAACGAAAGAAAGCACAGAGCCCCAGATTTTATGTTGTCCTGGAGAGCTTGCAGAGCACTGGGGAAAGGCAGGCAGAGAATTCCCTGCTAGCACCTTCTCTGTGCCTGGGAAGCAGAAGTGTTCACATTGCTTTGCAGAATCGCTTTTGTGCAGAAAACAGTAACACTTGTTCAGAACGAAAGAAAGCACAGAGCCCCAGATTTTATGTTGTCCTGGAGAGCTTGCAGAGCACTGGGGAAAGGCAGGCAGAGAATTCCCTGCTAGCACCTTCTCTGTGCCTGGGAAGCACAAGTGTTCACATTGCTTCGCAGAATCGCTTTTGTGCAGAAAACAGTAACACTTGTTCAGAACGAAAGAAAGCACAGAGCCCCAGATTTTATGTTGTCCTGGAGAGCTTGCAGAGCACTGGGGAAAGGCAGGCAGAGAATTCCCTGCTAGCACCTTCTCTGTGCCTGGGAAGCAGAAGTGTTCACATTGCTTCGCAGAATCGCTTTTGTGCAGAAAACAGTAACACTTGTTCAGAACGAAAGAAAGCACAGAGCCCCAGATTTGCTGTTGTCCTGGAGAGCTTGCAGAGCACTGGGGAAAGGCAGACAGAGAATTTCCTGCTAGCACCTTCTCTGTGCCTGGGAAGCAGAAGTGTTCACATTGCTTGGCAGAATCGCTTTTGTGCAGAAAACAGTAACACTTGTTCAGAACGAAAGAAAGCACAGAGCCCCAGATTTTATGTTGTCCTGGAGAGCTTGCAGAGCACTGGGGAAAGGCAGGCAGAGAATTCCCTGCTAGCACCTTCTCTGTGCCTGGGAAGCACAAGTGTTCACATTGCTTCGCAGAATCGCTTTTGTGCAGAAAACAGTAACACTTGTTCAGAATGAAAGAAAGCACAGAACCCCAGATTTTATGTTGTCCTGGAGAGCTTGCAGAGCACTAAGGAAAGGCAGGCAGAGAATTCCCTGCTAGCACCTTCTCTGTGCCTGTTCACATTGCTTCGCAGAATCGCTTTTGTGCAGAAAACAGTAACACTTGTTCAGAACGAAAGAAAGCACAGAGCCCCAGATTTGCTGTTGTCCTGGAGAGCTTGCAGAGCACTGGGGAAAGGCAGGCAGAGAATTCCCTGCTAGCACCTTCTCTGTGCCTGGGAAGCAGAAGTGTTCACATTGCTTCGCAGAATCGCTTTTGTGCAGAAAACAGTAACACTTGTTCAGAACGAAAGAAAGCACAGAACCCCAGATTTTATGTTGTCCTGGAGAGCTTGCAGAGCACTGGGGAAAGGCAGGCAGAGAATTCCCTGCTAGCACCTTCTCTGTGTCTGGGAAGCACAAGTGTTCACATTGCTTTGCAGAATCGCTTTTGTGCAGAAAACAGTAACACTTGTTCAGAACGAAAGAAAGCACAGAGCCCCAGATTTTATGTTGTCCTGGAGAGCTTGCAGAGCACTGGGGAAAGGCAGGCAGAGAATTCCCTGCTAGCACCTTCTCTGTGCCTGGGAAGCAGAAGTGTTCACATTGCTTTGCAGAATCGCTTTTGTGCAGAAAACAGTAACACTTGTTCAGAACGAAAGAAAGCACAGAGCCCCAGATTTTATGTTGTCCTGGAGAGCTTGCAGAGCACTGGGGAAAGGCAGGCAGAGAATTCCCTGCTAGCACCTTCTCTGTGCCTGGGAAGCACAAGTGTTCACATTGCTTCGCAGAATCGCTTTTGTGCAGAAAACAGTAACACTTGTTCAGAACGAAAGAAAGCACAGAGCCCCAGATTTGCTGTTGTCCTGGAGAGCTTGCAGAGCACTGGGGAAAGGCAGGCAGAGAATTCCCTGCTAGCACCTTCTCTGTGCCTGGGAAGCAGAAGTGTTCACATTGCTTGGCAGAATCGCTTTTGTGCAGAAAACAGTAACACTTGTTCAGAACGAAAGAAAGCACAGAGCCCCAGATTTTATGTTGTCCTGGAGAGCTTGCAGAGCACTGGGGAAAGGCAGGCAGAGAATTCCCTGCTAGCACCTTCTCTGTGCCTGGGAAGCACAAGTGTTCACATTGCTTCGCAGAATCGCTTTTGTGCAGAAAACAGTAACACTTGTTCAGAACGAAAGAAAGCACAGAGCCCCAGATTTTATGTTGTCCTGGAGAGCTTGCAGAGCACTGGGGAAAGGCAGGCAGAGAATTCCCTGCTAGCACCTTCTCTGTGCCTGGGAAGCAGAAGTGTTCACATTGCTTCGCAGAATCGCTTTTGTGCAGAAAACAGTAACACTTGTTCAGAACGAAAGAAAGCACAGAGCCCCAGATTTGCTGTTGTCCTGGAGAGCTTGCAGAGCACTGGGGAAAGGCAGACAGAGAATTTCCTGCTAGCACCTTCTCTGTGCCTGGGAAGCAGAAGTGTTCACATTGCTTGGCAGAATCGCTTTTGTGCAGAAAACAGTAACACTTGTTCAGAACGAAAGAAAGCACAGAGCCCCAGATTTTATGTTGTCCTGGAGAGCTTGCAGAGCACTGGGGAAAGGCAGGCAGAGAATTCCCTGCTAGCACCTTCTCTGTGCCTGGGAAGCACAAGTGTTCACATTGCTTCGCAGAATCGCTTTTGTGCAGAAAACAGTAACACTTGTTCAGAATGAAAGAAAGCACAGAACCCCAGATTTTATGTTGTCCTGGAGAGCTTGCAGAGCACTAAGGAAAGGCAGGCAGAGAATTCCCTGCTAGCACCTTCTCTGTGCCTGTTCACATTGCTTCGCAGAATCGCTTTTGTGCAGAAAACAGTAACACTTGTTCAGAACGAAAGAAAGCACAGAGCCCCAGATTTGCTGTTGTCCTGGAGAGCTTGCAGAGCACTGGGGAAAGGCAGGCAGAGAATTCCCTGCTAGCACCTTCTCTGTGCCTGGGAAGCAGAAGTGTTCACATTGCTTTGCAGAATCGCTTTTGTGCAGAAAACAGTAACACTTGTTCAGAACGAAAGAAAGCACAGAGCCCCAGATTTTATGTTGTCCTGGAGAGCTTGCAGAGCACTGGGGAAAGGCAGGCAGAGAATTCCCTGCTAGCACCTTCTCTGTGCCTGGGAAGCACAAGTGTTCACATTGCTTCGCAGAATCGCTTTTGTGCAGAAAACAGTAACACTTGTTCAGAATGAAAGAAAGCACAGAACCCCAGATTTTATGTTGTCCTGGAGAGCTTGCAGAGCACTAAGGAAAGGCAGGCAGAGAATTCCCTGCTAGCACCTTCTCTGTGCCTGTTCACATTGCTTCGCAGAATCGCTTTTGTGCAGAAAACAGTAACACTTGTTCAGAACGAAAGAAAGCACAGAGCCCCAGATTTGCTGTTGTCCTGGAGAGCTTGCAGAGCACTGGGGAAAGGCAGGCAGAGAATTCCCTGCTAGCACCTTCTCTGTGCCTGGGAAGCAGAAGTGTTCACATTGCTTTGCAGAATCGCTTTTGTGCAGAAAACAGTAACACTTGTTCAGAACGAAAGAAAGCACAGAGCCCCAGATTTTATGTTGTCCTGGAGAGCTTGCAGAGCACTGGGGAAAGGCAGGCAGAGAATTCCCTGCTAGCACCTTCTCTGTGCCTGGGAAGCACAAGTGTTCACATTGCTTCGCAGAATCGCTTTTGTGCAGAAAACAGTAACACTTGTTCAGAATGAAAGAAAGCACAGAACCCCAGATTTTATGTTGTCCTGGAGAGCTTGCAGAGCACTAAGGAAAGGCAGGCAGAGAATTCCCTGCTAGCACCTTCTCTGTGCCTGTTCACATTGCTTCGCAGAATCGCTTTTGTGCAGAAAACAGTAACACTTGTTCAGAACGAAAGAAAGCACAGAGCCCCAGATTTGCTGTTGTCCTGGAGAGCTTGCAGAGCACTGGGGAAAGGCAGGCAGAGAATTCCCTGCTAGCACCTTCTCTGTGCCTGGGAAGCAGAAGTGTTCACATTGCTTCGCAGAATCGCTTTTGTGCAGAAAACAGTAACACTTGTTCAGAACGAAAGAAAGCACAGAACCCCAGATTTTATGTTGTCCTGGAGAGCTTGCAGAGCACTGGGGAAAGGCAGGCAGAGAATTCCCTGCTAGCACCTTCTCTGTGCCTGGGAAGCACAAGTGTTCACATTGCTTGGCAGAATCGCTTTTGTGCAGAAAACAGTAACACTTGTTCAGAACGAAAGAAAGCACAGAGCCCCAGATTTTATGTTGTCCTGGAGAGCTTGCAGAGCACTGGGGAAAGGCAGGCAGAGAATTCCCTGCTAGCACCTTCTCTGTGCCTGGGAAGCAGAAGTGTTCACATTGCTTCGCAGAATCGCTTTTGTGCAGAAAACAGTAACACTTGTTCAGAACGAAAGAAAGCACAGAGCCCCAGATTTGCTGTTGTCCTGGAGAGCTTGCAGAGCACTGGGGAAAGGCAGACAGAGAATTCCCTGCTAGCACCTTCTCTGTGCCTGGGAAGCAGAAGTGTTCACATTGCTTCGCAGAATCGCTTTTGTGCAGAAAACAGTAACAGTTGTTCAGAACGAAAGAAAGCACAGAGCCCCAGATTTTATGTTGTCCTGGAGAGCTTGCAGAGCACTGGGGAAAGGCAGGCAGAGAATTCCCTGCTAGCACCTTCTCTGTGCCTGGGAAGCACAAGTGTTCACATTGCTTCGCAGAATCGCTTTTGTGCAGAAAACAGTAACACTTGTTCAGAACGAAAGAAAGCACAGAGCCCCAGATTTTATGTTGTCCTGGAGAGCTTGCAGAGCACTGGGGAAAGGCAGGCAGAGAATTCCCTGCTAGCACCTTCTCTGTGCCTGGGAAGCACAAGTGTTCACATTGCTTCGCAGAATCGCTTTTGTGCAGAAAACAGTAACACTTGTTCAGAACGAAAGAAAGCACAGAGCCCCAGATTTTATGTTGTCCTGGAGAGCTTGCAGAGCACTGGGGAAAGGCAGGCAGAGAATTCCCTGCTAGCACCTTCTCTGTGCCTGGGAAGCAGAAGTGTTCACATTGCTTCGCAGAATCGCTTTTGTGCAGAAAACAGTAACACTTGTTCAGAACGAAAGAAAGCACAGAGCCCCAGATTTGCTGTTGTCCTGGAGAGCTTGCAGAGCACTGGGGAAAGGCAGACAGAGAATTTCCTGCTAGCACCTTCTCTGTGCCTGGGAAGCAGAAGTGTTCACATTGCTTGGCAGAATCGCTTTTGTGCAGAAAACAGTAACACTTGTTCAGAACGAAAGAAAGCACAGAGCCCCAGATTTTATGTTGTCCTGGAGAGCTTGCAGAGCACTGGGGAAAGGCAGGCAGAGAATTCCCTGCTAGCACCTTCTCTGTGCCTGGGAAGCACAAGTGTTCACATTGCTTCGCAGAATCGCTTTTGTGCAGAAAACAGTAACACTTGTTCAGAATGAAAGAAAGCACAGAACCCCAGATTTTATGTTGTCCTGGAGAGCTTGCAGAGCACTAAGGAAAGGCAGGCAGAGAATTCCCTGCTAGCACCTTCTCTGTGCCTGTTCACATTGCTTCGCAGAATCGCTTTTGTGCAGAAAACAGTAACACTTGTTCAGAACGAAAGAAAGCACAGAGCCCCAGATTTGCTGTTGTCCTGGAGAGCTTGCAGAGCACTGGGGAAAGGCAGGCAGAGAATTCCCTGCTAGCACCTTCTCTGTGCCTGGGAAGCAGAAGTGTTCACATTGCTTTGCAGAATCGCTTTTGTGCAGAAAACAGTAACACTTGTTCAGAACGAAAGAAAGCACAGAGCCCCAGATTTTATGTTGTCCTGGAGAGCTTGCAGAGCACTGGGGAAAGGCAGGCAGAGAATTCCCTGCTAGCACCTTCTCTGTGCCTGGGAAGCACAAGTGTTCACATTGCTTCGCAGAATCGCTTTTGTGCAGAAAACAGTAACACTTGTTCAGAATGAAAGAAAGCACAGAACCCCAGATTTTATGTTGTCCTGGAGAGCTTGCAGAGCACTAAGGAAAGGCAGGCAGAGAATTCCCTGCTAGCACCTTCTCTGTGCCTGTTCACATTGCTTCGCAGAATCGCTTTTGTGCAGAAAACAGTAACACTTGTTCAGAACGAAAGAAAGCACAGAGCCCCAGATTTGCTGTTGTCCTGGAGAGCTTGCAGAGCACTGGGGAAAGGCAGGCAGAGAATTCCCTGCTAGCACCTTCTCTGTGCCTGGGAAGCAGAAGTGTTCACATTGCTTCGCAGAATCGCTTTTGTGCAGAAAACAGTAACACTTGTTCAGAACGAAAGAAAGCACAGAACCCCAGATTTTATGTTGTCCTGGAGAGCTTGCAGAGCACTGGGGAAAGGCAGGCAGAGAATTCCCTGCTAGCACCTTCTCTGTGTCTGGGAAGCACAAGTGTTCACATTGCTTTGCAGAATCGCTTTTGTGCAGAAAACAGTAACACTTGTTCAGAACGAAAGAAAGCACAGAGCCCCAGATTTTATGTTGTCCTGGAGAGCTTGCAGAGCACTGGGGAAAGGCAGGCAGAGAATTCCCTGCTAGCACCTTCTCTGTGCCTGGGAAGCAGAAGTGTTCACATTGCTTTGCAGAATCGCTTTTGTGCAGAAAACAGTAACACTTGTTCAGAACGAAAGAAAGCACAGAGCCCCAGATTTTATGTTGTCCTGGAGAGCTTGCAGAGCACTGGGGAAAGGCAGGCAGAGAATTCCCTGCTAGCACCTTCTCTGTGCCTGGGAAGCACAAGTGTTCACATTGCTTCGCAGAATCGCTTTTGTGCAGAAAACAGTAACACTTGTTCAGAACGAAAGAAAGCACAGAGCCCCAGATTTTATGTTGTCCTGGAGAGCTTGCAGAGCACTGGGGAAAGGCAGGCAGAGAATTCCCTGCTAGCACCTTCTCTGTGCCTGGGAAGCAGAAGTGTTCACATTGCTTCGCAGAATCGCTTTTGTGCAGAAAACAGTAACACTTGTTCAGAACGAAAGAAAGCACAGAGCCCCAGATTTGCTGTTGTCCTGGAGAGCTTGCAGAGCACTGGGGAAAGGCAGACAGAGAATTTCCTGCTAGCACCTTCTCTGTGCCTGGGAAGCAGAAGTGTTCACATTGCTTGGCAGAATCGCTTTTGTGCAGAAAACAGTAACACTTGTTCAGAACGAAAGAAAGCACAGAGCCCCAGATTTTATGTTGTCCTGGAGAGCTTGCAGAGCACTGGGGAAAGGCAGGCAGAGAATTCCCTGCTAGCACCTTCTCTGTGCCTGGGAAGCACAAGTGTTCACATTGCTTCGCAGAATCGCTTTTGTGCAGAAAACAGTAACACTTGTTCAGAATGAAAGAAAGCACAGAACCCCAGATTTTATGTTGTCCTGGAGAGCTTGCAGAGCACTAAGGAAAGGCAGGCAGAGAATTCCCTGCTAGCACCTTCTCTGTGCCTGTTCACATTGCTTCGCAGAATCGCTTTTGTGCAGAAAACAGTAACACTTGTTCAGAACGAAAGAAAGCACAGAGCCCCAGATTTGCTGTTGTCCTGGAGAGCTTGCAGAGCACTGGGGAAAGGCAGGCAGAGAATTCCCTGCTAGCACCTTCTCTGTGCCTGGGAAGCAGAAGTGTTCACATTGCTTCGCAGAATCGCTTTTGTGCAGAAAACAGTAACACTTGTTCAGAACGAAAGAAAGCACAGAACCCCAGATTTTATGTTGTCCTGGAGAGCTTGCAGAGCACTGGGGAAAGGCAGGCAGAGAATTCCCTGCTAGCACCTTCTCTGTGTCTGGGAAGCACAAGTGTTCACATTGCTTTGCAGAATCGCTTTTGTGCAGAAAACAGTAACACTTGTTCAGAACGAAAGAAAGCACAGAGCCCCAGATTTTATGTTGTCCTGGAGAGCTTGCAGAGCACTGGGGAAAGGCAGGCAGAGAATTCCCTGCTAGCACCTTCTCTGTGCCTGGGAAGCACAAGTGTTCACATTGCTTCGCAGAATCGCTTTTGTGCAGAAAACAGTAACACTTGTTCAGAACGAAAGAAAGCACAGAGCCCCAGATTTTATGTTGTCCTGGAGAGCTTGCAGAGCACTGGGGAAAGGCAGGCAGAGAATTCCCTGCTAGCACCTTCTCTGTGCCTGGGAAGCAGAAGTGTTCACATTGCTTGGCAGAATCGCTTTTGTGCAGAAAACAGTAACACTTGTTCAGAACGAAAGAAAGCACAGAGCCCCAGATTTTATGTTGTCCTGGAGAGCTTGCAGAGCACTGGGGAAAGGCAGGCAGAGAATTCCCTGCTAGCACCTTCTCTGTGCCTGGGAAGCACAAGTGTTCATATTGCTTAGCAGAATCGCTTTTGTGCAGAAAACAGTAACACTTGTTCAGAATGAAAGAAAGCACAGAACCCCAGATTTTATGTTGTCCTGGAGAGCTTGCAGAGCACTAAGGAAAGGCAGGCAGAGAATTCCCTGCTAGCACCTTCTCTGTGCCTGTTCACATTGCTTGGCAGAATCGCTTTTGTGCAGAAAACAGTAACACTTGTTCAGAACGAAAGAAAGCACAGAGCCCCAGATTTGCTGTTGTCCTGGAGAGCTTGCAGAGCACTGGGGAAAGGCAGGCAGAGAATTCCCTGCTATCACCTTCTCTGTGCCTGGGAAGCACAAGTGTTCACATTGCTTCGCAGAATCGCTTTTGTGCAGAAAACAGTAACACTTGTTCAGAACGAAAGAAAGCACAGAGCCCCAGATTTTATGTTGTCCTGGAGAGCTTGCAGAGCACTGGGGAAAGGCAGGCAGAGAATTCCCTGCTAGCACCTTCTCTGTGTCTGGGAAGCACAAGTGTTCACATTGCTTTGCAGAATCGCTTTTGTGCAGAAAACAGTAACACTTGTTCAGAACGAAAGAAAGCACAGAGCCCCAGATTTTATGTTGTCCTGGAGAGCTTGCAGAGCACTGGGGAAAGGCAGGCAGAGAATTCCCTGCTAGCACCTTCTCTGTGCCTGGGAAGCAGAAGTGTTCACATTGCTTTGCAGAATCGCTTTTGTGCAGAAAACAGTAACACTTGTTCAGAACGAAAGAAAGCACAGAGCCCCAGATTTTATGTTGTCCTGGAGAGCTTGCAGAGCACTGGGGAAAGGCAGGCAGAGAATTCCCTGCTAGCACCTTCTCTGTGCCTGGGAAGCACAAGTGTTCACATTGCTTCGCAGAATCGCTTTTGTGCAGAAAACAGTAACACTTGTTCAGAATGAAAGAAAGCACAGAACCCCAGATTTTATGTTGTCCTGGAGAGCTTGCAGAGCACTAAGGAAAGGCAGGCAGAGAATTCCCTGCTAGCACCTTCTCTGTGCCTGTTCACATTGCTTCGCAGAATCGCTTTTGTGCAGAAAACAGTAACAGTTGTTCAGAACGAAAGAAAGCACAGAGCCCCAGATTTGCTGTTGTCCTGGAGAGCTTGCAGAGCACTGGGGAAAGGCAGGCAGAGAATTCCCTGCTAGCACCTTCTCTGTGCCTGGGAAGCAGAAGTGTTCACATTGCTTCGCAGAATCGCTTTTGTGCAGAAAACAGTAACACTTGTTCAGAACGAAAGAAAGCACAGAACCTCAGATTTTATGTTGTCCTGGAGAGCTTGCAGAGCACTGGGGAAAGGCAGGCAGAGAATTCCCTGCTAGCACCTTCTCTGTGTCTGGGAAGCACAAGTGTTCACATTGCTTTGCAGAATCGCTTTTGTGCAGAAAACAGTAACACTTGTTCAGAACGAAAGAAAGCACAGAGCCCCAGATTTTATGTTGTCCTGGAGAGCTTGCAGAGCACTGGGGAAAGGCAGGCAGAGAATTCCCTGCTAGCACCTTCTCTGTGCCTGGGAAGCAGAAGTGTTCACATTGCTTTGCAGAATCGCTTTTGTGCAGAAAACAGTAACACTTGTTCAGAACGAAAGAAAGCACAGAGCCCCAGATTTTATGTTGTCCTGGAGAGCTTGCAGAGCACTGGGGAAAGGCAGGCAGAGAATTCCCTGCTAGCACCTTCTCTGTGCCTGGGAAGCACAAGTGTTCACATTGCTTCGCAGAATCGCTTTTGTGCAGAAAACAGTAACACTTGTTCAGAACGAAAGAAAGCACAGAGCCCCAGATTTTATGTTGTCCTGGAGAGCTTGCAGAGCACTGGGGAAAGGCAGGCAGAGAATTCCCTGCTAGCACCTTCTCTGTGCCTGGGAAGCAGAAGTGTTCACATTGCTTGGCAGAATCGCTTTTGTGCAGAAAACAGTAACACTTGTTCAGAACGAAAGAAAGCACAGAGCCCCAGATTTTATGTTGTCCTGGAGAGCTTGCAGAGCACTGGGGAAAGGCAGGCAGAGAATTCCCTGCTAGCACCTTCTCTGTGCCTGGGAAGCACAAGTGTTCATATTGCTTCGCAGAATCGCTTTTGTGCAGAAAACAGTAACACTTGTTCAGAACGAAAGAAAGCACAGAGCCCCAGATTTTATGTTGTCCTGGAGAGCTTGCAGAGCACTGGGGAAAGGCAGGCAGAGAATTCCCTGCTAGCACCTTCTCTGTGCCTGGGAAGCAGAAGTGTTCACATTGCTTCGCAGAATCGCTTTTGTGCAGAAAACAGTAACACTTGTTCAGAATGAAAGAAAGCACAGAACCCCAGATTTTATGTTGTCCTGGAGAGCTTGCAGAGCACTAAGGAAAGGCAGGCAGAGAATTCCCTGCTAGCACCTTCTCTGTGCCTGTTCACATTGCTTGGCAGAATCGCTTTTGTGCAGAAAACAGTAACACTTGTTCAGAACGAAAGAAAGCACAGAGCCCCAGATTTGCTGTTGTCCTGGAGAGCTTGCAGAGCACTGGGGAAAGGCAGGCAGAGAATTCCCTGCTATCACCTTCTCTGTGCCTGGGAAGCACAAGTGTTCACATTGCTTCGCAGAATCGCTTTTGTGCAGAAAACAGTAACACTTGTTCAGAACGAAAGAAAGCACAGAGCCCCAGATTTTATGTTGTCCTGGAGAGCTTGCAGAGCACTGGGGAAAGGCAGGCAGAGAATTCCCTGCTAGCACCTTCTCTGTGTCTGGGAAGCACAAGTGTTCACATTGCTTTGCAGAATCGCTTTTGTGCAGAAAACAGTAACACTTGTTCAGAACGAAAGAAAGCACAGAGCCCCAGATTTTATGTTGTCCTGGAGAGCTTGCAGAGCACTGGGGAAAGGCAGGCAGAGAATTCCCTGCTAGCACCTTCTCTGTGCCTGGGAAGCAGAAGTGTTCACATTGCTTTGCAGAATCGCTTTTGTGCAGAAAACAGTAACACTTGTTCAGAACGAAAGAAAGCACAGAGCCCCAGATTTTATGTTGTCCTGGAGAGCTTGCAGAGCACTGGGGAAAGGCAGGCAGAGAATTCCCTGCTAGCACCTTCTCTGTGCCTGGGAAGCACAAGTGTTCACATTGCTTCGCAGAATCGCTTTTGTGCAGAAAACAGTAACACTTGTTCAGAACGAAAGAAAGCACAGAGCCCCAGATTTGCTGTTGTCCTGGAGAGCTTGCAGAGCACTGGGGAAAGGCAGGCAGAGAATTCCCTGCTAGCACCTTCTCTGTGCCTGGGAAGCACAAGTGTTCACATTGCTTGGCAGAATCGCTTTTGTGCAGAAAACAGTAACACTTGTTCAGAACGAAAGAAAGCACAGAGCCCCAGATTTTATGTTGTCCTGGAGAGCTTGCAGAGCACTGGGGAAAGGCAGGCAGAGAATTCCCTGCTAGCACCTTCTCTGTGCCTGGGAAGCACAAGTGTTCACATTGCTTCGCAGAATCGCTTTTGTGCAGAAAACAGTAACACTTGTTCAGAACGAAAGAAAGCACAGAGCCCCAGATTTTATGTTGTCCTGGAGAGCTTGCAGAGCACTGGGGAAAGGCAGGCAGAGAATTCCCTGCTAGCACCTTCTCTGTGCCTGGGAAGCACAAGTGTTCACATTGCTTCGCAGAATCGCTTTTGTGCAGAAAACAGTAACACTTGTTCAGAACGAAAGAAAGCACAGAGCCCCAGATTTTATGTTGTCCTGGAGAGCTTGCAGAGCACTGGGGAAAGGCAGGCAGAGAATTCCCTGCTAGCACCTTCTCTGTGCCTGGGAAGCACAAGTGTTCACATTGCTTGGCAGAATCGCTTTTGTGCAGAAAACAGTAACACTTGTTCAGAACGAAAGAAAGCACAGAGCCCCAGATTTTATGTTGTCCTGGAGAGCTTGCAGAGCACTGGGGAAAGGCAGGCAGAGAATTCCCTGCTAGCACCTTCTCTGTGCCTGGGAAGCACAAGTGTTCATATTGCTTCGCAGAATCGCTTTTGTGCAGAAAACAGTAACACTTGTTCAGAACGAAAGAAAGCACAGAGCCCCAGATTTTATGTTGTCCTGGAGAGCTTGCAGAGCACTGGGGAAAGGCAGGCAGAGAATTCCCTGCTAGCACCTTCTCTGTGCCTGGGAAGCAGAAGTGTTCACATTGCTTCGCAGAATCGCTTTTGTGCAGAAAACAGTAACACTTGTTCAGAACGAAAGAAAGCACAGAGCCCCAGATTTTATGTTGTCCTGGAGAGCTTGCAGAGCACTGGGGAAAGGCAGGCAGAGAATTCCCTGCTAGCACCTTCTCTGTGCCTGGGAAGCAGAAGTGTTCACATTGCTTCGCAGAATCGCTTTTGTGCAGAAAACAGTAACACTTGTTCAGAATGAAAGAAAGCACAGAACCCCAGATTTTATGTTGTCCTGGAGAGCTTGCAGAGCACTAAGGAAAGGCAGGCAGAGAATTCCCTGCTAGCACCTTCTCTGTGCCTGTTCACATTGCTTCGCAGAATCGCTTTTGTGCAGAAAACAGTAACACTTGTTCAGAACGAAAGAAAGCACAGAGCCCCAGATTTGCTGTTGTCCTGGAGAGCTTGCAGAGCACTGGGGAAAGGCAGGCAGAGAATTCCCTGCTATCACCTTCTCTGTGCCTGGGAAGCACAAGTGTTCACATTGCTTCGCAGAATCGCTTTTGTGCAGAAAACAGTAACACTTGTTCAGAACGAAAGAAAGCACAGAACCCCAGATTTTATGTTGTCCTGGAGAGCTTGCAGAGCACTGGGGAAAGGCAGGCAGAGAATTCCCTGCTAGCACCTTCTCTGTGTCTGGGAAGCACAAGTGTTCACATTGCTTTGCAGAATCGCTTTTGTGCAGAAAACAGTAACACTTGTTCAGAACGAAAGAAAGCACAGAGCCCCAGATTTTATGTTGTCCTGGAGAGCTTGCAGAGCACTGGGGAAAGGCAGGCAGAGAATTCCCTGCTAGCACCTTCTCTGTGCCTGGGAAGCAGAAGTGTTCACATTGCTTGGCAGAATCGCTTTTGTGCAGAAAACAGTAACACTTGTTCAGAACGAAAGAAAGCACAGAGCCCCAGATTTTATGTTGTCCTGGAGAGCTTGCAGAGCACTGGGGAAAGGCAGGCAGAGAATTCCCTGCTAGCACCTTCTCTGTGCCTGGGAAGCAGAAGTGTTCACATTGCTTCGCAGAATCGCTTTTGTGCAGAAAACAGTAACACTTGTTCAGAACGAAAGAAAGCACAGAGCCCCAGATTTGCTGTTGTCCTGGAGAGCTTGCAGAGCACTGGGGAAAGGCAGGCAGAGAATTCCCTGCTAGCACCTTCTCTGTGCCTGGGAAGCAGAAGTGTTCACATTGCTTCGCAGAATCGCTTTTGTGCAGAAAACAGTAACACTTGTTCAGAACGAAAGAAAGCACAGAGCCCCAGATTTTATGTTGTCCTGGAGAGCTTGCAGAGCACTGGGGAAAGGCAGGCAGAGAATTCCCTGCTAGCACCTTCTCTGTGCCTGGGAAGCACAAGTGTTCACATTGCTTCGCAGAATCGCTTTTGTGCAGAAAACAGTAACACTTGTTCAGAACGAAAGAAAGCACAGAGCCCCAGATTTTATGTTGTCCTGGAGAGCTTGCAGAGCACTGGGGAAAGGCAGGCAGAGAATTCCCTGCTAGCACCTTCTCTGTGCCTGGGAAGCAGAAGTGTTCACATTGCTTCGCAGAATCGCTTTTGTGCAGAAAACAGTAACACTTGTTCAGAACGAAAGAAAGCACAGAGCCCCAGATTTGCTGTTGTCCTGGAGAGCTTGCAGAGCACTGGGGAAAGGCAGGCAGAGAATTCCCTGCTAGCACCTTCTCTGTGCCTGGGAAGCACAAGTGTTCATATTGCTTCGCAGAATCGCTTTTGTGCAGAAAACAGTAACACTTGTTCAGAACGAAAGAAAGCACAGAGCCCCAGATTTGCTGTTGTCCTGGAGAGCTTGCAGAGCACTGGGGAAAGGCAGGCAGAGAATTCCCTGCTAGCACCTTCTCTGTGCCTGGGAAGCAGAAGTGTTCACATTGCTTCGCAGAATCGCTTTTGTGCAGAAAACAGTAACACTTGTTCAGAACGAAAGAAAGCACAGAGCCCCAGATTTTATGTTGTCCTGGAGAGCTTGCAGAGCACTGGGGAAAGGCAGGCAGAGAATTCCCTGCTAGCACCTTCTCTGTGCCTGGGAAGCAGAAGTGTTCACATTGCTTCGCAGAATCGCTTTTGTGCAGAAAACAGTAACACTTGTTCAGAACGAAAGAAAGCACAGAGCCCCAGATTTTATGTTGTCCTGGAGAGCTTGCAGAGCACTGGGGAAAGGCAGGCAGAGAATTCCCTGCTAGCACCTTCTCTGTGCCTGGGAAGCACAAGTGTTCACATTGCTTCGCAGAATCGCTTTTGTGCAGAAAACAGTAACACTTGTTCAGAACGAAAGAAAGCACAGAGCCCCAGATTTTATGTTGTCCTGGAGAGCTTGCAGAGCACTGGGGAAAGGCAGGCAGAGAATTCCCTGCTAGCACCTTCTCTGTGCCTGTTCACATTGCTTCGCAGAATCGCTTTTGTGCAGAAAACAGTAACACTTGTTCAGAACGAAAGAAAGCACAGAGCCCCAGATTTGCTGTTGTCCTGGAGAGCTTGCAGAGCACTGGGGAAAGGCAGGCAGAGAATTCCCTGCTAGCACCTTCTCTGTGCCTGGGAAGCACAAGTGTTCACATTGCTTTGCAGAATCGCTTTTGTGCAGAAAACAGTAACACTTGTTCAGAACGAAAGAAAGCACAGAGCCCCAGATTTTATGTTGTCCTGGAGAGCTTGCAGAGCACTGGGGAAAGGCAGACAGAGAATTCCCTGCTAGCACCTTCTCTGTGCCTGGGAAGCAGAAGTGTTCACATTGCTTCGCAGAATCGCTTTTGTGCAGAAAACAGTAACACTTGTTCAGAATGAAAGAAAGCACAGAACCCCAGATTTTATGTTGTCCTGGAGAGCTTGCAGAGCACTGGGGAAAGGCAGGCAGAGAATTCCCTGCTAGCACCTTCTCTGTGTCTGGGAAGCACAAGTGTTCACATTGCTTTGCAGAATCGCTTTTGTGCAGAAAACAGTAACACTTGTTCAGAACGAAAGAAAGCACAGAGCCCCAGATTTTATGTTGTCCTGGAGAGCTTGCAGAGCACTGGGGAAAGGCAGGCAGAGAATTCCCTGCTAGCACCTTCTCTGTGCCTGGGAAGCAGAAGTGTTCACATTGCTTTGCAGAATCGCTTTTGTGCAGAAAACAGTAACACTTGTTCAGAACGAAAGAAAGCACAGAGCCCCAGATTTTATGTTGTCCTGGAGAGCTTGCAGAGCACTGGGGAAAGGCAGGCAGAGAATTCCCTGCTAGCACCTTCTCTGTGCCTGGGAAGCACAAGTGTTCACATTGCTTCGCAGAATCGCTTTTGTGCAGAAAACAGTAACACTTGTTCAGAACGAAAGAAAGCACAGAGCCCCAGATTTGCTGTTGTCCTGGAGAGCTTGCAGAGCACTGGGGAAAGGCAGGCAGAGAATTCCCTGCTAGCACCTTCTCTGTGCCTGGGAAGCACAAGTGTTCATATTGCTTTGCAGAATCGCTTTTGTGCAGAAAACAGTAACACTTGTTCAGAACGAAAGAAAGCACAGAGCCCCAGATTTGCTGTTGTCCTGGAGAGCTTGCAGAGCACTGGGGAAAGGCAGGCAGAGAATTCCCTGCTAGCACCTTCTCTGTGCCTGGGAAGCAGAAGTGTTCACATTGCTTGGCAGAATCGCTTTTGTGCAGAAAACAGTAACACTTGTTCAGAACGAAAGAAAGCACAGAGCCCCAGATTTTATGTTGTCCTGGAGAGCTTGCAGAGCACTGGGGAAAGGCAGGCAGAGAATTCCCTGCTAGCACCTTCTCTGTGCCTGGGAAGCACAAGTGTTCACATTGCTTCGCAGAATCGCTTTTGTGCAGAAAACAGTAACACTTGTTCAGAACGAAAGAAAGCACAGAGCCCCAGATTTTATGTTGTCCTGGAGAGCTTGCAGAGCACTGGGGAAAGGCAGGCAGAGAATTCCCTGCTAGCACCTTCTCTGTGCCTGGGAAGCAGAAGTGTTCACATTGCTTCGCAGAATCGCTTTTGTGCAGAAAACAGTAACACTTGTTCAGAACGAAAGAAAGCACAGAACCCCAGATTTTATGTTGTCCTGGAGAGCTTGCAGAGCACTAAGGAAAGGCAGGCAGAGAATTCCCTGCTAGCACCTTCTCTGTGCCTGTTCACATTGCTTCGCAGAATCGCTTTTGTGCAGAAAACAGTAACACTTGTTCAGAACGAAAGAAAGCACAGAGCCCCAGATTTGCTGTTGTCCTGGAGAGCTTGCAGAGCACTGGGGAAAGGCAGGCAGAGAATTCCCTGCTATCACCTTCTCTGTGCCTGGGAAGCACAAGTGTTCACATTGCTTCGCAGAATCGCTTTTGTGCAGAAAACAGTAACACTTGTTCAGAACGAAAGAAAGCACAGAACCCCAGATTTTATGTTGTCCTGGAGAGCTTGCAGAGCACTGGGGAAAGGCAGGCAGAGAATTCCCTGCTAGCACCTTCTCTGTGTCTGGGAAGCACAAGTGTTCACATTGCTTTGCAGAATCGCTTTTGTGCAGAAAACAGTAACACTTGTTCAGAACGAAAGAAAGCACAGAGCCCCAGATTTTATGTTGTCCTGGAGAGCTTGCAGAGCACTGGGGAAAGGCAGGCAGAGAATTCCCTGCTAGCACCTTCTCTGTGCCTGGGAAGCAGAAGTGTTCACATTGCTTCGCAGAATCGCTTTTGTGCAGAAAACAGTAACACTTGTTCAGAACGAAAGAAAGCACAGAGCCCCAGATTTTATGTTGTCCTGGAGAGCTTGCAGAGCACTGGGGAAAGGCAGGCAGAGAATTCCCTGCTAGCACCTTCTCTGTGCCTGGGAAGCACAAGTGTTCACATTGCTTCGCAGAATCGCTTTTGTGCAGAAAACAGTAACACTTGTTCAGAACGAAAGAAAGCACAGAGCCCCAGATTTTATGTTGTCCTGGAGAGCTTGCAGAGCACTGGGGAAAGGCAGGCAGAGAATTCCCTGCTAGCACCTTCTCTGTGCCTGGGAAGCAGAAGTGTTCACATTGCTTCGCAGAATCGCTTTTGTGCAGAAAACAGTAACACTTGTTCAGAACGAAAGAAAGCACAGAGCCCCAGATTTTATGTTGTCCTGGAGAGCTTGCAGAGCACTGGGGAAAGGCAGGCAGAGAATTCCCTGCTAGCACCTTCTCTGTGCCTGGGAAGCAGAAGTGTTCACATTGCTTCGCAGAATCGCTTTTGTGCAGAAAACAGTAACACTTGTTCAGAACGAAAGAAAGCACAGAGCCCCAGATTTGCTGTTGTCCTGGAGAGCTTGCAGAGCACTGGGGAAAGGCAGGCAGAGAATTCCCTGCTAGCACCTTCTCTGTGCCTGGGAAGCACAAGTGTTCACATTGCTTCGCAGAATCGCTTTTCTGCAGAAAACACTAACACTTGTTCAGAACGAAAGAAAGCACAGAACCCCAGATTTTATGTTGTCCTGGAGAGCTTGCAGAGCACTGAGGAAGGCAGGCAGAGAATTCCCTGCTAGCACCTTCTCTGTGCCTGTTCACTTTTCTTCGCAGAATCGCTTTTGTGCAGAAAACAGTAACAGTTGTTCAGAACGAAAGAAAGCACAGAGCCCCAGATTTGCTGTTGTCCTGGAGAGCTTGCAGAGCACTGGGGAAAGGCAGGCAGAGAATTCCCTGCTAGCACCTTCTCTGTGCCTGGGAAGCACAAGTGTTCATATTGCTTTGCAGAATCGCTTTTGTGCAGAAAACAGTAACACTTGTTCAGAACGAAAGAAAGCACAGAGCCCCAGATTTGCTGTTGTCCTGGAGAGCTTGCAGAGCACTGGGGAAAGGCAGGCAGAGAATTCCCTGCTAGCACCTTCTCTGTGCCTGGGAAGCAGAAGTGTTCACATTGCTTCGCAGAATCGCTTTTGTGCAGAAAACAGTAACACTTGTTCAGAACGAAAGAAAGCACAGAGCCCCAGATTTTATGTTGTCCTGGAGAGCTTGCAGAGCACTGGGGAAAGGCAGGCAGAGAATTCCCTGCTAGCACCTTCTCTGTGCCTGGGAAGCACAAGTGTTCACATTGCTTCGCAGAATCGCTTTTGTGCAGAAAACAGTAACACTTGTTCAGAACGAAAGAAAGCACAGAGCCCCAGATTTTATGTTGTCCTGGAGAGCTTGCAGAGCACTGGGGAAAGGCAGGCAGAGAATTCCCTGCTAGCACCTTCTCTGTGCCTGGGAAGCACAAGTGTTCACATTGCTTCGCAGAATCGCTTTTGTGCAGAAAACAGTAACACTTGTTCAGAACGAAAGAAAGCACAGAGCCCCAGATTTTATGTTGTCCTGGAGAGCTTGCAGAGCACTGGGGAAAGGCAGGCAGAGAATTCCCTGCTAGCACCTTCTCTGTGCCTGGGAAGCACAAGTGTTCACATTGCTTCGCAGAATCGCTTTTGTGCAGAAAACAGTAACACTTGTTCAGAACGAAAGAAAGCACAGAACCCCAGATTTTATGTTGTCCTGGAGAGCTTGCAGAGCACTGAGGAAAGGCAGGCAGAGAATTCCCTGCTAGCACCTTCTCTGTGCCTGGGAAGCAGAAGTGTTCATATTGCTTGGCAGAATCGCTTTTGTGCAGAAAACAGTAACGCTTGTTCAGAACGAAAGAAAGCACAGAGCCCCAGATTTTATGTTGTCCTGGAGAGCTTGCAGAGCACTGGGGAAAGGCAGGCAGAGAATTCCCTGCTAGCACCTTCTCTGTGCCTGGGAAGCACAAGTGTTCACATTGCTTCGCAGAATCGCTTTTGTGCAGAAAACAGTAACACTTGTTCAGAACGAAAGAAAGCACAGAGCCCCAGATTTTATGTTGTCCTGGAGAGCTTGCAGAGCACTGGGGAAAGGCAGGCAGAGAATTCCCTGCTAGCACCTTCTCTGTGCCTGGGAAGCACAAGTGTTCACATTGCTTCGCAGAATCGCTTTTGTGCAGAAAACAGTAACACTTGTTCAGAATGAAAGAAAGCACAGAACCCCAGATTTTATGTTGTCCTGGAGAGCTTGCAGAGCACTAAGGAAAGGCAGGCAGAGAATTCCCTGCTAGCACCTTCTCTGTGCCTGTTCACATTGCTTCGCAGAATCGCTTTTGTGCAGAAAACAGTAACACTTGTTCAGAACGAAAGAAAGCACAGAGCCCCAGATTTGCTGTTGTCCTGGAGAGCTTGCAGAGCACTGGGGAAAGGCAGGCAGAGAATTCCCTGCTAGCACCTTCTCTGTGCCTGGGAAGCACAAGTGTTCACATTGCTTCGCAGAATCGCTTTTGTGCAGAAAACAGTAACACTTGTTCAGAACGAAAGAAAGCACAGAGCCCCAGATTTGCTGTTGTCCTGGAGAGCTTGCAGAGCACTGGGGAAAGGCAGGCAGAGAATTCCCTGCTAGCACCTTCTCTGTGCCTGGGAAGCAGAAGTGTTCACATTGCTTCGCAGAATCGCTTTTGTGCAGAAAACAGTAACACTTGTTCAGAACGAAAGAAAGCACAGAGCCCCAGATTTTATGTTGTCCTGGAGAGCTTGCAGAGCACTGGGGAAAGGCAGGCAGAGAATTCCCTGCTAGCACCTTCTCTGTGCCTGGGAAGCACAAGTGTTCACATTGCTTCGCAGAATCGCTTTTCTGCAGAAAACACTAACACTTGTTCAGAACGAAAGAAAGCACAGAACCCCAGATTTTATGTTGTCCTGGAGAGCTTGCAGAGCACTGAGGAAGGCAGGCAGAGAATTCCCTGCTAGCACCTTCTCTGTGCCTGTTCACTTTTCTTCGCAGAATCGCTTTTGTGCAGAAAACAGTAACAGTTGTTCAGAACGAAAGAAAGCACAGAGCCCCAGATTTGCTGTTGTCCTGGAGAGCTTGCAGAGCACTGGGGAAAGGCAGGCAGAGAATTCCCTGCTAGCACCTTCTCTGTGCCTGGGAAGCACAAGTGTTCATATTGCTTTGCAGAATCGCTTTTGTGCAGAAAACAGTAACACTTGTTCAGAACGAAAGAAAGCACAGAGCCCCAGATTTGCTGTTGTCCTGGAGAGCTTGCAGAGCACTGGGGAAAGGCAGGCAGAGAATTCCCTGCTAGCACCTTCTCTGTGCCTGGGAAGCAGAAGTGTTCACATTGCTTCGCAGAATCGCTTTTGTGCAGAAAACAGTAACACTTGTTCAGAACGAAAGAAAGCACAGAGCCCCAGATTTTATGTTGTCCTGGAGAGCTTGCAGAGCACTGGGGAAAGGCAGGCAGAGAATTCCCTGCTAGCACCTTCTCTGTGCCTGGGAAGCACAAGTGTTCACATTGCTTCGCAGAATCGCTTTTGTGCAGAAAACAGTAACACTTGTTCAGAACGAAAGAAAGCACAGAGCCCCAGATTTTATGTTGTCCTGGAGAGCTTGCAGAGCACTGGGGAAAGGCAGGCAGAGAATTCCCTGCTAGCACCTTCTCTGTGCCTGGGAAGCACAAGTGTTCACATTGCTTCGCAGAATCGCTTTTGTGCAGAAAACAGTAACACTTGTTCAGAACGAAAGAAAGCACAGAGCCCCAGATTTTATGTTGTCCTGGAGAGCTTGCAGAGCACTGGGGAAAGGCAGGCAGAGAATTCCCTGCTAGCACCTTCTCTGTGCCTGGGAAGCACAAGTGTTCACATTGCTTCGCAGAATCGCTTTTGTGCAGAAAACAGTAACACTTGTTCAGAACGAAAGAAAGCACAGAACCCCAGATTTTATGTTGTCCTGGAGAGCTTGCAGAGCACTGAGGAAAGGCAGGCAGAGAATTCCCTGCTAGCACCTTCTCTGTGCCTGGGAAGCAGAAGTGTTCATATTGCTTGGCAGAATCGCTTTTGTGCAGAAAACAGTAACGCTTGTTCAGAACGAAAGAAAGCACAGAGCCCCAGATTTTATGTTGTCCTGGAGAGCTTGCAGAGCACTGGGGAAAGGCAGGCAGAGAATTCCCTGCTAGCACCTTCTCTGTGCCTGGGAAGCACAAGTGTTCACATTGCTTCGCAGAATCGCTTTTGTGCAGAAAACAGTAACACTTGTTCAGAACGAAAGAAAGCACAGAGCCCCAGATTTTATGTTGTCCTGGAGAGCTTGCAGAGCACTGGGGAAAGGCAGGCAGAGAATTCCCTGCTAGCACCTTCTCTGTGCCTGGGAAGCACAAGTGTTCACATTGCTTCGCAGAATCGCTTTTGTGCAGAAAACAGTAACACTTGTTCAGAATGAAAGAAAGCACAGAACCCCAGATTTTATGTTGTCCTGGAGAGCTTGCAGAGCACTAAGGAAAGGCAGGCAGAGAATTCCCTGCTAGCACCTTCTCTGTGCCTGTTCACATTGCTTCGCAGAATCGCTTTTGTGCAGAAAACAGTAACACTTGTTCAGAACGAAAGAAAGCACAGAGCCCCAGATTTGCTGTTGTCCTGGAGAGCTTGCAGAGCACTGGGGAAAGGCAGGCAGAGAATTCCCTGCTAGCACCTTCTCTGTGCCTGGGAAGCACAAGTGTTCACATTGCTTCGCAGAATCGCTTTTGTGCAGAAAACAGTAACACTTGTTCAGAACGAAAGAAAGCACAGAGCCCCAGATTTGCTGTTGTCCTGGAGAGCTTGCAGAGCACTGGGGAAAGGCAGGCAGAGAATTCCCTGCTAGCACCTTCTCTGTGCCTGGGAAGCAGAAGTGTTCACATTGCTTCGCAGAATCGCTTTTGTGCAGAAAACAGTAACACTTGTTCAGAACGAAAGAAAGCACAGAGCCCCAGATTTTATGTTGTCCTGGAGAGCTTGCAGAGCACTGGGGAAAGGCAGGCAGAGAATTCCCTGCTAGCACCTTCTCTGTGCCTGGGAAGCACAAGTGTTCACATTGCTTCGCAGAATCGCTTTTCTGCAGAAAACACTAACACTTGTTCAGAACGAAAGAAAGCACAGAACCCCAGATTTTATGTTGTCCTGGAGAGCTTGCAGAGCACTGAGGAAGGCAGGCAGAGAATTCCCTGCTAGCACCTTCTCTGTGCCTGTTCACTTTTCTTCGCAGAATCGCTTTTGTGCAGAAAACAGTAACAGTTGTTCAGAACGAAAGAAAGCACAGAGCCCCAGATTTGCTGTTGTCCTGGAGAGCTTGCAGAGCACTGGGGAAAGGCAGGCAGAGAATTCCCTGCTAGCACCTTCTCTGTGCCTGGGAAGCAGAAGTGTTCACATTGCTTCGCAGAATCGCTTTTGTGCAGAAAACAGTAACACTTGTTCAGAACGAAAGAAAGCACAGAGCCCCAGATTTGCTGTTGTCCTGGAGAGCTTGCAGAGCACTGGGGAAAGGCAGGCAGAGAATTCCCTGCTAGCACCTTCTCTGTGCCTGGGAAGCACAAGTGTTCACATTGCTTCGCAGAATCGCTTTTGTGCAGAAAACAGTAACACTTGTTCAGAACGAAAGAAAGCACAGAGCCCCAGATTTTATGTTGTCCTGGAGAGCTTGCAGAGCACTGTGGAAAGGCAGGCAGAGAATTCCCTGCTAGCACCTTCTCTGTGCCTGGGAAGCACAAGTGTTCACATTGCTTCGCAGAATCGCTTTTGTGCAGAAAACAGGAACTGTTGTTCAGAACGAAAGAAAGCACAGAGCCCCAGATTTTATGTTGTCCTGGAGAGCTTGCAGAGCACTGGGGAAAGGCAGGCAGAGAATTCCCTGCTAGCACCTTCTCTGTGCCTGGGAAGCACAAGTGTTCACATTGCTTCGCAGAATCGCTTTTGTGCAGAAAACAGTAACACTTGTTCAGAACGAAAGAAAGCACAGAGCCCCAGATTTGCTGTTGTCCTGGAGAGCTTGCAGAGCACTGGGGAAAGGCAGGCAGAGAATTCCCTGCTAGCACCTTCTCTGTGCCTGGGAAGCAGAAGTGTTCACATTGCTTCGCAGAATCGCTTTTGTGCAGAAAACAGTAACACTTGTTCAGAACGAAAGAAAGCACAGAGCCCCAGATTTTATGTTGTCCTGGAGAGCTTGCAGAGCACTGGGGAAAGGCAGGCAGAGAATTCCCTGCTAGCACCTTCTCTGTGCCTGGGAAGCACAAGTGTTCACATTGCTTCGCAGAATCGCTTTTGTGCAGAAAACAGTAACACTTGTTCAGAACGAAAGAAAGCACAGAACCCCAGATTTTATGTTGTCCTGGAGAGCTTGCAGAGCACTGAGGAAGGCAGGCAGAGAATTCCCTGCTAGCACCTTCTCTGTGCCTGTTCACATTGCTTGGCAGAATCGCTTTTGTGCAGAAAACAGTAACACTTGTTCAGAACGAAAGAAAGCACAGAGCCCCAGATTTTATGTTGTCCTGGAGAGCTTGCAGAGCACTGGGGAAAGGCAGGCAGAGAATTCCCTGCTAGCACCTTCTCTGTGCTTGGGAAGCAGAAGTGTTCACATTGCTTGGCAGAATCGCTTTTGTGCAGAAAACAGTAACACTTGTTCAGAACGAAAGAAAGCACAGAGCCCCAGATTTGCTGTTGTCCTGGAGAGCTTGCAGAGCACTGGGGAAAGGCAGGCAGAGAATTCCCTGCTAGCACCTTCTCTGTGCCTGTTCACATTGCTTGGCAGAATCGCTTTTGTGCAGAAAACAGTAACACTTGTTCAGAACGAAAGAAAGCACAGAGCCCCAGATTTTATGTTGTCCTGGAGAGCTTGCAGAGCACTGTGGAAAGGCAGGCAGAGAATTCCCTGCTAGCACCTTCTCTGTGCCTGGGAAGCAGAAGTGTTCACATTGCTTCGCAGAATCGCTTTTGTGCAGAAAACACTAACACTTGTTCAGAACGAAAGAAAGCACAGAACCCCAGATTTTATGTTGTCCTGGAGAGCTTGCAGAGCACTGAGGAAAGGCAGGCAGAGAATTCCCTGCTAGCACCTTCTCTGTGCCTGTTCACTTTGCTTCGCAGAATCGCTTTTGTGCAGAAAACAGTAACACTTGTTCAGAACGAAAGAAAGCACAGAGCCCCAGATTTGCTGTTGTCCTGGAGAGCTTGCAGAGCACTGGGGAAAGGCAGGCAGAGAATTCCCTGCTAGCACCTTCTCTGTGCCTGGGAAGCAGAAGTGTTCACATTGCTTGGCAGAATCGCTTTTGTGCAGAAAACAGTAACACTTGTTCAGAACGAAAGAAAGCACAGAGCCCCAGATTTTATGTTGTCCTGGAGAGCTTGCAGAGCACTGGGGAAAGGCAGGCAGAGAATTCCCTGCTAGCACCTTCTCTGTGCCTGGGAAGCAGAAGTGTTCACATTGCTTCGCAGAATCGCTTTTGTGCAGAAAACAGTAACAGTTGTTCAGAACGAAAGAAAGCACAGAGCCCCAGATTTGCTGTTGTCCTGGAGAGCTTGCAGAGCACTGGGGAAAGGCAGGCAGAGAATTCCCTGCTAGCACCTTCTCTGTGCCTGGGAAGCACAAGTGTTCACCTTGCTTGGCAGAATCGCTTTTGTGCAGAAAACAGTAACACTTGTTCAGAACGAAAGAAAGCACAGAGCCCCAGATTTGCTGTTGTCCTGGAGAGCTTGCAGAGCACTGGGGAAAGGCAGGCAGAGAATTCCCTGCTAGCACCTTCTCTGTGCCTGGGAAGCAGAAGTGTTCACATTGCTTCGCAGAATCGCTTTTGTGCAGAAAACAGTAACACTTGTTCAGAACGAAAGAAAGCACAGAACCCCAGATTTTATGTTGTCCTGGAGAGCTTGCAGAGCACTGAGGAAAGGCAGGCAGAGAATTCCCTGCTAGCACCTTCTCTGTGCCTGGGAAGCACAAGTGTTCACATTGCTTCGCAGAATCGCTTTTGTGCAGAAAACAGTAACACTTGTTCAGAACGAAAGAAAGCACAGAACCCCAGATTTTATGTTGTCCTGGAGAGCTTGCAGAGCACTGGGGAAAGGCAGACAGAGAATTCCCTGCTAGCACCTTCTCTGTGCCTGTTCACTTTTCTTCGCAGAATCGCTTTTGTGCAGAAAACAGTAACACTTGTTCAGAACGAAAGAAAGCACAGAGCCCCAGATTTTATGTTGTCCTGGAGAGCTTGCAGAGCACTGGGGAAAGGCAGGCAGAGAATTCCCTGCTAGCACCTTCTCTGTGCCTGGGAAGCAGAAGTGTTCACATTGCTTCGCAGAATCGCTTTTGTGCAGAAAACAGTAACACTTGTTCAGAACGAAAGAAAGCACAGAGCCCCAGATTTTATGTTGTCCTGGAGAGCTTGCAGAGCACTGGGGAAAGGCAGGCAGAGAATTCCCTGCTAGCACCTTCTCTGTGCCTGGGAAGCAGAAGTGTTCATATTGCTTCGCAGAATCGCTTTTGTGCAGAAAACAGTAACACTTGTTCAGAACGAAAGAAAGCACAGAACCCCAGATTTTATGTTGTCCTGGAGAGCTTGCAGAGCACTGGGGAAAGGCAGGCAGAGAATTCCCTGCTAGCACCTTCTCTGTGCCTGGGAAGCACAAGTGTTCACATTGCTTCGCAGAATCGCTTTTGTGCAGAAAACAGGAACTGTTGTTCAGAACGAAAGAAAGCACAGAGCCCCAGATTTTATGTTGTCCTGGAGAGCTTGCAGAGCACTGGGGAAAGGCAGGCAGAGAATTCCCTGCTAGCACCTTCTCTGTGCCTGGGAAGCAGAAGTGTTCACATTGCTTCGCAGAATCGCTTTTGTGCAGAAAACAGTAACACTTGTTCAGAACGAAAGAAAGCACAGAGCCCCAGATTTGCTGTTGTCCTGGAGAGCTTGCAGAGCACTGGGGAAAGGCAGGCAGAGAATTCCCTGCTAGCACCTTCTCTGTGCCTGGGAAGCAGAAGTGTTCACATTGCTTCGCAGAATCGCTTTTGTGCAGAAAACAGTAACGCTTGTTCAGAACGAAAGAAAGCACAGAGCCCCAGATTTTATGTTGTCCTGGAGAGCTTGCAGAGCACTGGGGAAAGGCAGGCAGAGAATTCCCTGCTAGCACCTTCTCTGTGCCTGGGAAGCACAAGTGTTCATATTGCTTCGCAGAATCGCTTTTGTGCAGAAAACAGTAACACTTGTTCAGAACGAAAGAAAGCACAGAGCCCCAGATTTTATGTTGTCCTGGAGAGCTTGCAGAGCACTGGGGAAAGGCAGGCAGAGAATTCCCTGCTAGCACCTTCTCTGTGCCTGGGAAGCACAAGTGTTCACATTGCTTCGCAGAATCGCTTTTGTGCAGAAAACAGTAACACTTGTTCAGAACGAAAGAAAGCACAGAACCCCAGATTTTATGTTGTCCTGGAGAGCTTGCAGAGCACTGAGGAAGGCAGGCAGAGAATTCCCTGCTAGCACCTTCTCTGTGCCTGTTCACATTGCTTGGCAGAATCGCTTTTGTGCAGAAAACAGTAACACTTGTTCAGAACGAAAGAAAGCACAGAGCCCCAGATTTTATGTTGTCCTGGAGAGCTTGCAGAGCACTGGGGAAAGGCAGGCAGAGAATTCCCTGCTAGCACCTTCTCTGTGCTTGGGAAGCAGAAGTGTTCACATTGCTTGGCAGAATTGCTTTTGTGCAGAAAACAGTAACACTTGTTCAGAACGAAAGAAAGCACAGAGCCCCAGATTTGCTGTTGTCCTGGAGAGCTTGCAGAGCACTGGGGAAAGGCAGGCAGAGAATTCCCTGCTAGCACCTTCTCTGTGCCTGGGAAGCACAAGTGTTCACATTGCTTCGCAGAATCGCTTTTGTGCAGAAAACAGTAACAGTTGTTCAGAACGAAAGAAAGCACAGAGCCCCAGATTTTATGTTGTCCTGGAGAGCTTGCAGAGCACTGGGGAAAGGCAGGCAGAGAATTCCCTGCTAGCACCTTCTCTGTGCCTGGGAAGCACAAGTGTTCACATTGCTTCGCAGAATCGCTTTTGTGCAGAAAACAGTAACGCTTGTTCAGAACGAAAGAAAGCACAGAGCCCCAGATTTGCTGTTGTCCTGGAGAGCTTGCAGAGCACTGGGGAAAGGCAGGCAGAGAATTCCCTGCTAGCACCTTCTCTGTGCCTGGGAAGCAGAAGTGTTCACATTGCTTCGCAGAATCGCTTTTGTGCAGAAAACAGTAACAGTTGTTCAGAACGAAAGAAAGCACAGAGCCCCAGATTTTATGTTGTCCTGGAGAGCTTGCAGAGCACTGGGGAAAGGCAGGCAGAGAATTCCCTGCTAGCACCTTCTCTGTGCCTGGGAAGCACAAGTGTTCACCTTGCTTGGCAGAATCGCTTTTGTGCAGAAAACAGTAACACTTGTTCAGAACGAAAGAAAGCACAGAGCCCCAGATTTTATGTTGTCCTGGAGAGCTTGCAGAGCACTGGGGAAAGGCAGGCAGAGAATTCCCTGCTAGCACCTTCTCTGTGCCTGGGAAGCACAAGTGTTCACATTGCTTCGCAGAATCGCTTTTGTGCAGAAAACAGTAACACTTGTTCAGAACGAAAGAAAGCACAGAGCCCCAGATTTGCTGTTGTCCTGGAGAGCTTGCAGAGCACTGGGGAAAGGCAGGCAGAGAATTCCCTGCTAGCACCTTCTCTGTGCCTGGGAAGCAGAAGTGTTCACATTGCTTCGCAGAATCGCTTTTGTGCAGAAAACAGTAACACTTGTTCAGAACGAAAGAAAGCACAGAACCCCGGATTTTATGTTGTCCTGGAGAGCTTGCAGAGCACTGAGGAAAGGCAGGCAGAGAATTCCCTGCTAGCACCTTCTCTGTGCCTGTTCACTTTGCTTCGCAGAATCGCTTTTGTGCAGAAAACAGTAACACTTGTTCAGAACGAAAGAAAGCACAGAGCCCCAGATTTGCTGTTGTCCTGGAGAGCTTGCAGAGCACTGGGGAAAGGCAGGCAGAGAATTCCCTGCTAGCACCTTCTCTGTGCATGTTCACATTGCTTCGCAGAATCGCTTTTGTGCAGAAAACAGTAACACTTGTTCAGAACGAAAGAAAGCACAGAGCCCCAGATTTTATGTTGTCCTGGTGAGCTTGCAGAGCACTGGGGAAAGGCAGGCAGAGAATTCCCTGCTAGCACCTTCTCTGTGCCTGGGAAGCAGAAGTGTTCACATTGCTTCGCAGAATCGCTTTTGTGCAGAAAACAGTAACGCTTGTTCAGAACGAAAGAAAGCACAGAGCCCCAGATTTTATGTTGTCCTGGAGAGCTTGCAGAGCACTGGGGAAAGGCAGGCAGAGAATTCCCTGCTAGCACCTTCTCTGTGCCTGGGAAGCACAAGTGTTCATATTGCTTCGCAGAATCGCTTTTGTGCAGAAAACAGTAACACTTGTTCAGAACGAAAGAAAGCACAGAGCCCCAGATTTTATGTTGTCCTGGAGAGCTTGCAGAGCACTGGGGAAAGGCAGGCAGAGAATTCCCTGCTAGCACCTTCTCTGTGCCTGGGAAGCACAAGTGTTCACATTGCTTCGCAGAATCGCTTTTGTGCAGAAAACAGTAACACTTGTTCAGAGCGAAAGAAAGCACAGAACCCCAGATTTTATGTTGTCCTGGAGAGCTTGCAGAGCACTGAGGAAGGCAGGCAGAGAATTCCCTGCTAGCACCTTCTCTGTGCCTGTTCACATTGCTTGGCAGAATCGCTTTTGTGCAGAAAACAGTAACACTTGTTCAGAACGAAAGAAAGCACAGAGCCCCAGATTTGCTGTTGTCCTGGAGAGCTTGCAGAGCACTGGGGAAAGGCAGGCAGAGAATTCCCTGCTAGCACCTTCTCTGTGCTTGGGAAGCAGAAGTGTTCACATTGCTTGGCAGAATTGCTTTTGTGCAGAAAACAGTAACACTTGTTCAGAACGAAAGAAAGCACAGAGCCCCAGATTTGCTGTTGTCCTGGAGAGCTTGCAGAGCACTGGGGAAAGGCAGGCAGAGAATTCCCTGCTAGCACCTTCTCTGTGCCTGGGAAGCACAAGTGTTCACATTGCTTCGCAGAATCGCTTTTGTGCAGAAAACAGTAACAGTTGTTCAGAACGAAAGAAAGCACAGAGCCCCAGATTTTATGTTGTCCTGGAGAGCTTGCAGAGCACTGGGGAAAGGCAGGCAGAGAATTCCCTGCTAGCACCTTCTCTGTGCCTGGGAAGCACAAGTGTTCACATTGCTTCGCAGAATCGCTTTTGTGCAGAAAACAGTAACGCTTGTTCAGAACGAAAGAAAGCACAGAGCCCCAGATTTGCTGTTGTCCTGGAGAGCTTGCAGAGCACTGGGGAAAGGCAGGCAGAGAATTCCCTGCTAGCACCTTCTCTGTGCCTGGGAAGCACAAGTGTTCACATTGCTTCGCAGAATCGCTTTTGTGCAGAAAACAGTAACAGTTGTTCAGAACGAAAGAAAGCACAGAGCCCCAGATTTTATGTTGTCCTGGAGAGCTTGCAGAGCACTGGGGAAAGGCAGGCAGAGAATTCCCTGCTAGCACCTTCTCTGTGCCTGGGAAGCACAAGTGTTCACCTTGCTTGGCAGAATCGCTTTTGTGCAGAAAACAGTAACACTTGTTCAGAACGAAAGAAAGCACAGAGCCCCAGATTTTATGTTGTCCTGGAGAGCTTGCAGAGCACTGGGGAAAGGCAGGCAGAGAATTCCCTGCTAGCACCTTCTCTGTGCCTGGGAAGCAGAAGTGTTCACATTGCTTTGCAGAATCGCTTTTGTGCAGAAAACAGTAACACTTGTTCAGAACGAAAGAAAGCACAGAGCCCCAGATTTGCTGTTGTCCTGGAGAGCTTGCAGAGCACTGGGGAAAGGCAGGCAGAGAATTCCCTGCTAGCACCTTCTCTGTGCCTGGGAAGCAGAAGTGTTCACATTGCTTCGCAGAATCGCTTTTGTGCAGAAAACAGTAACACTTGTTCAGAACGAAAGAAAGCACAGAACCCCGGATTTTATGTTGTCCTGGAGAGCTTGCAGAGCACTGAGGAAAGGCAGGCAGAGAATTCCCTGCTAGCACCTTCTCTGTGCCTGTTCACTTTGCTTGGCAGAATCGCTTTTGTGCAGAAAACAGTAACACTTGTTCAGAACGAAAGAAAGCACAGAGCCCCAGATTTGCTGTTGTCCTGGAGAGCTTGCAGAGCACTGGGGAAAGGCAGGCAGAGAATTCCCTGCTAGCACCTTCTCTGTGCATGTTCACATTGCTTCGCAGAATCGCTTTTGTGCAGAAAACAGTAACACTTGTTCAGAACGAAAGAAAGCACAGAGCCCAGATTTTATGTTGTCCTGGAGAGCTTGCAGAGCACTGGGGAAAGGCAGGCAGAGAATTCCCTGCTAGCACCTTCTCTGTGCCTGTTCACATTGCTTGGCAGAATCGCTTTTGTGCAGAAAACAGTAACAGTTGTTCAGAACGAAAGAAAGCACAGAGCCCCAGATTTTATGTTGTCCTGGAGAGCTTGCAGAGCACTGGGGAAAGGCAGGCAGAGAATTCCCTGCTAGCACCTTCTCTGTGCCTGGGAAGCACAAGTGTTCACATTGCTTTGCAGAATCGCTTTTGTGCAGAAAACAGTAACACTTGTTCAGAACGAAAGAAAGCACAGAGCCCCAGATTTGCTGTTGTCCTGGAGAGCTTGCAGAGCACTGGGGAAAGGCAGGCAGAGAATTCCCTGCTAGCACCTTCTCTGTGCCTGGGAAGCACAAGTGTTCACATTGCTTCGCAGAATCGCTTTTGTGCAGAAAACAGTAACAGTTGTTCAGAACGAAAGAAAGCACAGAGCCCCAGATTTTATGTTGTCCTGGAGAGCTTGCAGAGCACTGGGGAAAGGCAGGCAGAGAATTCCCTGCTAGCACCTTCTCTGTGCCTGGGAAGCAGAAGTGTTCACATTGCTTCGCAGAATCGCTTTTGTGCAGAAAACAGTAACACTTGTTCAGAACGAAAGAAAGCACAGAGCCCCAGATTTTATGTTGTCCTGGAGAGCTTGCAGAGCACTGGGGAAAGGCAGGCAGAGAATTCCCTGCTAGCACCTTCTCTGTGCCTGGGAAGCACAAGTGTTCACCTTGCTTGGCAGAATCGCTTTTGTGCAGAAAACAGTAACACTTGTTCAGAACGAAAGAAAGCACAGAGCCCCAGATTTGCTGTTGTCCTGGAGAGCTTGCAGAGCACTGGGGAAAGGCAGGCAGAGAATTCCCTGCTAGCACCTTCTCTGTGCCTGGGAAGCAGAAGTGTTCACATTGCTTTGCAGAATCGCTTTTGTGCAGAAAACAGTAACACTTGTTCAGAACGAAAGAAAGCACAGAGCCCCAGATTTGCTGTTGTCCTGGAGAGCTTGCAGAGCACTGGGGAAAGGCAGGCAGAGAATTCCCTGCTAGCACCTTCTCTGTGCCTGGGAAGCAGAAGTGTTCACATTGCTTCGCAGAATCGCTTTTGTGCAGAAAACAGTAACACTTGTTCAGAACGAAAGAAAGCACAGAACCCCAGATTTTATGTTGTCCTGGAGAGCTTGCAGAGCACGGAGGAAAGGCAGGCAGAGAATTCCCTGCTAGCACCTTCTCTGTGCCTGTTCACTTTGCTTCGCAGAATCGCTTTTGTGCAGAAAACAGTAACACTTGTTCAGAACGAAAGAAAGCACAGAGCCCCAGATTTTATGTTGTCCTGGAGAGCTTGCAGAGCACTGGGGAAAGGCAGGCAGAGAATTCCCTGCTAGCACCTTCTCTGTGCCTGGGAAGCACAAGTGTTCACATTGCTTCGCAGAATCGCTTTTGTGCAGAAAACAGTAACACTTGTTCAGAACGAAAGAAAGCACAGAGCCCCAGATTTTATGTTGTCCTGGAGAGCTTGCAGAGCACTGGGGAAAGGCAGGCAGAGAATTCCCTGCTAGCACCTTCTCTGTGCCTGTTCACATTGCTTGGCAGAATCGCTTTTGTGCAGAAAACAGTAACACTTGTTCAGAACGAAAGAAAGCACAGAGCCCCAGATTTTATGTTGTCCTGGAGAGCTTGCAGAGCACTGGGGAAAGGCAGGCAGAGAATTCCCTGCTAGCACCTTCTCTGTGCCTGGGAAGCACAAGTGTTCACATTGCTTCGCAGAATCGCTTTTGTGCAGAAAACAGTAACGCTTGTTCAGAACGAAAGAAAGCACAGAGCCCCAGATTTGCTGTTGTCCTGGAGAGCTTGCAGAGCACTGGGGAAAGGCAGGCAGAGAATTCCCTGCTAGCACCTTCTCTGTGCCTGTTCACATTGCTTGGCAGAATCGCTTTTGTGCAGAAAACAGTAACACTTGTTCAGAACGAAAGAAAGCACAGAGCCCCAGATTTTATGTTGTCCTGGAGAGCTTGCAGAGCACTGGGGAAAGGCAGGCAGAGAATTCCCTGCTAGCACCTTCTCTGTGCCTGGGAAGCACAAGTGTTCACCTTGCTTGGCAGAATCGCTTCTGTGCAGAAAACAGTAACACTTGTTCAGAACGAAAGAAAGCACAGAGCCCCAGATTTGCTGTTGTCCTGGAGAGCTTGCAGAGCACTGGGGAAAGGCAGGCAGAGAATTCCCTGCTAGCACCTTCTCTGTGCCTGGGAAGCAGAAGTGTTCACATTGCTTTGCAGAATCGCTTTTGTGCAGAAAACAGTAACACTTGTTCAGAACGAAAGAAAGCACAGAGCCCCAGATTTGCTGTTGTCCTGGAGAGCTTGCAGAGCACTGGGGAAAGGCAGGCAGAGAATTCCCTGCTAGCACCTTCTCTGTGCCTGGGAAGCAGAAGTGTTCACATTGCTTCGCAGAATCGCTTTTGTGCAGAAAACAGTAACACTTGTTCAGAACGAAAGAAAGCACAGAGCCCCAGATCTGCTGTTGTCCTGGAGAGCTTGCAGAGCACTGGGGAAAGGCAGGCAGAGAATTCCCTGCTAGCACCTTCTCTGTGCCTGTTCACATTGCTTGGCAGAATCGCTTTTGTGCAGAAAACAGTAACACTTGTTCAGAACGAAAGAAAGCACAGAGCCCCAGATTTTATGTTGTCCTGGAGAGCTTGCAGAGCACTGGGGAAAGGCAGGCAGAGAATTCCCTGCTAGCACCTTCTCTGTGCCTGGGAAGCACAAGTGTTCACATTGCTTCGCAGAATCGCTTTTGTGCAGAAAACAGTAACGCTTGTTCAGAACGAAAGAAAGCACAGAGCCCCAGATTTGCTGTTGTCCTGGAGAGCTTGCAGAGCACTGGGGAAAGGCAGGCAGAGAATTCCCTGCTAGCACCTTCTCTGTGCCTGTTCACATTGCTTGGCAGAATCGCTTTTGGCAGAAAACAGTAACACTTGTTCAGAACGAAAGAAAGCACAGAGCCCCAGATTTTATGTTGTCCTGGAGAGCTTGCAGAGCACTGGGGAAAGGCAGGCAGAGAATTCCCTGCTAGCACCTTCTCTGTGCCTGGGAAGCAGAAGTGTTCACATTGCTTCGCAGAATCGCTTTTGTGCAGAAAACAGTAACACTTGTTCAGAACGAAAGAAAGCACAGAGCCCCAGATTTTATGTTGTCCTGGAGAGCTTGCAGAGCACTGGGGAAAGGCAGGCAGAGAATTCCCTGCTAGCACCTTCTCTGTGCCTGGGAAGCACAAGTGTTCACCTTGCTTGGCAGAATCGCTTTTGTGCAGAAAACAGTAACACTTGTTCAGAACGAAAGAAAGCACAGAGCCCCAGATTTGCTGTTGTCCTGGAGAGCTTGCAGAGCACTGGGGAAAGGCAGGCAAAGAATTCCCTGCTAGCACCTTCTCTGTGCCTGGGAAGCAGAAGTGTTCACATTGCTTTGCAGAATCGCTTTTGTGCAGAAAACAGTAACACTTGTTCAGAACGAAAGAAAGCACAGAGCCCCAGATTTTATGTTGTCCTGGAGAGCTTGCAGAGCACTGGGGAAAGGCAGGCAGAGAATTCCCTGCTAGCACCTTCTCTGTGCCTGTTCACATTGCTTGGCAGAATCGCTTTTGTGCAGAAAACAGTAACACTTGTTCAGAACGAAAGAAAGCACAGAGCCCCAGATTTTATGTTGTCCTGGAGAGCTTGCAGAGCACTGGGGAAAGGCAGGCAGAGAATTCCCTGCTAGCACCTTCTCTGTGCCTGGGAAGCACAAGTGTTCACATTGCTTCGCAGAATCGCTTTTGTGCAGAAAACAGTAACGCTTGTTCAGAACGAAAGAAAGCACAGAGCCCCAGATTTGCTGTTGTCCTGGAGAGCTTGCAGAGCACTGGGGAAAGGCAGGCAGAGAATTCCCTGCTAGCACCTTCTCTGTGCCTGTTCACATTGCTTGGCAGAATCGCTTTTGTGCAGAAAACAGTAACACTTGTTCAGAACGAAAGAAAGCACAGAGCCCCAGATTTTATGTTGTCCTGGAGAGCTTGCAGAGCACTGGGGAAAGGCAGGCAGAGAATTCCCTGCTAGCACCTTCTCTGTGCCTGGGAAGCAGAAGTGTTCACATTGCTTCGCAGAATCGCTTTTCTGCAGAAAACACTAACACTTGTTCAGAACGAAAGAAAGCACAGAACCCCAGATTTTATGTTGTCCTGGAGAGCTTGCAGAGCACTGAGGAAAGGCAGGCAGAGAATTCCCTGCTAGCACCTTCTCTGTGCCTGTTCACTTTGCTTCGCAGAATCGCTTTTGTGCAGAAAACAGTAACACTTGTTCAGAACGAAAGAAAGCACAGAGCCCCAGATTTGCTGTTGTCCTGGAGAGCTTGCAGAGCACTGGGGAAAGGCAGGCAGAGAATTCCCTGCTAGCACCTTCTCTGTGCCTGGGAAGCAGAAGTGTTCACATTGCTTCGCAGAATCGCTTTTGTGCAGAAAACAGTAACACTTGTTCAGAACGAAAGAAAGCACAGAGCCCCAGATTTTATGTTGTCCTGGAGAGCTTGCAGAGCACTGGGGAAAGGCAGGCAGAGAATTCCCTGCTAGCACCTTCTCTGTGCCTGGGAAGCACAAGTGTTCACATTGCTTCGCAGAATCGCTTTTGTGCAGAAAACAGTAACACTTGTTCAGAACGAAAGAAAGCACAGAGCCCCAGATTTTATGTTGTCCTGGAGAGCTTGCAGAGCACTGGGGAAAGGCAGGCAGAGAATTCCCTGCTAGCACCTTCTCTGTGCCTGGGAAGCAGAAGTGTTCACATTGCTTCGCAGAATCGCTTTTGTGCAGAAAACAGTAACACTTGTTCAGAACGAAAGAAAGCACAGAACCCCGGATTTTATGTTGTCCTGGAGAGCTTGCAGAGCACTGAGGAAAGGCAGGCAGAGAATTCCCTGCTAGCACCTTCTCTGTGCCTGTTCACTTTGCTTCGCAGAATCGCTTTTGTGCAGAAAACAGTAACACTTGTTCAGAACGAAAGAAAGCACAGAGCCCCAGATTTTATGTTGTCCTGGAGAGCTTGCAGAGCACTGGGGAAAGGCAGGCAGAGAATTCCCTGCTAGCACCTTCTCTGTGCATGTTCACATTGCTTGGCAGAATCGCTTTTGTGCAGAAAACAGTAACACTTGTTCAGAACGAAAGAAAGCACAGAGCCCCAGATTTTATGTTGTCCTGGAGAGCTTGCAGAGCACTGGGGAAAGGCAGGCAGAGAATTCCCTGCTAGCACCTTCTCTGTGCCTGGGAAGAACAAGTGTTCACATTGCTTCGCAGAATCGCTTTTGTGCAGAAAACAGTAACACTTGTTCAGAACGAAAGAAAGCACAGAGCCCCAGATTTTATGTTGTCCTGGAGAGCTTGCAGAGCACTGGGGAAAGGCAGGCAGAGAATTCCCTGCTAGCACCTTCTCTGTGCCTGGGAAGCACAAGTGTTCACATTGCTTCGCTGAATCGCTTTTGTGCAGAAAACAGTAACAGTTGTTCAGAACGAAAGAAAGCACAGAGCCCCAGATTTTATGTTATCCTGGAGAGCTTGCAGAGCACTGGGGAAAGGCAGGCAGAGAATTCCCTGCTAGCACCTTCTCTGTGCCTGGGAAGCACAAGTGTTCACCTTGCTTGGCAGAATCGCTTTTGTGCAGAAAACAGTAACACTTGTTCAGAACGAAAGAAAGCACAGAGCCCCAGATTTTATGTTGTCCTGGAGAGCTTGCAGAGCACTGGGGAAAGGCAGGCAGAGAATTCCCTGCTAGCACCTTCTCTGTGCCTGGGAAGCAGAAGTGTTCACATTGCTTCGCAGAATCGCTTTTGTGCAGAAAACAGTAACACTTGTTCAGAACGAAAGAAAGCACAGAGCCCCAGATTTTATGTTGTCCTGGAGAGCTTGCAGAGCACTGGGGAAAGGCAGGCAGAGAATTCCCTGCTAGCACCTTCTATGTGCCTGGGAAGCACAAGTGTTCACATTGCTTCGCAGAATCGCTTTTGTGCAGAAAACAGTAACACTTGTTCAGAACGAAAGAAAGCACAGAGCCCAGATTTTATGTTGTCCTGGAGAGCTTGCAGAGCACTGGGGAAAGGCAGGCAGAGAATTCCCTGCTAGCACCTTCTCTGTGCCTGTTCACATTGCTTGGCAGAATCGCTTTTGTGCAGAAAACAGTAACACTTGTTCAGAACGAAAGAAAGCACAGAGCCCCAGATTTTATGTTGTCCTGGAGAGCTTGCAGAGCACTGGGGAAAGGCAGGCAGAGAATTCCCTGCTAGCACCTTCTCTGTGCCTGGGAAGCAGAAGTGTTCACATTGCTTCGCAGAATCGCTTTTGTGCAGAAAACAGTAACACTTGTTCAGAACGAAAGAAAGCACAGAGCCCCAGATTTGCTGTTGTCCTGGAGAGCTTGCAGAGCACTGGGGAAAGGCAGGCAGAGAATTCCCTGCTAGCACCTTCTCTGTGCCTGGGAAGCACAAGTGTTCACATTGCTTCGCAGAATCGCTTTTGTGCAGAAAACAGTAACAGTTGTTCAGAACGAAAGAAAGCACAGAGCCCCAGATTTTATGTTGTCCTGGAGAGCTTGCAGAGCACTGGGGAAAGGCAGGCAGAGAATTCCCTGCTAGCACCTTCTCTGTGCCTGGGAAGCAGAAGTGTTCACATTGCTTGGCAGAATCGCTTTTGTGCAGAAAACAGTAACACTTGTTCAGAACGAAAGAAAGCACAGAGCCCCAGATTTTATGTTCTCCTGGAGAGCTTGCAGAGCACTGGGGAAAGGCAGGCAGAGAATTCCCTGCTAGCACCTTCTCTGTGCCTGGGAAGCACAAGTGTTCACATTGCTTCGCAGAATCGCTTTTGTGCAGAAAACAGTAACACTTGTTCAGAACGAAAGAAAGCACAGAGCCCCAGATTTTATGTTGTCCTGGAGAGCTTGCAGAGCACTGGGGAAAGGCAGGCAGAGAATTCCCTGCTAGCACCTTCTCTGTGCCTGGGAAGCAGAAGTGTTCACATTGCTTGGCAGAATTGCTTTTGTGCAGAAAACAGTAACACTTGTTCAGAACGAAAGAAAGCACAGAGCCCCAGATTTGCTGTTGTCCTGGAGAGCTTGCAGAGCACTGGGGAAAGGCAGGCAGAGAATTCCCTGCTAGCACCTTCTCTGTGCCTGGGAAGCACAAGTGTTCACATTGCTTCGCAGAATCGCTTTTGTGCAGAAAACAGTAACACTTGTTCAGAACGAAAGAAAGCACAGAGCCCCAGATTTGCTGTTGTCCTGGAGAGCTTGCAGAGCACTGGGGAAAGGCAGGCAGAGAATTCCCTGCTAGCACCTTCTCTGTGCCTGGGAAGCAGAAGTGTTCACATTGCTTCGCAGAATCGCTTTTGTGCAGAAAACAGTAACACTTGTTCAGAATGAAAGAAAGCACAGAGCCCCAGATTTGCTGTTGTCCTGGAGAGCTTGCAGAGCACTGGGGAAAGGCAGGCAGAGAATTCCCTGCTAGCACCTTCTCTGTGCCTGGGAAGCAGAAGTGTTCACTTTGCTTCGCAGAATCGCTTTTGTGCAGAAAACAGTAACACTTGTTCAGAATGAAAGAAAGCACAGAGCCCTAGATTTTATGTTGTCCTGGAGAGCTTGCAGAGCACTGGGGAAAGGCAGGCAGAGAATTCCCTGCTAGCACCTTCTCTGTGCCTGGGAAGCAGAAGTGTTCACATTGCTTCGCAGAATCGCTTTTGTGCAGAAAACAGTAACACTTGTTCAGAACGAAAGAAAGCACAGAACCCCAGATTTTATGTTGTCCTGGAGAGCTTGCAGAGCACTGAGGAAGGCAGGCAGAGAATTCCCTGCTAGCACCTTCTCTGTGCCTGTTCACTTTTCTTCGCAGAATCGCTTTTGTGCAGAAAACAGTAACACTTGTTCAGAACGAAAGAAAGCACAGAGCCCCAGATTTTATGTTGTCCTGGAGAGCTTGCAGAGCACTGGGGAAAGGCAGGCAGAGAATTCCCTGCTAGCACCTTCTCTGTGCCTGGGAAGCAGAAGTGTTCACATTGCTTCGCAGAATCGCTTTTGTGCAGAAAACAGGAACTGTTGTTCAGAACGAAAGAAAGCACAGAGCCCCAGATTTTATGTTGTCCTGGAGAGCTTGCAGAGCACTGGGGAAAGGCAGGCAGAGAATTCCCTGCTAGCACCTTCTCTGTGCCTGGGAAGCAGAAGTGTTCACATTGCTTCGCACAATCGCTTTTGTGCAGAAAACAGTAACACTTGTTCAGAATGAAAGAAAGCACAGAGCCCCAGATTTTATGTTCTCCTGGAGAGCTTGCAGAGCACTGGGGAAAGGCAGGCAGAGAATTCCCTGCTAGCACCTTCTCTGTGCCTGGGAAGCACAAGTGTTCACATTGCTTCGCAGAATCGCTTTTGTGCAGAAAACAGTAACACTTGTTCAGAACGAAAGAAAGCACAGAGCCCCAGATTTTATGTTGTCCTGGAGAGCTTGCAGAGCACTGGGGAAAGGCAGGCAGAGAATTCCCTGCTAGCACCTTCTCTGTGCCTGGGAAGCACAAGTGTTCACATTGCTTCGCAGAATCGCTTTTGTGCAGAAAACAGGAACTGTTGTTCAGAACGAAAGAAAGCACAGAGCCCCAGATTTTATGTTGTCCTGGAGAGCTTGCAGAGCACTGGGGAAAGGCAGGCAGAGAATTCCCTGCTAGCACCTTCTCTGTGCCTGGGAAGCAGAAGTGTTCACATTGCTTCGCAGAATCGCTTTTGTGCAGAAAACAGTAACACTTGTTCAGAACGAAAGAAAGCACAGAGCCCCAGATTTTATGTTGTCCTGGAGAGCTTGCAGAGCACTGGGGAAAGGCAGGCAGAGAATTCCCTGCTAGCACCTTCTCTGTGCCTGGGAAGCAGAAGTGTTCACATTGCTTGGCAGTATCGCTTTTGTGCAGAAAACAGTAACACTTGTTCAGAACGAAAGAAAGCACAGAGCCCCAGATTTGCTGTTGTCCTGGAGAGCTTGCAGAGCACTGGGGAAAGGCAGGCAGAGAATTCCCTGCTAGCACCTTCTCTGTGCCTGGGAAGCACAAGTGTTCATATTGCTTCGCAGAATCGCTTTTGTGCAGAAAACAGTAACACTTGTTCAGAACGAAAGAAAGCACAGAGCCCCAGATTTTATGTTGTCCTGGAGAGCTTGCAGAGCACTGGGGAAAGGCAGGCAGAGAATTCCCTGCTAGCACCTTCTCTGTGCCTGGGAAGCACAAGTGTTCACATTGCTTCGCAGAATCGCTTTTGTGCAGAAAACAGTAACACTTGTTCAGAACGAAAGAAAGCACAGAGCCCCAGATTTTATGTTGTCCTGGAGAGCTTGCAGAGCACTGGGGAAAGGCAGGCAGAGAATTCCCTGCTAGCACCTTCTCTGTGCCTGTTCACATTGCTTGGCAGAATCGCTTTTGTGCAGAAAACAGTAACGCTTGTTCAGAACGAAAGAAAGCACAGAGCCCCAGATTTTATGTTGTCCTGGAGAGCTTGCAGAGCACTGGGGAAAGGCAGGCAGAGAATTCCCTGCTAGCACCTTCTCTGTGCTTGGGAAGCAGAAGTGTTCACATTGCTTGGCAGAATCGCTTTTGTGCAGAAAACAGTAACACTTGTTCAGAACGAAAGAAAGCACAGAGCCCCAGATTTGCTGTTGTCCTGGAGAGCTTGCAGAGCACTGGGGAAAGGCAGGCAGAGAATTCCCTGCTAGCACCTTCTCTGTGCCTGGGAAGCAGAAGTGTTCACATTGCTTCGCAGAATCGCTTTTGTGCAGAAAACAGTAACACTTGTTCAGAACGAAAGAAAGCACAGAGCCCCAGATTTTATGTTGTCCTGGAGAGCTTGCAGAGCACTGGGGAAAGGCAGGCAGAGAATTCCCTGCTAGCACCTTCTCTGTGCCTGTTCACTTTGCTTCGCAGAATCGCTTTTGTGCAGAAAACAGTAACACTTGTTCAGAACGAAAGAAAGCACAGAGCCCCAGATTTTATGTTGTCCTGGAGAGCTTGCAGAGCACTGGGGAAAGGCAGGCAGACAATTCCCTGCTAGCACCTTCTCTGTGCCTGGGAAGCACAAGTGTTCACATTGCTTGGCAGAATCGCTTTTGTGCAGAAAACAGTAACACTTGTTCAGAACGAAAGAAAGCACAGAACCCCAGATTTTATGTTGTCCTGGAGAGCTTGCAGAGCACTGGGGAAAGGCAGGCAGAGAATTCCCTGCTAGCACCTTCTCTGTGCCTGTTCACTTTTCTTCGCAGAATCGCTTTTGTGCAGAAAACAGTAACACTTGTTCAGAACGAAAGAAAGCACAGAGCCCCAGATTTTATGTTGTCCTGGAGAGCTTGCAGAGCACTGGGGAAAGGCAGGCAGAGAATTCCCTGCTAGCACCTTCTCTGTGCCTGGGAAGCACAAGTGTTCACATTGCTTGGCAGAATCGCTTTTGTGCAGAAAACAGTAACACTTGTTCAGAACGAAAGAAAGCACAGAGCCCAGATTTGCTGTTGTCCTGGAGAGCTTGCAGAGCACTGGGGAAAGGCAGGCAGAGAATTCCCTGCTAGCACCTTCTCTGTGCCTGTTCACATTGCTTCGCAGAATCGCTTTTGTGCAGAAAACAGTAACACTTGTTCAGAACGAAAGAAAGCACAGAGCCCCAGATTTTATGTTGTCCTGGAGAGCTTGCAGAGCACTGGGGAAAGGCAGGCAGAGAATTCCCTGCTAGCACCTTCTCTGTGCCTGGGAAGCAGAAGTGTTCACATTGCTTCGCAGAATCGCTTTTGTGCAGAAAACAGTAACACTTGTTCAGAACGAAAGAAAGCACAGAGCCCCAGATTTTATGTTGTCCTGGAGAGCTTGCAGAGCACTGGGGAAAGGCAGGCAGAGAATTCCCTGCTAGCACCTTCTCTGTGCCTGGGAAGCACAAGTGTTCACATTGCTTCGCAGAATCGCTTTTGTGCAGAAAACAGTAACACTTGTTCAGAACGAAAGAAAGCACAGAGCCCCAGATTTGCTGTTGTCCTGGAGAGCTTGCAGAGCACTGGGGAAAGGCAGGCAGAGAATTCCCTGCTAGCACCTTCTCTGTGCCTGGGAAGCACAAGTGTTCACATTGCTTTGCAGAATCGCTTTTGTGCAGAAAACAGTAACAGTTGTTCAGAACGAAAGAAAGCACAGAGCCCCAGATTTTATGTTGTCCTGGAGAGCTTGCAGAGCACTGGGGAAAGGCAGGCAGAGAATTCCCTGCTAGCACCTTCTCTGTGCCTGGGAAGCACAAGTGTTCACATTGCTTGGCAGAATCGCTTTTGTGCAGAAAACAGTAACACTTGTTCAGAACGAAAGAAAGCACAGAGCCCCAGATTTTATGTTCTCCTGGAGAGCTTGCAGAGCACTGGGGAAAGGCAGGCAGAGAATTCCCTGCTAGCACCTTCTCTGTGCCTGGGAAGCACAAGTGTTCACATTGCTTCGCAGAATCGCTTTTGTGCAGAAAACAGTAACACTTGTTCAGAACGAAAGAAAGCACAGAGCCCCAGATTTTATGTTGTCCTGGAGAGCTTGCAGAGCACTGGGGAAAGGCAGGGAGAGAATTCCCTGCTAGCACCTTCTCTGTGCCTGGGAAGCAGAAGTGTTCACATTGCTTCGCAGAATCGCTTTTGTGCAGAAAACAGTAACACTTGTTCAGAACGAAAGAAAGCACAGAGCCCCAGATTTTATGTTGTCCTGGAGAGCTTGCAGAGCACTGGGGAAAGGCAGGCAGAGAATTCCCTGCTAGCACCTTCTCTGTGCCTGGGAAGCACAAGTGTTCACATTGCTTCGCAGAATCGCTTTTGTGCAGAAAACAGTAACACTTGTTCAGAACGAAAGAAAGCACAGAGCCCCAGATTTTATGTTGTCCTGGAGAGCTTGCAGAGCACTGGGGAAAGGCAGGCAGAGAATTCCCTGCTAGCACCTTCTCTGTGCCTGGGAAGCAGAAGTGTTCACATTGCTTGGCAGAATCGCTTTTGTGCAGAAAACAGTAACACTTGTTCAGAATGAAAGAAAGCACAGAGCCCCAGATTTGCTGTTGTCCTGGAGAGCTTGCAGAGCACTGGGGAAAGGCAGGCAGAGAATTCCCTGCTAGCACCTTCTCTGTGCCTGGGAAGCAGAAGTGTTCACTTTGCTTCGCAGAATCGCTTTTGTGCAGAAAACAGTAACACTTGTTCAGAATGAAAGAAAGCACAGAGCCCAGATTTGCTGTTGTCCTGGAGAGCTTGCAGAGCACTGGGGAAAGGCAGGCAGAGAATTCCCTGCTAGCACCTTCTCTGTGCCTGTTCACATTGCTTCGCAGAATCGCTTTTGTGCAGAAAACAGTAACACTTGTTCAGAACGAAAGAAAGCACAGAGCCCCAGATTTTATGTTGTCCTGGAGAGCTTGCAGAGCACTGGGGAAAGGCAGGCAGAGAATTCCCTGCTAGCACCTTCTCTGTGCCTGGGAAGCAGAAGTGTTCACATTGCTTGGCAGAATCGCTTTTGTGCAGAAAACAGTAACACTTGTTCAGAACGAAAGAAAGCACAGAGCCCCAGATTTTATGTTCTCCTGGAGAGCTTGCAGAGCACTGGGGAAAGGCAGGCAGAGAATTCCCTGCTAGCACCTTCTCTGTGCCTGGGAAGCACAAGTGTTCACATTGCTTCGCAGAATCGCTTTTGTGCAGAAAACAGTAACACTTGTTCAGAACGAAAGAAAGCACAGAGCCCCAGATTTGCTGTTGTCCTGGAGAGCTTGCAGAGCACTGGGGAAAGGCAGGCAGAGAATTCCCTGCTAGCACCTTCTCTGTGCCTGGGAAGCACAAGTGTTCACATTGCTTGGCAGAATCGCTTTTGTGCAGAAAACAGTAACACTTGTTCAGAACGAAAGAAAGCACAGAGCCCCAGATTTGCTGTTGTCCTGGAGAGCTTGCAGAGCACTGGGGAAAGGCAGGCAGAGAATTCCCTGCTAGCACCTTCTCTGTGCCTGGGAAGCACAAGTGTTCACATTGCTTCGCAGAATCGCTTTTGTGCAGAAAACAGTAACACTTGTTCAGAACGAAAGAAAGCACAGAGCCCCAGATTTTATGTTGTCCTGGAGAGCTTGCAGAGCACTGGGGAAAGGCAGGCAGAGAATTCCCTGCTAGCACCTTCTCTGTGCCTGGGAAGCAGAAGTGTTCACATTGCTTGGCAGAATCGCTTTTGTGCAGAAAACAGTAACACTTGTTCAGAATGAAAGAAAGCACAGAGCCCCAGATTTGCTGTTGTCCTGGAGAGCTTGCAGAGCACTGGGGAAAGGCAGGCAGAGAATTCCCTGCTAGCACCTTCTCTGTGCCTGGGAAGCAGAAGTGTTCACTTTGCTTCGCAGAATCGCTTTTGTGCAGAAAACAGTAACACTTGTTCAGAATGAAAGAAAGCACAGAGCCCTAGATTTTATGTTGTCCTGGAGAGCTTGCAGAGCACTGGGGAAAGGCAGGCAGAGAATTCCCTGCTAGCACCTTCTCTGTGCCTGGGAAGCAGAAGTGTTCACATTGCTTCACAGAATCGCTTTTGTGCAGAAAACAGTAACACTTGTTCAGAACGAAAGAAAGCACAGAACCCCAGATTTTATGTTGTCCTGGAGAGCTTGCAGAGCACTGAGGAAGGCAGGCAGAGAATTCCCTGCTAGCACCTTCTCTGTGCCTGTTCACTTTTCTTCGCAGAATCGCTTTTGTGCAGAAAACAGTAACACTTGTTCAGAACGAAAGAAAGCACAGAGCCCCAGATTTTATGTTGTCCTGGAGAGCTTGCAGAGCACTGGGGAAAGGCAGGCAGAGAATTCCCTGCTAGCACCTTCTCTGTGCCTGGGAAGCAGAAGTGTTCACATTGCTTCGCAGAATCGCTTTTGTGCAGAAAACAGGAACTGTTGTTCAGAACGAAAGAAAGCACAGAGCCCCAGATTTTATGTTGTCCTGGAGAGCTTGCAGAGCACTGGGGAAAGGCAGGCAGAGAATTCCCTGCTAGCACCTTCTCTGTGCCTGGGAAGCAGAAGTGTTCACATTGCTTCGCACAATCGCTTTTGTGCAGAAAACAGTAACACTTGTTCAGAACGAAAGAAAGCACAGAACCCCAGATTTTATGTTGTCCTGGAGAGCTTTCAGAGCACTGGGGAAAGGCAGGCAGAGAATTCCCTGCTAGCACCTTCTCTGTGCCTGGGAAGCAGAAGTGTTCACATTGCTTCGCAGAATCGCTTTTGTGCAGAAAACAGTAACACTTGTTCAGAACGAAAGAAAGCACAGAGCCCCAGATTTTATGTTGTCCTGGAGAGCTTGCAGAGCACTGGGGAAAGGCAGGCAGAGAATTCCCTGCTAGCACCTTCTCTGTGCCTGGGAAGCACAAGTGTTCACATTGCTTCGCAGAATCGCTTTTGTGCAGAAAACAGTAACACTTGTTCAGAACGAAAGAAAGCACAGAGCCCCAGATTTTATGTTGTCCTGGAGAGCTTGCAGAGCACTGGGGAAAGGCAGGCAGAGAATTCCCTGCTAGCACCTTCTCTGTGCCTGGGAAGCAGAAGTGTTCACATTGCTTCGCAGAATCGCTTTTGTGCAGAAAACAGTAACACTTCTTCAGAACGAAAGAAAGCACAGAGCCCCAGATTTTATGTTGTCCTGGAGAGCTTGCAGAGCACTGGGGAAAGGCAGGCAGAGAATTCCCTGCTAGCACCTTCTCTGTGCCTGGGAAGCAGAAGTGTTCACATTGCTTGGCAGTATCGCTTTTGTGCAGAAAACAGTAACACTTGTTCAGAACGAAAGAAAGCACAGAGCCCCAGATTTTATGTTGTCCTGGAGAGCTTGCAGAGCACTGGGGAAAGGCAGGCAGAGAATTCCCTGCTAGCACCTTCTCTGTGCCTGGGAAGCACAAGTGTTCATATTGCTTCGCAGAATCGCTTTTGTGCAGAAAACAGTAACACTTGTTCAGAACGAAAGAAAGCACAGAGCCCCAGATTTTATGTTGTCCTGGAGAGCTTGCAGAGCACTGGGGAAAGGCAGGCAGAGAATTCCCTGCTAGCACCTTCTCTGTGCCTGGGAAGTACAAGTGTTCACATTGCTTCGCAGAATCGCTTTTGTGCAGAAAACAGTAACACTTGTTCAGAACGAAAGAAAGCACGGAGCCCCAGATTTTATGTTGTCCTGGAGAGCTTGCAGAGCACTGGGGAAAGGCAGGCAGAGAATTCCCTGCTAGCACCTTCTCTGTGCCTGTTCACATTGCTTGGCAGAATCGCTTTTGTGCAGAAAACAGTAACGCTTGTTCAGAACGAAAGAAAGCACAGAGCCCCAGATTTTATGTTGTCCTGGAGAGCTTGCAGAGCACTGGGGAAAGGCAGGCAGAGAATTCCCTGCTAGCACCTTCTCTGTGCTTGGGAAGCAGAAGTGTTCACATTGCTTGGCAGAATCGCTTTTGTGCAGAAAACAGTAACACTTGTTCAGAACGAAAGAAAGCACAGAGCCCCAGATTTGCTGTTGTCCTGGAGAGCTTGCAGAGCACTGGGGAAAGGCAGGCAGAGAATTCCCTGCTAGCACCTTCTCTGTGCCTGGGAAGCACAAGTGTTCACATTGCTTCGCAGAATCGCTTTTGTGCAGAAAACAGTAACACTTGTTCAGAACGAAAGAAAGCACAGAGCCCCAGATTTTATGTTGTCCTGGAGAGCTTGCAGAGCACTGGGGAAAGGCAGGCAGAGAATTCCCTGCTAGCACCTTCTCTGTGCCTGTTCACTTTGCTTCGCAGAATCGCTTTTGTGCAGAAAACAGTAACACTTGTTCAGAACGAAAGAAAGCACAGAGCCCCAGATTTTATGTTGTCCTGGAGAGCTTGCAGAGCACTGGGGAAAGGCAGGCAGACAATTCCCTGCTAGCACCTTCTCTGTGCCTGGGAAGCACAAGTGTTCACATTGCTTGGCAGAATCGCTTTTGTGCAGAAAACAGTAACACTTGTTCAGAACGAAAGAAAGCACAGAGCCCCAGATTTTATGTTGTCCTGGAGAGCTTGCAGAGCACTGGGGAAAGGCAGGCAGAGAATTCCCTGCTAGCACCTTCTCTGTGCCTGGGAAGCAGAAGTGTTCACATTGCTTCGCAGAATCGCTTTTGTGCAGAAAACAGTAACACTTGTTCAGAACGAAAGAAAGCACAGAACCCCAGATTTTATGTTGTCCTGGAGAGCTTGCAGAGCACTAAGGAAAGGCAGGCAGAGAATTCCCTGCTAGCACCTTCTCTGTGCCTGTTCACTTTTCTTCGCAGAATCGCTTTTGTGCAGAAAACAGTAACACTTGTTCAGAACGAAAGAAAGCACAGAGCCCCAGATTTTATGTTGTCCTGGAGAGCTTGCAGAGCACTGGGGAAAGGCAGGCAGAGAATTCCCTGCTAGCACCTTCTCTGTGCCTGTTCACTTTGCTTCGCAGAATCGCTTTTGTGCAGAAAACAGTAACACTTGTTCAGAACGAAAGAAAGCACAGAGCCCCAGATTTTATGTTGTCCTGGAGAGCTTGCAGAGCACTGGGGAAAGGCAGGCAGAGAATTCCCTGCTAGCACCTTCTCTGTGCCTGGGAAGCAGAAGTGTTCACATTGCTTCGCAGAATCGCTTTTGTGCAGAAAACAGTAACACTTGTTCAGAACGAAAGAAAGCACAGAGCCCCAGATTTTATGTTGTCCTGGAGAGCTTGCAGAGCACTGGGGAAAGGCAGGCAGAGAATTCCCTGCTAGCACCTTCTCTGTGCCTGGGAAGCAGAAGTGTTCACATTGCTTCGCAGAATCGCTTTTGTGCAGAAAACAGTAACACTTGTTCAGAACGAAAGAAAGCACAGAGCCCCAGATTTTATGTTGTCCTGGAGAGCTTGCAGAGCACTGGGGAAAGGCAGGCAGAGAATTCCCTGCTAGCACCTTCTCTGTGCCTGGGAAGCACAAGTGTTCACATTGCTTCGCAGAATCGCTTTTGTGCAGAAAACAGGAACTGTTGTTCAGAACGAAAGAAAGCACAGAGCCCCAGATTTTATGTTGTCCTGGAGAGCTTGCAGAGCACTGGGGAAAGGCAGGCAGAGAATTCCCTGCTAGCACCTTCTCTGTGCCTGGGAAGCAGAAGTGTTCACATTGCTTCGCAGAATCGCTTTTGTGCAGAAAACAGTAACACTTGTTCAGAACGAAAGAAAGCACAGAACCCCAGATTTTATGTTGTCCTGGAGAGCTTGCAGAGCACTGGGGAAAGGCAGGCAGAGAATTCCCTGCTAGCACCTTCTCTGTGCCTGTTCACTTTTCTTCGCAGAATCGCTTTTGTGCAGAAAACAGTAACACTTGTTCAGAACGAAAGAAAGCACAGAGCCCCAGATTTTATGTTGTCCTGGAGAGCTTGCAGAGCACTGGGGAAAGGCAGGCAGAGAATTCCCTGCTAGCACCTTCTCTGTGCCTGGGAAGCAGAAGTGTTCACATTGCTTGGCAGAATCGCTTTTGTGCAGAAAACAGTAACACTTGTTCAGAACGAAAGAAAGCACAGAGCCCAGATTTGCTGTTGTCCTGGAGAGCTTGCAGAGCACTGGGGAAAGGCAGGCAGAGAATTCCCTGCTAGCACCTTCTCTGTGCCTGTTCACATTGCTTCGCAGAATCGCTTTTGTGCAGAAAACAGTAACACTTGTTCAGAACGAAAGAAAGCACAGAGCCCCAGATTTTATGTTGTCCTGGAGAGCTTGCAGAGCACTGGGGAAAGGCAGGCAGAGAATTCCCTGCTAGCACCTTCTCTGTGCCTGGGAAGCAGAAGTGTTCACATTGCTTCGCAGAATCGCTTTTGTGCAGAAAACAGTAACACTTGTTCAGAACGAAAGAAAGCACAGAGCCCCAGATTTTATGTTGTCCTGGAGAGCTTGCAGAGCACTGGGGAAAGGCAGGCAGAGAATTCCCTGCTAGCACCTTCTCTGTGCCTGGGAAGCACAAGTGTTCACATTGCTTCGCAGAATCGCTTTTGTGCAGAAAACAGGAACTGTTGTTCAGAACGAAAGAAAGCACAGAGCCCCAGATTTTATGTTGTCCTGGAGAGCTTGCAGAGCACTGGGGAAAGGCAGGCAGAGAATTCCCTGCTAGCACCTTCTCTGTGCCTGGGAAGCAGAAGTGTTCACATTGCTTGGCAGAATCGCTTTTGTGCAGAAAACAGTAACGCTTGTTCAGAACGAAAGAAAGCACAGAGCCCCAGATTTGCTGTTGTCCTGGAGAGCTTGCAGAGCACTGGGGAAAGGCAGGCAGAGAATTCCCTGCTAGCACCTTCTCTGTGCCTGGGAAGCAGAAGTGTTCACATTGCTTTGCAGAATCGCTTTTGTGCAGAAAACAGTAACACTTGTTCAGAACGAAAGAAAGCACAGAGCCCCAGATTTTATGTTGTCCTGGAGAGCTTGCAGAGCACTGGGGAAAGGCAGGCAGAGAATTCCCTGCTAGCACCTTCTCTGTGCCTGGGAAGCACAAGTGTTCACATTGCTTCGCAGAATCGCTTTTGTGCAGAAAACAGTAACACTTGTTCAGAACGAAAGAAAGCACAGAGCCCCAGATTTGCTGTTGTCCTGGAGAGCTTGCAGAGCACTGGGGAAAGGCAGGCAGAGAATTCCCTGCTAGCACCTTCTCTGTGCCTGGGAAGCACAAGTGTTCACATTGCTTGGCAGAATCGCTTTTGTGCAGAAAACAGTAACAGTTGTTCAGAACGAAAGAAAGCACAGAGCCCCAGATTTTATGTTGTCCTGGAGAGCTTGCAGAGCACTGGGGAAAGGCAGGCAGAGAATTCCCTGCTAGCACCTTCTCTGTGCCTGGGAAGCACAAGTGTTCACATTGCTTGGCAGAATCGCTTTTGTGCAGAAAACAGTAACACTTGTTCAGAACGAAAGAAAGCACAGAGCCCCAGATTTTATGTTCTCCTGGAGAGCTTGCAGAGCACTGGGGAAAGGCAGGCAGAGAATTCCCTGCTAGCACCTTCTCTGTGCCTGGGAAGCACAAGTGTTCACATTGCTTCGCAGAATCGCTTTTGTGCAGAAAACAGTAACACTTGTTCAGAACGAAAGAAAGCACAGAGCCCCAGATTTGCTGTTGTCCTGGAGAGCTTGCAGAGCACTGGGGAAAGGCAGGCAGAGAATTCCCTGCTAGCACCTTCTCTGTGCCTGGGAAGCACAAGTGTTCACATTGCTTGGCAGAATCGCTTTTGTGCAGAAAACAGTAACACTTGTTCAGAACGAAAGAAAGCACAGAGCCCCAGATTTGCTGTTGTCCTGGAGAGCTTGCAGAGCACTGGGGAAAGGCAGGCAGAGAATTCCCTGCTAGCACCTTCTCTGTGCCTGGGAAGCACAAGTGTTCACATTGCTTCGCAGAATCGCTTTTGTGCAGAAAACAGTAACACTTGTTCAGAACGAAAGAAAGCACAGAGCCCCAGATTTTATGTTGTCCTGGAGAGCTTGCAGAGCACTGGGGAAAGGCAGGCAGAGAATTCCCTGCTAGCACCTTCTCTGTGCCTGGGAAGCAGAAGTGTTCACATTGCTTGGCAGAATCGCTTTTGTGCAGAAAACAGTAACACTTGTTCAGAATGAAAGAAAGCACAGAGCCCCAGATTTGCTGTTGTCCTGGAGAGCTTGCAGAGCACTGGGGAAAGGCAGGCAGAGAATTCCCTGCTAGCACCTTCTCTGTGCCTGGGAAGCAGAAGTGTTCACTTTGCTTCGCAGAATCGCTTTTGTGCAGAAAACAGTAACACTTGTTCAGAATGAAAGAAAGCACAGAGCCCTAGATTTTATGTTGTCCTGGAGAGCTTGCAGAGCACTGGGGAAAGGCAGGCAGAGAATTCCCTGCTAGCACCTTCTCTGTGCCTGGGAAGCAGAAGTGTTCACATTGCTTCACAGAATCGCTTTTGTGCAGAAAACAGTAACACTTGTTCAGAACGAAAGAAAGCACAGAACCCCAGATTTTATGTTGTCCTGGAGAGCTTGCAGAGCACTGAGGAAGGCAGGCAGAGAATTCCCTGCTAGCACCTTCTCTGTGCCTGTTCACTTTTCTTCGCAGAATCGCTTTTGTGCAGAAAACAGTAACACTTGTTCAGAACGAAAGAAAGCACAGAGCCCCAGATTTTATGTTGTCCTGGAGAGCTTGCAGAGCACTGGGGAAAGGCAGGCAGAGAATTCCCTGCTAGCACCTTCTCTGTGCCTGGGAAGCAGAAGTGTTCACATTGCTTCGCAGAATCGCTTTTGTGCAGAAAACAGGAACTGTTGTTCAGAACGAAAGAAAGCACAGAGCCCCAGATTTTATGTTGTCCTGGAGAGCTTGCAGAGCACTGGGGAAAGGCAGGCAGAGAATTCCCTGCTAGCACCTTCTCTGTGCCTGGGAAGCAGAAGTGTTCACATTGCTTCGCACAATCGCTTTTGTGCAGAAAACAGTAACACTTGTTCAGAACGAAAGAAAGCACAGAACCCCAGATTTTATGTTGTCCTGGAGAGCTTTCAGAGCACTGGGGAAAGGCAGGCAGAGAATTCCCTGCTAGCACCTTCTCTGTGCCTGGGAAGCACAAGTGTTCACATTGCTTCGCAGAATCGCTTTTGTGCAGAAAACAGTAACACTTGTTCAGAACGAAAGAAAGCACAGAGCCCCAGATTTTATGTTGTCCTGGAGAGCTTGCAGAGCACTGGGGAAAGGCAGGCAGAGAATTCCCTGCTAGCACCTTCTCTGTGCCTGGGAAGCAGAAGTGTTCACATTGCTTCGCAGAATCGCTTTTGTGCAGAAAACAGTAACACTTGTTCAGAACGAAAGAAAGCACAGAGCCCCAGATTTTATGTTGTCCTGGAGAGCTTGCAGAGCACTGGGGAAAGGCAGGCAGAGAATTCCCTGCTAGCACCTTCTCTGTGCCTGGGAAGCAGAAGTGTTCACATTGCTTGGCAGTATCGCTTTTGTGCAGAAAACAGTAACACTTGTTCAGAACGAAAGAAAGCACAGAGCCCCAGATTTTATGTTGTCCTGGAGAGCTTGCAGAGCACTGGGGAAAGGCAGGCAGAGAATTCCCTGCTAGCACCTTCTCTGTGCCTGGGAAGCACAAGTGTTCATATTGCTTCGCAGAATCGCTTTTGTGCAGAAAACAGTAACACTTGTTCAGAACGAAAGAAAGCACAGAGCCCCAGATTTTATGTTGTCCTGGAGAGCTTGCAGAGCACTGGGGAAAGGCAGGCAGAGAATTCCCTGCTAGCACCTTCTCTGTGCCTGGGAAGCAGAAGTGTTCACATTGCTTCGCAGAATCGCTTTTGTGCAGAAAACAGTAACACTTGTTCAGAACGAAAGAAAGCACGGAGCCCCAGATTTTATGTTGTCCTGGAGAGCTTGCAGAGCACTGGGGAAAGGCAGGCAGAGAATTCCCTGCTAGCACCTTCTCTGTGCCTGTTCACATTGCTTGGCAGAATCGCTTTTGTGCAGAAAACAGTAACGCTTGTTCAGAACGAAAGAAAGCACAGAGCCCCAGATTTTATGTTGTCCTGGAGAGCTTGCAGAGCACTGGGGAAAGGCAGGCAGAGAATTCCCTGCTAGCACCTTCTCTGTGCTTGGGAAGCAGAAGTGTTCACATTGCTTGGCAGAATCGCTTTTGTGCAGAAAACAGTAACACTTGTTCAGAACGAAAGAAAGCACAGAGCCCCAGATTTGCTGTTGTCCTGGAGAGCTTGCAGAGCACTGGGGAAAGGCAGGCAGAGAATTCCCTGCTAGCACCTTCTCTGTGCCTGGGAAGCACAAGTGTTCACATTGCTTCGCAGAATCGCTTTTGTGCAGAAAACAGTAACACTTCTTCAGAACGAAAGAAAGCACAGAGCCCCAGATTTTATGTTGTCCTGGAGAGCTTGCAGAGCACTGGGGAAAGGCAGGCAGAGAATTCCCTGCTAGCACCTTCTCTGTGCCTGTTCACTTTGCTTCGCAGAATCGCTTTTGTGCAGAAAACAGTAACACTTGTTCAGAACGAAAGAAAGCACAGAGCCCCAGATTTTATGTTGTCCTGGAGAGCTTGCAGAGCACTGGGGAAAGGCAGGCAGACAATTCCCTGCTAGCACCTTCTCTGTGCCTGGGAAGCACAAGTGTTCACATTGCTTGGCAGAATCGCTTTTGTGCAGAAAACAGTAACACTTGTTCAGAACGAAAGAAAGCACAGAGCCCCAGATTTTATGTTGTCCTGGAGAGCTTGCAGAGCACTGGGGAAAGGCAGGCAGAGAATTCCCTGCTAGCACCTTCTCTGTGCCTGGGAAGCACAAGTGTTCACATTGCTTCGCAGAATCGCTTTTGTGCAGAAAACAGTAACACTTGTTCAGAACGAAAGAAAGCACAGAGCCCCAGATTTGCTGTTGTCCTGGAGAGCTTGCAGAGCACTGGGGAAAGGCAGGCAGAGAATTCCCTGCTAGCACCTTCTCTGTGCCTGGGAAGCAGAAGTGTTCACATTGCTTCGCAGAATCGCTTTTGTGCAGAAAACAGTAACACTTGTTCAGAACGAAAGAAAGCACAGAACCCCAGATTTTATGTTGTCCTGGAGAGCTTGCAGAGCACTAAGGAAAGGCAGGCAGAGAATTCCCTGCTAGCACCTTCTCTGTGCCTGTTCACTTTGCTTCGCAGAATCGCTTTTGTGCAGAAAACAGTAACACTTGTTCAGAACGAAAGAAAGCACAGAGCCCCAGATTTTATGTTGTCCTGGAGAGCTTGCAGAGCACTGGGGAAAGGCAGGCAGAGAATTCCCTGCTAGCACCTTCTCTGTGCCTGGGAAGCAGAAGTGTTCACATTGCTTCGCAGAATCGCTTTTGTGCAGAAAACAGTAACACTTGTTCAGAACGAAAGAAAGCACAGAGCCCCAGATTTTATGTTGTCCTGGAGAGCTTGCAGAGCACTGGGGAAAGGCAGGCAGAGAATTCCCTGCTAGCACCTTCTCTGTGCCTGGGAAGCAGAAGTGTTCACATTGCTTCGCAGAATCGCTTTTGTGCAGAAAACAGTAACACTTGTTCAGAACGAAAGAAAGCACAGAGCCCCAGATTTTATGTTGTCCTGGAGAGCTTGCAGAGCACTGGGGAAAGGCAGGCAGAGAATTCCCTGCTAGCACCTTCTCTGTGCCTGGGAAGCACAAGTGTTCACATTGCTTCGCAGAATCGCTTTTGTGCAGAAAACAGGAACTGTTGTTCAGAACGAAAGAAAGCACAGAGCCCCAGATTTTATGTTGTCCTGGAGAGCTTGCAGAGCACTGGGGAAAGGCAGGCAGAGAATTCCCTGCTAGCACCTTCTCTGTGCCTGGGAAGCAGAAGTGTTCACATTGCTTCGCAGAATCGCTTTTGTGCAGAAAACAGTAACACTTGTTCAGAACGAAAGAAAGCACAGAACCCCAGATTTTATGTTGTCCTGGAGAGCTTGCAGAGCACTGGGGAAAGGCAGGCAGAGAATTCCCTGCTAGCACCTTCTCTGTGCCTGTTCACTTTTCTTCGCAGAATCGCTTTTGTGCAGAAAACAGTAACACTTGTTCAGAACGAAAGAAAGCACAGAGCCCCAGATTTTATGTTGTCCTGGAGAGCTTGCAGAGCACTGGGGAAAGGCAGGCAGAGAATTCCCTGCTAGCACCTTCTATGTGCCTGGGAAGCACAAGTGTTCACATTGCTTCGCAGAATCGCTTTTGTGCAGAAAACAGTAACACTTGTTCAGAACGAAAGAAAGCACAGAGCCCAGATTTGCTGTTGTCCTGGAGAGCTTGCAGAGCACTGGGGAAAGGCAGGCAGAGAATTCCCTGCTAGCACCTTCTCTGTGCCTGTTCACATTGCTTCGCAGAATCGCTTTTGTGCAGAAAACAGTAACACTTGTTCAGAACGAAAGAAAGCACAGAGCCCCAGATTTTATGTTGTCCTGGAGAGCTTGCAGAGCACTGGGGAAAGGCAGGCAGAGAATTCCCTGCTAGCACCTTCTCTGTGCCTGGGAAGCAGAAGTGTTCACATTGCTTCGCAGAATCGCTTTTGTGCAGAAAACAGTAACACTTGTTCAGAACGAAAGAAAGCACAGAGCCCCAGATTTTATGTTGTCCTGGAGAGCTTGCAGAGCACTGGGGAAAGGCAGGCAGAGAATTCCCTGCTAGCACCTTCTCTGTGCCTGGGAAGCACAAGTGTTCACATTGCTTCGCAGAATCGCTTTTGTGCAGAAAACAGGAACTGTTGTTCAGAACGAAAGAAAGCACAGAGCCCCAGATTTTATGTTGTCCTGGAGAGCTTGCAGAGCACTGGGGAAAGGCAGGCAGAGAATTCCCTGCTAGCACCTTCTCTGTGCCTGGGAAGCAGAAGTGTTCACATTGCTTGGCAGAATCGCTTTTGTGCAGAAAACAGTAACACTTGTTCAGAACGAAAGAAAGCACAGAGCCCCAGATTTGCTGTTGTCCTGGAGAGCTTGCAGAGCACTGGGGAAAGGCAGGCAGAGAATTCCCTGCTAGCACCTTCTCTGTGCCTGGGAAGCACAAGTGTTCATATTGCTTCGCAGAATCGCTTTTGTGCAGAAAACAGTAACACTTGTTCAGAACGAAAGAAAGCACAGAGCCCCAGATTTTATGTTGTCCTGGAGAGCTTGCAGAGCACTGGGGAAAGGCAGGCAGAGAATTCCCTGCTAGCACCTTCTCTGTGCCTGGGAAGCACAAGTGTTCACATTGCTTCGCAGAATCGCTTTTGTGCAGAAAACAGTAACACTTGTTCAGAACGAAAGAAAGCACAGAGCCCCAGATTTTATGTTGTCCTGGAGAGCTTGCAGAGCACTGGGGAAAGGCAGGCAGAGAATTCCCTGCTAGCACCTTCTCTGTGCCTGTTCACATTGCTTGGCAGAATCGCTTTTGTGCAGAAAACAGTAACGCTTGTTCAGAACGAAAGAAAGCACAGAGCCCCAGATTTTATGTTGTCCTGGAGAGCTTGCAGAGCACTGGGGAAAGGCAGGCAGAGAATTCCCTGCTAGCACCTTCTCTGTGCTTGGGAAGCAGAAGTGTTCACATTGCTTGGCAGAATCGCTTTTGTGCAGAAAACAGTAACACTTGTTCAGAACGAAAGAAAGCACAGAGCCCCAGATTTGCTGTTGTCCTGGAGAGCTTGCAGAGCACTGGGGAAAGGCAGGCAGAGAATTCCCTGCTAGCACCTTCTCTGTGCCTGGGAAGCAGAAGTGTTCACATTGCTTCGCAGAATCGCTTTTGTGCAGAAAACAGTAACACTTGTTCAGAACGAAAGAAAGCACAGAGCCCCAGATTTTATGTTGTCCTGGAGAGCTTGCAGAGCACTGGGGAAAGGCAGGCAGAGAATTCCCTGCTAGCACCTTCTCTGTGCCTGTTCACTTTGCTTCGCAGAATCGCTTTTGTGCAGAAAACAGTAACACTTGTTCAGAACGAAAGAAAGCACAGAGCCCCAGATTTTATGTTGTCCTGGAGAGCTTGCAGAGCACTGGGGAAAGGCAGGCAGAGAATTCCCTGCTAGCACCTTCTCTGTGCCTGGGAAGCAGAAGTGTTCACATTGCTTCGCAGAATCGCTTTTGTGCAGAAAACACTAACACTTGTTCAGAACGAAAGAAAGCACGGAGCCCCAGATTTTATGTTGTCCTGGAGAGCTTGCAGAGCACTGGGGAAAGGCAGGCAGAGAATTCCCTGCTAGCACCTTCTCTGTGCCTGTTCACATTGCTTGGCAGAATCGCTTTTGTGCAGAAAACAGTAACGCTTGTTCAGAACGAAAGAAAGCACAGAGCCCCAGATTTTATGTTGTCCTGGAGAGCTTGCAGAGCACTGGGGAAAGGCAGGCAGAGAATTCCCTGCTAGCACCTTCTCTGTGCTTGGGAAGCAGAAGTGTTCACATTGCTTGGCAGAATCGCTTTTGTGCAGAAAACAGTAACACTTGTTCAGAACGAAAGAAAGCACAGAGCCCCAGATTTGCTGTTGTCCTGGAGAGCTTGCAGAGCACTGGGGAAAGGCAGGCAGAGAATTCCCTGCTAGCACCTTCTCTGTGCCTGGGAAGCACAAGTGTTCACATTGCTTCGCAGAATCGCTTTTGTGCAGAAAACAGTAACACTTGTTCAGAACGAAAGAAAGCACAGAGCCCCAGATTTTATGTTGTCCTGGAGAGCTTGCAGAGCACTGGGGAAAGGCAGGCAGAGAATTCCCTGCTAGCACCTTCTCTGTGCCTGTTCACTTTGCTTCGCAGAATCGCTTTTGTGCAGAAAACAGTAACACTTGTTCAGAACGAAAGAAAGCACAGAGCCCCAGATTTTATGTTGTCCTGGAGAGCTTGCAGAGCACTGGGGAAAGGCAGGCAGACAATTCCCTGCTAGCACCTTCTCTGTGCCTGGGAAGCACAAGTGTTCACATTGCTTGGCAGAATCGCTTTTGTGCAGAAAACAGTAACACTTGTTCAGAACGAAAGAAAGCACAGAGCCCCAGATTTTATGTTGTCCTGGAGAGCTTGCAGAGCACTGGGGAAAGGCAGGCAGAGAATTCCCTGCTAGCACCTTCTCTGTGCCTGGGAAGCACAAGTGTTCACATTGCTTCGCAGAATCGCTTTTGTGCAGAAAACAGTAACACTTGTTCAGAACGAAAGAAAGCACAGAGCCCCAGATTTGCTGTTGTCCTGGAGAGCTTGCAGAGCACTGGGGAAAGGCAGGCAGAGAATTCCCTGCTAGCACCTTCTCTGTGCCTGGGAAGCAGAAGTGTTCACATTGCTTCGCAGAATCGCTTTTGTGCAGAAAACAGTAACACTTGTTCAGAACGAAAGAAAGCACAGAACCCCAGATTTTATGTTGTCCTGGAGAGCTTGCAGAGCACTAAGGAAAGGCAGGCAGAGAATTCCCTGCTAGCACCTTCTCTGTGCCTGTTCACTTTTCTTCGCAGAATCGCTTTTGTGCAGAAAACAGTAACACTTGTTCAGAACGAAAGAAAGCACAGAGCCCCAGATTTTATGTTGTCCTGGAGAGCTTGCAGAGCACTGGGGAAAGGCAGGCAGAGAATTCCCTGCTAGCACCTTCTCTGTGCCTGTTCACTTTGCTTCGCAGAATCGCTTTTGTGCAGAAAACAGTAACACTTGTTCAGAACGAAAGAAAGCACAGAGCCCCAGATTTTATGTTGTCCTGGAGAGCTTGCAGAGCACTGGGGAAAGGCAGGCAGAGAATTCCCTGCTAGCACCTTCTCTGTGCCTGGGAAGCAGAAGTGTTCACATTGCTTCGCAGAATCGCTTTTGTGCAGAAAACAGTAACACTTGTTCAGAACGAAAGAAAGCACAGAGCCCCAGATTTTATGTTGTCCTGGAGAGCTTGCAGAGCACTGGGGAAAGGCAGGCAGAGAATTCCCTGCTAGCACCTTCTCTGTGCCTGGGAAGCAGAAGTGTTCACATTGCTTCGCAGAATCGCTTTTGTGCAGAAAACAGTAACACTTGTTCAGAACGAAAGAAAGCACAGAGCCCCAGATTTTATGTTGTCCTGGAGAGCTTGCAGAGCACTGGGGAAAGGCAGGCAGAGAATTCCCTGCTAGCACCTTCTCTGTGCCTGGGAAGCACAAGTGTTCACATTGCTTCGCAGAATCGCTTTTGTGCAGAAAACAGGAACTGTTGTTCAGAACGAAAGAAAGCACAGAGCCCCAGATTTTATGTTGTCCTGGAGAGCTTGCAGAGCACTGGGGAAAGGCAGGCAGAGAATTCCCTGCTAGCACCTTCTCTGTGCCTGTTCACTTTTCTTCGCAGAATCGCTTTTGTGCAGAAAACAGTAACACTTGTTCAGAACGAAAGAAAGCACAGAGCCCCAGATTTTATGTTGTCCTGGAGAGCTTGCAGAGCACTGGGGAAAGGCAGGCAGAGAATTCCCTGCTAGCACCTTCTATGTGCCTGGGAAGCACAAGTGTTCACATTGCTTCGCAGAATCGCTTTTGTGCAGAAAACAGTAACACTTGTTCAGTACGAAAGAAAGCACAGAGCCCAGATTTGCTGTTGTCCTGGAGAGCTTGCAGAGCACTGGGGAAAGGCAGGCAGAGAATTCCCTGCTAGCACCTTCTCTGTGCCTGTTCACATTGCTTCGCAGAATCGCTTTTGTGCAGAAAACAGTAACACTTGTTCAGAACGAAAGAAAGCACAGAGCCCCAGATTTTATGTTGTCCTGGAGAGCTTGCAGAGCACTGGGGAAAGGCAGGCAGAGAATTCCCTGCTAGCACCTTCTCTGTGCCTGGGAAGCAGAAGTGTTCACATTGCTTCGCAGAATCGCTTTTGTGCAGAAAACAGTAACACTTGTTCAGAACGAAAGAAAGCACAGAGCCCCAGATTTTATGTTGTCCTGGAGAGCTTGCAGAGCACTGGGGAAAGGCAGGCAGAGAATTCCCTGCTAGCACCTTCTCTGTGCCTGGGAAGCACAAGTGTTCACATTGCTTCGCAGAATCGCTTTTGTGCAGAAAACAGGAACTGTTGTTCAGAACGAAAGAAAGCACAGAGCCCCAGATTTTATGTTGTCCTGGAGAGCTTGCAGAGCACTGGGGAAAGGCAGGCAGAGAATTCCCTGCTAGCACCTTCTCTGTGCCTGGGAAGCAGAAGTGTTCACATTGCTTGGCAGAATCGCTTTTGTGCAGAAAACAGTAACACTTGTTCAGAACGAAAGAAAGCACAGAGCCCCAGATTTGCTGTTGTCCTGGAGAGCTTGCAGAGCACTGGGGAAAGGCAGGCAGAGAATTCCCTGCTAGCACCTTCTCTGTGCCTGGGAAGCACAAGTGTTCATATTGCTTCGCAGAATCGCTTTTGTGCAGAAAACAGTAACACTTGTTCAGAACGAAAGAAAGCACAGAGCCCCAGATTTTATGTTGTCCTGGAGAGCTTGCAGAGCACTGGGGAAAGGCAGGCAGAGAATTCCCTGCTAGCACCTTCTCTGTGCCTGGGAAGCACAAGTGTTCACATTGCTTCGCAGAATCGCTTTTGTGCAGAAAACAGTAACACTTGTTCAGAACGAAAGAAAGCACAGAGCCCCAGATTTTATGTTGTCCTGGAGAGCTTGCAGAGCACTGGGGAAAGGCAGGCAGAGAATTCCCTGCTAGCACCTTCTCTGTGCCTGTTCACATTGCTTGGCAGAATCGCTTTTGTGCAGAAAACAGTAACGCTTGTTCAGAACGAAAGAAAGCACAGAGCCCCAGATTTTATGTTGTCCTGGAGAGCTTGCAGAGCACTGGGGAAAGGCAGGCAGAGAATTCCCTGCTAGCACCTTCTCTGTGCTTGGGAAGCAGAAGTGTTCACATTGCTTGGCAGAATCGCTTTTGTGCAGAAAACAGTAACACTTGTTCAGAACGAAAGAAAGCACAGAGCCCCAGATTTGCTGTTGTCCTGGAGAGCTTGCAGAGCACTGGGGAAAGGCAGGCAGAGAATTCCCTGCTAGCACCTTCTCTGTGCCTGGGAAGCAGAAGTGTTCACATTGCTTCGCAGAATCGCTTTTGTGCAGAAAACAGTAACACTTGTTCAGAACGAAAGAAAGCACAGAGCCCCAGATTTTATGTTGTCCTGGAGAGCTTGCAGAGCACTGGGGAAAGGCAGGCAGAGAATTCCCTGCTAGCACCTTCTCTGTGCCTGTTCACTTTGCTTCGCAGAATCGCTTTTGTGCAGAAAACAGTAACACTTGTTCAGAACGAAAGAAAGCACAGAGCCCCAGATTTTATGTTGTCCTGGAGAGCTTGCAGAGCACTGGGGAAAGGCAGGCAGAGAATTCCCTGCTAGCACCTTCTCTGTGCCTGGGAAGCAGAAGTGTTCACATTGCTTCGCAGAATCGCTTTTGTGCAGAAAACACTAACACTTGTTCAGAACGAAAGAAAGCACAGAACCCCAGATTTTATGTTGTCCTGGAGAGCTTGCAGAGCACTGAGGAAAGGCAGGCAGAGAATTCCCTGCTAGCACCTTCTCTGTGCCTGTTCACTTTGCTTCGCAGAATCGCTTTTGTGCAGAAAACAGTAACACTTGTTCAGAACGAAAGAAAGCACAGAGCCCCAGATTTGCTGTTGTCCTGGAGAGCTTGCAGAGCACTGGGGAAAGGCAGGCAGAGAATTCCCTGCTAGCACCTTCTCTGTGCCTGGGAAGCACAAGTGTTCACATTGCTTCGCAGAATCGCTTTTGTGCAGAAAACAGGAACTGTTGTTCAGAACGAAAGAAAGCACAGAGCCCCAGATTTTATGTTGTCCTGGAGAGCTTGCAGAGCACTGGGGAAAGGCAGGCAGAGAATTCCCTGCTAGCACCTTCTCTGTGCCTGGGAAGCACAAGTGTTCACATTGCTTGGCAGAATCGCTTTTGTGCAGAAAACAGTAACACTTGTTCAGAACGAAAGAAAGCACAGAGCCCCAGATTTTATGTTGTCCTGGAGAGCTTGCAGAGCACTGGGGAAAGGCAGGCAGAGAATTCCCTGCTAGCACCTTCTCTGTGCCTGGGAAGCACAAGTGTTCACATTGCTTCGCAGAATCGCTTTTGTGCAGAAAACAGTAACACTTGTTCAGAACGAAAGAAAGCACAGAGCCCCAGATTTGCTGTTGTCCTGGAGAGCTTGCAGAGCACTGGGGAAAGGCAGGCAGAGAATTCCCTGCTAGCACCTTCTCTGTGCCTGGGAAGCAGAAGTGTTCACATTGCTTCGCAGAATCGCTTTTGTGCAGAAAACAGTAACACTTGTTCAGAACGAAAGAAAGCACAGAACCCCAGATTTTATGTTGTCCTGGAGAGCTTGCAGAGCACTGGGGAAAGGCAGGCAGAGAATTCCCTGCTAGCACCTTCTCTGTGCCTGTTCACTTTGCTTCGCAGAATCGCTTTTGTGCAGAAAACAGTAACACTTGTTCAGAACGAAAGAAAGCACAGAGCCCCAGATTTTATGTTGTCCTGGAGAGCTTGCAGAGCACTGGGGAAAGGCAGGCAGAGAATTCCCTGCTAGCACCTTCTCTGTGCCTGGGAAGCACAAGTGTTCACATTGCTTCGCAGAATCGCTTTTGTGCAGAAAACAGTAACACTTGTTCAGAACGAAAGAAAGCACAGAGCCCCAGATTTTATGTTGTCCTGGAGAGCTTGCAGAGCACTGGGGAAAGGCAGGCAGAGAATTCCCTGCTAGCACCTTCTCTGTGCCTGGGAAGCAGAAGTGTTCACATTGCTTCGCAGAATCGCTTTTGTGCAGAAAACAGTAACACTTGTTCAGAACGAAAGAAAGCACAGAACCCCAGATTTTATGTTGTCCTGGAGAGCTTGCAGAGCACTAAGGAAAGGCAGGCAGAGAATTCCCTGCTAGCACCTTCTCTGTGCCTGTTCACTTTTCTTCGCAGAATCGCTTTTGTGCAGAAAACACTAACACTTGTTCAGAACGAAAGAAAGCACAGAGCCCCAGATTTTATGTTGTCCTGGAGAGCTTGCAGAGCACTGGGGAAAGGCAGGCAGAGAATTCCCTGCTAGCACCTTCTCTGTGCCTGTTCACATTGCTTCGCAGAATCGCTTTTGTGCAGAAAACAGTAACACTTGTTCAGAACGAAAGAAAGCACAGAGCCCCAGATTTTATGTTGTCCTGGAGAGCTTGCAGAGCACTGGGGAAAGGCAGGCAGAGAATTCCCTGCTAGCACCTTCTCTGTGCCTGGGAAGCACAAGTGTTCACATTGCTTCGCAGAATCGCTTTTGTGCAGAAAACAGTAACACTTGTTCAGAACGAAAGAAAGCACAGAACCCCAGATTTTATGTTGTCCTGGAGAGCTTGCAGAGCACTGAGGAAAGGCAGGCAGAGAATTCCCTGCTAGCACCTTCTCTGTGCCTGTTCACTTTGCTTCGCAGAATCGCTTTTGTGCAGAAAACAGTAACACTTGTTCAGAACGAAAGAAAGCACAGAGCCCCAGATTTTATGTTGTCCTGGAGAGCTTGCAGAGCACTGGGGAAAGGCAGGCAGAGAATTCCCTGCTAGCACCTTCTCTGTGCCTGGGAAGCACAAGTGTTCACATTGCTTCGCAGAATCGCTTTTGTGCAGAAAACAGTAACACTTGTTCAGAACGAAAGAAAGCACAGAGCCCCAGATTTTATGTTGTCCTGGAGAGCTTGCAGAGCACTGGGGAAAGGCAGGCAGAGAATTCCCTGCTAGCACCTTCTCTGTGCCTGGGAAGCAGAAGTGTTCACATTGCTTCGCAGAATCGCTTTTGTGCAGAAAACAGTAACACTTGTTCAGAACGAAAGAAAGCACAGAGCCCCAGATTTTATGTTGTCCTGGAGAGCTTGCAGAGCACTGGGGAAAGGCAGGCAGAGAATTCCCTGCTAGCACCTTCTCTGTGCCTGGGAAGCAGAAGTGTTCACATTGCTTCGCAGAATCGCTTTTGTGCAGAAAACAGTAACACTTGTTCAGAACGAAAGAAAGCACAGAACCCCAGATTTTATGTTGTCCTGGAGAGCTTGCAGAGCACTAAGGAAAGGCAGGCAGAGAATTCCCTGCTAGCACCTTCTCTGTGCCTGTTCACTTTTCTTCGCAGAATCGCTTTTGTGCAGAAAACACTAACACTTGTTCAGAACGAAAGAAAGCACAGAGCCCCAGATTTTATGTTGTCCTGGAGAGCTTGCAGAGCACTGGGGAAAGGCAGGCAGAGAATTCCCTGCTAGCACCTTCTCTGTGCCTGTTCACATTGCTTCGCAGAATCGCTTTTGTGCAGAAAACAGTAACACTTGTTCAGAACGAAAGAAAGCACAGAGCCCCAGATTTTATGTTGTCCTGGAGAGCTTGCAGAGCACTGGGGAAAGGCAGGCAGAGAATTCCCTGCTAGCACCTTCTCTGTGCCTGGGAAGCAGAAGTGTTCACATTGCTTCGCAGAATCGCTTTTGTGCAGAAAACAGTAACACTTGTTCAGAACGAAAGAAAGCACAGAACCCCAGATTTTATGTTGTCCTGGAGAGCTTGCAGAGCACTGAGGAAAGGCAGGCAGAGAATTCCCTGCTAGCACCTTCTCTGTGCCTGTTCACTTTGCTTCGCAGAATCGCTTTTGTGCAGAAAACAGTAACACTTGTTCAGAACGAAAGAAAGCACAGAGCCCCAGATTTTATGTTGTCCTGGAGAGCTTGCAGAGCACTGGGGAAAGGCAGGCAGAGAATTCCCTGCTAGCACCTTCTCTGTGCCTGGGAAGCACAAGTGTTCACATTGCTTCGCAGAATCGCTTTTGTGCAGAAAACAGTAACACTTGTTCAGAACGAAAGAAAGCACAGAGCCCCAGATTTTATGTTGTCCTGGAGAGCTTGCAGAGCACTGGGGAAAGGCAGGCAGAGAATTCCCTGCTAGCACCTTCTCTGTGTCTGGGAAGCAGAAGTGTTCACATTGCTTCGCAGAATCGCTTTTGTGCAGAAAACAGTAACACTTGTTCAGAACGAAAGAAAGCACAGAGCCCCAGATTTTATGTTGTCCTGGAGAGCTTGCAGAGCACTGGGGAAAGGCAGGCAGAGAATTCCCTGCTAGCACCTTCTCTGTGCCTGGGAAGCAGAAGTGTTCACATTGCTTCGCAGAATCGCTTTTGTGCAGAAAACAGTAACACTTGTTCAGAACGAAAGAAAGCACAGAACCCCAGATTTTATGTTGTCCTGGAGAGCTTGCAGAGCACTGGGGAAAGGCAGGCAGAGAATTCCCTGCTAGCACCTTCTCTGTGCCTGTTCACTTTGCTTGGCAGAATCGCTTTTGTGCAGAAAACAGTAACACTTGTTCAGAACGAAAGAAAGCACAGAGCCCCAGATTTTATGTTGTCCTGGAGAGCTTGCAGAGCACTGGGGAAAGGCAGGCAGAGAATTCCCTGCTAGCACCTTCTCTGTGCCTGTTCACTTTGCTTCGCAGAATCGCTTTTGTGCAGAAAACAGTAACACTTGTTCAGAACGAAAGAAAGCACAGAGCCCCAGATTTTATGTTGTCCTGGAGAGCTTGCAGAGCACTGGGGAAAGGCAGGCAGAGAATTCCCTGCTAGCACCTTCTCTGTGCCTGGGAAGCAGAAGTGTTCACATTGCTTCGCAGAATCGCTTTTGTGCAGAAAACAGTAACACTTGTTCAGAACGAAAGAAAGCACAGAGCCCCAGATTTTATGTTGTCCTGGAGAGCTTGCAGAGCACTGGGGAAAGGCAGGCAGAGAATTCCCTGCTAGCACCTTCTCTGTGCCTGGGAAGCAGAAGTGTTCACATTGCTTCGCAGAATCGCTTTTGTGCAGAAAACAGTAACACTTGTTCAGAACGAAAGAAAGCACAGAGCCCCAGATTTTATGTTGTCCTGGAGAGCTTGCAGAGCACTGGGGAAAGGCAGGCAGAGAATTCCCTGCTAGCACCTTCTCTGTGCCTGGGAAGCACAAGTGTTCACATTGCTTCGCAGAATCGCTTTTGTGCAGAAAACAGGAACTGTTGTTCAGAACGAAAGAAAGCACAGAGCCCCAGATTTTATGTTGTCCTGGAGAGCTTGCAGAGCACTGGGGAAAGGCAGGCAGAGAATTCCCTGCTAGCACCTTCTCTGTGCCTGGGAAGCAGAAGTGTTCACATTGCTTCGCAGAATCGCTTTTGTGCAGAAAACAGTAACACTTGTTCAGAACGAAAGAAAGCACAGAGCCCCAGATTTTATGTTGTCCTGGAGAGCTTGCAGAGCACTGGGGAAAGGCAGGCAGAGAATTCCCTGCTAGCACCTTCTCTGTGCCTGGGAAGCACAAGTGTTCACATTGCTTCGCAGAATCGCTTTTGTGCAGAAAACAGTAACACTTGTTCAGAACGAAAGAAAGCACAGAACCCCAGATTTTATGTTGTCCTGGAGAGCTTGCAGAGCACTAAGGAAAGGCAGGCAGAGAATTCCCTGCTAGCACCTTCTCTGTGCCTGGGAAGCAGAAGTGTTCACATTGCTTCGCAGAATCGCTTTTGTGCAGAAAACAGTAACACTTGTTCAGAACGAAAGAAAGCACAGAGCCCCAGATTTTATGTTGTCCTGGAGAGCTTGCAGAGCACTGGGGAAAGGCAGGCAGAGAATTCCCTGCTAGCACCTTCTCTGTGCCTGGGAAGCAGAAGTGTTCACATTGCTTCGCAGAATCGCTTTTGTGCAGAAAACAGTAACACTTGTTCAGAACGAAAGAAAGCACAGAACCCCAGATTTTATGTTGTCCTGGAGAGCTTGCAGAGCACTAAGGAAAGGCAGGCAGAGAATTCCCTGCTAGCACCTTCTCTGTGCCTGTTCACTTTGCTTGGCAGAATCGCTTTTGTGCAGAAAACAGTAACACTTGTTCAGAACGAAAGAAAGCACAGAGCCCCAGATTTTATGTTGTCCTGGAGAGCTTGCAGAGCACTGGGGAAAGGCAGGCAGAGAATTCCCTGCTAGCACCTTCTCTGTGCCTGTTCACTTTGCTTCGCAGAATCGCTTTTGTGCAGAAAACAGTAACACTTGTTCAGAACGAAAGAAAGCACAGAGCCCCAGATTTTATGTTGTCCTGGAGAGCTTGCAGAGCACTGGGGAAAGGCAGGCAGAGAATTCCCTGCTAGCACCTTCTCTGTGCCTGGGAAGCACAAGTGTTCACATTGCTTCGCAGAATCGCTTTTGTGCAGAAAACAGTAACACTTGTTCAGAACGAAAGAAAGCACAGAGCCCCAGATTTTATGTTGTCCTGGAGAGCTTGCAGAGCACTGGGGAAAGGCAGGCAGAGAATTCCCTGCTAGCACCTTCTCTGTGCCTGGGAAGCACAAGTGTTCACATTGCTTCGCAGAATCGTTTTTGTGCAGAAAACAGTAACACTTGTTCAGAACGAAAGAAAGCACAGAGCCCCAGATTTTATGTTGTCCTGGAGAGCTTGCAGAGCACTGGGGAAAGGCAGGCAGAGAATTCCCTGCTAGCACCTTCTCTGTGCCTGGGAAGCACAAGTGTTCACATTGCTTCGCAGAATCGCTTTTGTGCAGAAAACAGGAACTGTTGTTCAGAACGAAAGAAAGCACAGAGCCCCAGATTTTATGTTGTCCTGGAGAGCTTGCAGAGCACTGGGGAAAGGCAGGCAGAGAATTCCCTGCTAGCACCTTCTCTGTGCCTGGGAAGCAGAAGTGTTCACATTGCTTCGCAGAATCGCTTTTGTGCAGAAAACAGTAACACTTGTTCAGAACGAAAGAAAGCACAGAGCCCCAGATTTTATGTTGTCCTGGAGAGCTTGCAGAGCACTGGGGAAAGGCAGGCAGAGAATTCCCTGCTAGCACCTTCTCTGTGCCTGTTCACTTTCCTTCGCAGAATCGCTTTTGTGCAGAAAACAGTAACACTTGTTCAGAACGAAAGAAAGCACAGAGCCCCAGATTTGCTGTTGTCCTGGAGAGCTTGCAGAGCACTGGGGAAAGGCAGGCAGAGAATTCCCTGCTAGCACCTTCTATGTGCCTGGGAAGCAGAAGTGTTCACATTGCTTCGCAGAATCGCTTTTGTGCAGAAAACAGTAACACTTGTTCAGAACGAAAGAAAGCACAGAGCCCAGATTTGCTGTTGTCCTGGAGAGCTTGCAGAGCACTGGGGAAAGGCAGGCAGAGAATTCCCTGCTAGCACCTTCTCTGTGCCTGTTCACATTGCTTTGCAGAATCGCTTTTGTGCAGAAAACAGTAACACTTGTTCAGAACGAAAGAAAGCACAGAGCCCCAGATTTTATGTTGTCCTGGAGAGCTTGCAGAGCACTGGGGAAAGGCAGGCAGAGAATTCCCTGCTAGCACCTTCTCTGTGCCTGGGAAGCAGAAGTGTTCACATTGCTTCGCAGAATCGCTTTTGTGCAGAAAACAGTAACACTTGTTCAGAACGAAAGAAAGCACAGAGCCCCAGATTTTATGTTGTCCTGGAGAGCTTGCAGAGCACTGGGGAAAGGCAGGCAGAGAATTCCCTGCTAGCACCTTCTCTGTGCCTGGGAAGCACAAGTGTTCACATTGCTTCGCAGAATCGCTTTTGTGCAGAAAACAGGAACTGTTGTTCAGAACGAAAGAAAGCACAGAGCCCCAGATTTTATGTTGTCCTGGAGAGCTTGCAGAGCACTGGGGAAAGGCAGGCAGAGAATTCCCTGCTAGCACCTTCTCTGTGCCTGGGAAGCAGAAGTGTTCACATTGCTTCGCAGAATCGCTTTTGTGCAGAAAACAGTAACACTTGTTCAGAACGAAAGAAAGCACAGAGCCCCAGATTTTATGTTGTCCTGGAGAGCTTGCAGAGCACTGGGGAAAGGCAGGCAGAGAATTCCCTGCTAGCACCTTCTCTGTGCCTGGGAAGCAGAAGTGTTCACATTGCTTGGCAGAATCGCTTTTGTGCAGAAAACAGTAACGCTTGTTCAGAACGAAAGAAAGCACAGAGCCCCAGATTTGCTGTTGTCCTGGAGAGCTTGCAGAGCACTGGGGAAAGGCAGGCAGAGAATTCCCTGCTAGCACCTTCTCTGTGCCTGGGAAGCACAAGTGTTCATATTGCTTCGCAGAATCGCTTTTGTGCAGAAAACAGTAACACTTGTTCAGAACGAAAGAAAGCACAGAGCCCCAGATTTTATGTTGTCCTGGAGAGCTTGCAGAGCACTGGGGAAAGGCAGGCAGAGAATTCCCTGCTAGCACCTTCTCTGTGCCTGGGAAGCACAAGTGTTCACATTGCTTGGCAGAATCGCTTTTGTGCAGAAAACAGTAACACTTGTTCAGAACGAAAGAAAGCACAGAGCCCCAGATTTTATGTTGTCCTGGAGAGCTTGCAGAGCACTGGGGAAAGGCAGGCAGAGAATTCCCTGCTAGCACCTTCTCTGTGCCTGTTCACATTGCTTGGCAGAATCGCTTTTGTGCAGAAAACAGTAACGCTTGTTCAGAACGAAAGAAAGCACAGAGCCCCAGATTTTATGTTGTCCTGGAGAGCTTGCAGAGCACTGGGGAAAGGCAGGCAGAGAATTCCCTGCTAGCACCTTCTCTGTGCTTGGGAAGCAGAAGTGTTCACATTGCTTCGCAGAATCGCTTTTGTGCAGAAAACAGTAACACTTGTTCAGAACGAAAGAAAGCACAGAGCCCCAGATTTGCTGTTGTCCTGGAGAGCTTGCAGAGCACTGGGGAAAGGCAGGCAGAGAATTCCCTGCTAGCACCTTCTCTGTGCCTGGGAAGCAGAAGTGTTCACATTGCTTCGCAGAATCGCTTTTGTGCAGAAAACAGTAACACTTCTTCAGAACGAAAGAAAGCACAGAGCCCCAGATTTTATGTTGTCCTGGAGAGCTTGCAGAGCACTGGGGAAAGGCAGGCAGAGAATTCCCTGCTAGCACCTTCTCTGTGCCTGTTCACTTTGCTTCGCAGAATCGCTTTTGTGCAGAAAACACTAACACTTGTTCAGAACGAAAGAAAGCACAGAGCCCCAGATTTTATGTTGTCCTGGAGAGCTTGCAGAGCACTGGGGAAAGGCAGGCAGAGAATTCCCTGCTAGCACCTTCTCTGTGCCTGGGAAGCAGAAGTGTTCACATTGCTTCGCAGAATCGCTTTTGTGCAGAAAACACTAACACTTGTTCAGAACGAAAGAAAGCACAGAACCCCAGATTTTATGTTGTCCTGGAGAGCTTGCAGAGCACTGAGGAAAGGCAGGCAGAGAATTCCCTGCTAGCACCTTCTCTGTGCCTGTTCACTTTGCTTCGCAGAATCGCTTTTGTGCAGAAAACAGTAACACTTGTTCAGAACGAAAGAAAGCACAGAGCCCCAGATTTGCTGTTGTCCTGGAGAGCTTGCAGAGCACTGGGGAAAGGCAGGCAGAGAATTCCCTGCTAGCACCTTCTCTGTGCCTGGGAAGCACAAGTGTTCACATTGCTTCGCAGAATCGCTTTTGTGCAGAAAACAGGAACTGTTGTTCAGAACGAAAGAAAGCACAGAGCCCCAGATTTTATGTTGTCCTGGAGAGCTTGCAGAGCACTGGGGAAAGGCAGGCAGAGAATTCCCTGCTAGCACCTTCTCTGTGCCTGGGAAGCACAAGTGTTCACATTGCTTGGCAGAATCGCTTTTGTGCAGAAAACAGTAACACTTGTTCAGAACGAAAGAAAGCACAGAGCCCCAGATTTTATGTTGTCCTGGAGAGCTTGCAGAGCACTGGGGAAAGGCAGGCAGAGAATTCCCTGCTAGCACCTTCTCTGTGCCTGGGAAGCACAAGTGTTCACATTGCTTCGCAGAATCGCTTTTGTGCAGAAAACAGTAACACTTGTTCAGAACGAAAGAAAGCACAGAGCCCCAGATTTGCTGTTGTCCTGGAGAGCTTGCAGAGCACTGGGGAAAGGCAGGCAGAGAATTCCCTGCTAGCACCTTCTCTGTGCCTGGGAAGCAGAAGTGTTCACATTGCTTCGCAGAATCGCTTTTGTGCAGAAAACAGTAACACTTGTTCAGAACGAAAGAAAGCACAGAACCCCAGATTTTATGTTGTCCTGGAGAGCTTGCAGAGCACTGAGGAAAGGCAGGCAGAGAATTCCCTGCTAGCACCTTCTCTGTGCCTGTTCACATTGCTTCGCAGAATCGCTTTTGTGCAGAAAACAGTAACACTTGTTCAGAACGAAAGAAAGCACAGAGCCCCAGATTTTATGTTGTCCTGGAGAGCTTGCAGAGCACTGGGGAAAGGCAGGCGGAGAATTCCCTGCTAGCACCTTCTCTGTGCCTGGGAAGCAGAAGTGTTCACATTGCTTCGCAGAATCGCTTTTGTGCAGAAAACAGTAACACTTGTTCAGAACGAAAGAAAGCACAGAGCCCCAGATTTTATGTTGTCCTGGAGAGCTTGCAGAGCACTGGGGAAAGGCAGGCAGAGAATTCCCTGCTAGCACCTTCTCTGTGCCTGGGAAGCACAAGTGTTCACATTGCTTCGCAGAATCGCTTTTGTGCAGAAAACAGGAACTGTTGTTCAGAACGAAAGAAAGCACAGAGCCCCAGATTTTATGTTGTCCTGGAGAGCTTGCAGAGCACTGGGGAAAGGCAGGCAGAGAATTCCCTGCTAGCACCTTCTCTGTGCCTGGGAAGCAGAAGTGTTCACATTGCTTCGCAGAATCGCTTTTGTGCAGAAAACAGTAACACTTGTTCAGAACGAAAGAAAGCACAGAGCCCCAGATTTTATGTTGTCCTGGAGAGCTTGCAGAGCACTGGGGAAAGGCAGGCAGAGAATTCCCTGCTAGCACCTTCTCTGTGCCTGGGAAGCAGAAGTGTTCACATTGCTTGGCAGAATCGCTTTTGTGCAGAAAACAGTAACGCTTGTTCAGAACGAAAGAAAGCACAGAGCCCCAGATTTGCTGTTGTCCTGGAGAGCTTGCAGAGCACTGGGGAAAGGCAGGCAGAGAATTCCCTGCTAGCACCTTCTCTGTGCCTGGGAAGCACAAGTGTTCATATTGCTTCGCAGAATCGCTTTTGTGCAGAAAACAGTAACACTTGTTCAGAACGAAAGAAAGCACAGAGCCCCAGATTTTATGTTGTCCTGGAGAGCTTGCAGAGCACTGGGGAAAGGCAGGCAGAGAATTCCCTGCTAGCACCTTCTCTGTGCCTGTTCACATTGCTTCGCAGAATCGCTTTTGTGCAGAAAACAGTAACACTTGTTCAGAACGAAAGAAAGCACAGAGCCCCAGATTTTATGTTGTCCTGGAGAGCTTGCAGAGCACTGGGGAAAGGCAGGCAGAGAATTCCCTGCTAGCACCTTCTCTGTGCCTGTTCACATTGCTTGGCAGAATCGCTTTTGTGCAGAAAACAGTAACGCTTGTTCAGAACGAAAGAAAGCACAGAGCCCCAGATTTTATGTTGTCCTGGAGAGCTTGCAGAGCACTGGGGAAAGGCAGGCAGAGAATTCCCTGCTAGCACCTTCTCTGTGCTTGGGAAGCAGAAGTGTTCACATTGCTTGGCAGAATCGCTTTTGTGCAGAAAACAGTAACACTTGTTCAGAACGAAAGAAAGCACAGAGCCCCAGATTTGCTGTTGTCCTGGAGAGCTTGCAGAGCACTGGGGAAAGGCAGGCAGAGAATTCCCTGCTAGCACCTTCTCTGTGCCTGGGAAGCACAAGTGTTCACATTGCTTCGCAGAATCGCTTTTGTGCAGAAAACAGTAACACTTGTTCAGAACGAAAGAAAGCACAGAGCCCCAGATTTTATGTTGTCCTGGAGAGCTTGCAGAGCACTGGGGAAAGGCAGGCAGAGAATTCCCTGCTAGCACCTTCTCTGTGCCTGTTCACTTTGCTTGGCAGAATCGCTTTTGTGCAGAAAACAGTAACACTTGTTCAGAACGAAAGAAAGCACAGAGCCCCAGATTTTATGTTGTCCTGGAGAGCTTGCAGAGCACTGGGGAAAGGCAGGCAGAGAATTCCCTGCTAGCACCTTCTCTGTGCCTGGGAAGCAGAAGTGTTCACATTGCTTCGCAGAATCGCTTTTGTGCAGAAAACACTAACACTTGTTCAGAACGAAAGAAAGCACAGAACCCCAGATTTTATGTTGTCCTGGAGAGCTTGCAGAGCACTGAGGAAAGGCAGGCAGAGAATTCCCTGCTAGCACCTTCTCTGTGCCTGTTCACTTTGCTTCGCAGAATCGCTTTTGTGCAGAAAACAGTAACACTTGTTCAGAACGAAAGAAAGCACAGAGCCCCAGATTTGCTGTTGTCCTGGAGAGCTTGCAGAGCACTGGGGAAAGGCAGGCAGAGAATTCCCTGCTAGCACCTTCTCTGTGCCTGGGAAGCACAAGTGTTCACATTGCTTCGCAGAATCGCTTTTGTGCAGAAAACAGGAACTGTTGTTCAGAACGAAAGAAAGCACAGAGCCCCAGATTTTATGTTGTCCTGGAGAGCTTGCAGAGCACTGGGGAAAGGCAGGCAGAGAATTCCCTGCTAGCACCTTCTCTGTGCCTGGGAAGCACAAGTGTTCACATTGCTTGGCAGAATCGCTTTTGTGCAGAAAACAGTAACACTTGTTCAGAACGAAAGAAAGCACAGAGCCCCAGATTTTATGTTGTCCTGGAGAGCTTGCAGAGCACTGGGGAAAGGCAGGCAGAGAATTCCCTGCTAGCACCTTCTCTGTGCCTGGGAAGCACAAGTGTTCACATTGCTTCGCAGAATCGCTTTTGTGCAGAAAACAGTAACACTTGTTCAGAACGAAAGAAAGCACAGAGCCCCAGATTTTATGTTGTCCTGGAGAGCTTGCAGAGCACTGGGGAAAGGCAGGCAGAGAATTCCCTGCTAGCACCTTCTCTGTGCCTGGGAAGCACAAGTGTTCACATTGCTTCGCAGAATCGCTTTTGTGCAGAAAACAGTAACACTTGTTCAGAACGAAAGAAAGCACAGAACCCCAGATTTTATGTTGTCCTGGAGAGTTTGCAGAGCACTGAGGAAAGGCAGGCAGAGAATTCCCTGCTAGCACCTTCTCTGTGCCTGTTCACTTTGCTTCGCAGAATCGCTTTTGTGCAGAAAACAGTAACACTTGTTCAGAACGAAAGAAAGCACAGAGCCCCAGATTTTATGTTGTCCTGGAGAGCTTGCAGAGCACTGGGGAAAGGCAGGCAGAGAATTCCCTGCTAGCACCTTCTCTGTGCCTGGGAAGCACAAGTGTTCACATTGCTTCGCAGAATCGCTTTTGTGCAGAAAACAGTAACACTTGTTCAGAACGAAAGAAAGCACAGAGCCCCAGATTTTATGTTGTCCTGGAGAGCTTGCAGAGCACTGGGGAAAGGCAGGCAGAGAATTCCCTGCTAGCACCTTCTCTGTGTCTGGGAAGCAGAAGTGTTCACATTGCTTCGCAGAATCGCTTTTGTGCAGAAAACAGTAACACTTGTTCAGAACGAAAGAAAGCACAGAGCCCCAGATTTTATGTTGTCCTGGAGAGCTTGCAGAGCACTGGGGAAAGGCAGGCAGAGAATTCCCTGCTAGCACCTTCTCTGTGCCTGGGAAGCAGAAGTGTTCACATTGCTTCGCAGAATCGCTTTTGTGCAGAAAACAGTAACACTTGTTCAGAACGAAAGAAAGCACAGAACCCCAGATTTTATGTTGTCCTGGAGAGCTTGCAGAGCACTAAGGAAAGGCAGGCAGAGAATTCCCTGCTAGCACCTTCTCTGTGCCTGTTCACTTTTCTTCGCAGAATCGCTTTTGTGCAGAAAACAGTAACACTTGTTCAGAACGAAAGAAAGCACAGAGCCCCAGATTTTATGTTGTCCTGGAGAGCTTGCAGAGCACTGGGGAAAGGCAGGCAGAGAATTCCCTGCTAGCACCTTCTCTGTGCCTGTTCACTTTGCTTCGCAGAATCGCTTTTGTGCAGAAAACAGTAACACTTGTTCAGAACGAAAGAAAGCACAGAGCCCCAGATTTTATGTTGTCCTGGAGAGCTTGCAGAGCACTGGGGAAAGGCAGGCAGAGAATTCCCTGCTAGCACCTTCTCTGTGCCTGGGAAGCAGAAGTGTTCACATTGCTTCGCAGAATCGCTTTTGTGCAGAAAACAGTAACACTTGTTCAGAACGAAAGAAAGCACAGAACCCCAGATTTTATGTTGTCCTGGAGAGCTTGCAGAGCACTGAGGAAAGGCAGGCAGAGAATTCCCTGCTAGCACCTTCTCTGTGCCTGTTCACTTTGCTTCGCAGAATCGCTTTTGTGCAGAAAACAGTAACACTTGTTCAGAACGAAAGAAAGCACAGAGCCCCAGATTTTATGTTGTCCTGGAGAGCTTGCAGAGCACTGGGGAAAGGCAGGCAGAGAATTCCCTGCTAGCACCTTCTCTGTGCCTGGGAAGCACAAGTGTTCACATTGCTTCGCAGAATCGCTTTTGTGCAGAAAACAGTAACACTTGTTCAGAACGAAAGAAAGCACAGAGCCCCAGATTTTATGTTGTCCTGGAGAGCTTGCAGAGCACTGGGGAAAGGCAGGCAGAGAATTCCCTGCTAGCACCTTCTCTGTGCCTGGGAAGCAGAAGTGTTCACATTGCTTCGCAGAATCGCTTTTGTGCAGAAAACAGTAACACTTGTTCAGAACGAAAGAAAGCACAGAACCCCAGATTTTATGTTGTCCTGGAGAGCTTGCAGAGCACTAAGGAAAGGCAGGCAGAGAATTCCCTGCTAGCACCTTCTCTGTGCCTGTTCACTTTGCTTGGCAGAATCGCTTTTGTGCAGAAAACAGTAACACTTGTTCAGAACGAAAGAAAGCACAGAGCCCCAGATTTTATGTTGTCCTGGAGAGCTTGCAGAGCACTGGGGAAAGGCAGGCAGAGAATTCCCTGCTAGCACCTTCTCTGTGCCTGTTCACTTTGCTTCGCAGAATCGCTTTTGTGCAGAAAACAGTAACACTTGTTCAGAACGAAAGAAAGCACAGAGCCCCAGATTTTATGTTGTCCTGGAGAGCTTGCAGAGCACTGGGGAAAGGCAGGCAGAGAATTCCCTGCTAGCACCTTCTCTGTGCCTGGGAAGCAGAAGTGTTCACATTGCTTCGCAGAATCGCTTTTGTGCAGAAAACAGTAACACTTGTTCAGAACGAAAGAAAGCACAGAGCCCCAGATTTTATGTTGTCCTGGAGAGCTTGCAGAGCACTGGGGAAAGGCAGGCAGAGAATTCCCTGCTAGCACCTTCTCTGTGCCTGGGAAGCAGAAGTGTTCACATTGCTTCGCAGAATCGCTTTTGTGCAGAAAACAGTAACACTTGTTCAGAACGAAAGAAAGCACAGAGCCCCAGATTTTATGTTGTCCTGGAGAGCTTGCAGAGCACTGGGGAAAGGCAGGCAGAGAATTCCCTGCTAGCACCTTCTCTGTGCCTGGGAAGCACAAGTGTTCACATTGCTTCGCAGAATCGCTTTTGTGCAGAAAACAGGAACTGTTGTTCAGAACGAAAGAAAGCACAGAGCCCCAGATTTTATGTTGTCCTGGAGAGCTTGCAGAGCACTGGGGAAAGGCAGGCAGAGAATTCCCTGCTAGCACCTTCTCTGTGCCTGGGAAGCAGAAGTGTTCACATTGCTTCGCAGAATCGCTTTTGTGCAGAAAACAGTAACACTTGTTCAGAACGAAAGAAAGCACAGAGCCCCAGATTTTATGTTGTCCTGGAGAGCTTGCAGAGCACTGGGGAAAGGCAGGCAGAGAATTCCCTGCTAGCACCTTCTCTGTGCCTGGGAAGCACAAGTGTTCACATTGCTTCGCAGAATCGCTTTTGTGCAGAAAACAGTAACACTTGTTCAGAACGAAAGAAAGCACAGAGCCCCAGATTTTATGTTGTCCTGGAGAGCTTGCAGAGCACTGGGGAAAGGCAGGCAGAGAATTCCCTGCTAGCACCTTCTCTGTGCCTGTTCACATTGCTTGGCAGAATCGCTTTTGTGCAGAAAACAGTAACGCTTGTTCAGAACGAAAGAAAGCACAGAGCCCCAGATTTTATGTTGTCCTGGAGAGCTTGCAGAGCACTGGGGAAAGGCAGGCAGAGAATTCCCTGCTAGCACCTTCTCTGTGCTTGGGAAGCAGAAGTGTTCACATTGCTTGGCAGAATCGCTTTTGTGCAGAAAACAGTAACACTTGTTCAGAACGAAAGAAAGCACAGAGCCCCAGATTTGCTGTTGTCCTGGAGAGCTTGCAGAGCACTGGGGAAAGGCAGGCAGAGAATTCCCTGCTAGCACCTTCTCTGTGCCTGGGAAGCAGAAGTGTTCACATTGCTTCGCAGAATCGCTTTTGTGCAGAAAACAGTAACACTTGTTCAGAACGAAAGAAAGCACAGAGCCCCAGATTTTATGTTGTCCTGGAGAGCTTGCAGAGCACTGGGGAAAGGCAGGCAGAGAATTCCCTGCTAGCACCTTCTCTGTGCCTGTTCACTTTGCTTCGCAGAATCGCTTTTGTGCAGAAAACAGTAACACTTGTTCAGAACGAAAGAAAGCACAGAGCCCCAGATTTTATGTTGTCCTGGAGAGCTTGCAGAGCACTGGGGAAAGGCAGGCAGAGAATTCCCTGCTAGCACCTTCTCTGTGCCTGGGAAGCAGAAGTGTTCACATTGCTTCGCAGAATCGCTTTTGTGCAGAAAACACTAACACTTGTTCAGAACGAAAGAAAGCACAGAACCCCAGATTTTATGTTGTCCTGGAGAGCTTGCAGAGCACTGAGGAAAGGCAGGCAGAGAATTCCCTGCTAGCACCTTCTCTGTGCCTGTTCACTTTGCTTCGCAGAATCGCTTTTGTGCAGAAAACAGTAACACTTGTTCAGAACGAAAGAAAGCACAGAGCCCCAGATTTTATGTTGTCCTGGAGAGCTTGCAGAGCACTGGGGAAAGGCAGGCAGAGAATTCCCTGCTAGCACCTTCTCTGTGCCTGGGAAGCACAAGTGTTCACATTGCTTCGCAGAATCGCTTTTGTGCAGAAAACAGGAACTGTTGTTCAGAACGAAAGAAAGCACAGAGCCCCAGATTTTATGTTGTCCTGGAGAGCTTGCAGAGCACTGGGGAAAGGCAGGCAGAGAATTCCCTGCTAGCACCTTCTCTGTGCCTGGGAAGCACAAGTGTTCACATTGCTTGGCAGAATCGCTTTTGTGCAGAAAACAGTAACACTTGTTCAGAACGAAAGAAAGCACAGAGCCCCAGATTTTATGTTGTCCTGGAGAGCTTGCAGAGCACTGGGGAAAGGCAGGCAGAGAATTCCCTGCTAGCACCTTCTCTGTGCCTGGGAAGCAGAAGTGTTCACATTGCTTCGCAGAATCGCTTTTGTGCAGAAAACAGTAACACTTGTTCAGAACGAAAGAAAGCACAGAGCCCCAGATTTTATGTTGTCCTGGAGAGCTTGCAGAGCACTGAGGAAAGGCAGGCAGAGAATTCCCTGCTAGCACCTTCTCTGTGCCTGTTCACTTTGCTTCGCAGAATCGCTTTTGTGCAGAAAACAGTAACACTTGTTCAGAACGAAAGAAAGCACAGAGCCCCAGATTTTATGTTGTCCTGGAGAGCTTGCAGAGCACTGGGGAAAGGCAGGCAGAGAATTCCCTGCTAGCACCTTCTCTGTGCCTGGGAAGCACAAGTGTTCACATTGCTTCGCAGAATCGCTTTTGTGCAGAAAACAGTAACACTTGTTCAGAACGAAAGAAAGCACAGAGCCCCAGATTTTATGTTGTCCTGGAGAGCTTGCAGAGCACTGGGGAAAGGCAGGCAGAGAATTCCCTGCTAGCACCTTCTCTGTGTCTGGGAAGCAGAAGTGTTCACATTGCTTCGCAGAATCGCTTTTGTGCAGAAAACAGTAACACTTGTTCAGAACGAAAGAAAGCACAGAGCCCCAGATTTTATGTTGTCCTGGAGAGCTTGCAGAGCACTGGGGAAAGGCAGGCAGAGAATTCCCTGCTAGCACCTTCTCTGTGCCTGGGAAGCAGAAGTGTTCACATTGCTTCGCAGAATCGCTTTTGTGCAGAAAACAGTAACACTTGTTCAGAACGAAAGAAAGCACAGAACCCCAGATTTTATGTTGTCCTGGAGAGCTTGCAGAGCACTAAGGAAAGGCAGGCAGAGAATTCCCTGCTAGCACCTTCTCTGTGCCTGTTCACTTTTCTTCGCAGAATCGCTTTTGTGCAGAAAACAGTAACACTTGTTCAGAACGAAAGAAAGCACAGAGCCCCAGATTTTATGTTGTCCTGGAGAGCTTGCAGAGCACTGGGGAAAGGCAGGCAGAGAATTCCCTGCTAGCACCTTCTCTGTGCCTGTTCACTTTGCTTCGCAGAATCGCTTTTGTGCAGAAAACAGTAACACTTGTTCAGAACGAAAGAAAGCACAGAGCCCCAGATTTTATGTTGTCCTGGAGAGCTTGCAGAGCACTGGGGAAAGGCAGGCAGAGAATTCCCTGCTAGCACCTTCTCTGTGCCTGGGAAGCAGAAGTGTTCACATTGCTTCGCAGAATCGCTTTTGTGCAGAAAACAGTAACACTTGTTCAGAACGAAAGAAAGCACAGAACCCCAGATTTTATGTTGTCCTGGAGAGCTTGCAGAGCACTGAGGAAAGGCAGGCAGAGAATTCCCTGCTAGCACCTTCTCTGTGCCTGTTCACTTTGCTTCGCAGAATCGCTTTTGTGCAGAAAACAGTAACACTTGTTCAGAACGAAAGAAAGCACAGAGCCCCAGATTTTATGTTGTCCTGGAGAGCTTGCAGAGCACTGGGGAAAGGCAGGCAGAGAATTCCCTGCTAGCACCTTCTCTGTGCCTGGGAAGCACAAGTGTTCACATTGCTTCGCAGAATCGCTTTTGTGCAGAAAACAGTAACACTTGTTCAGAACGAAAGAAAGCACAGAGCCCCAGATTTTATGTTGTCCTGGAGAGCTTGCAGAGCACTGGGGAAAGGCAGGCAGAGAATTCCCTGCTAGCACCTTCTCTGTGTCTGGGAAGCAGAAGTGTTCACATTGCTTCGCAGAATCGCTTTTGTGCAGAAAACAGTAACACTTGTTCAGAACGAAAGAAAGCACAGAGCCCCAGATTTTATGTTGTCCTGGAGAGCTTGCAGAGCACTGGGGAAAGGCAGGCAGAGAATTCCCTGCTAGCACCTTCTCTGTGCCTGGGAAGCAGAAGTGTTCACATTGCTTCGCAGAATCGCTTTTGTGCAGAAAACAGTAACACTTGTTCAGAACGAAAGAAAGCACAGAACCCCAGATTTTATGTTGTCCTGGAGAGCTTGCAGAGCACTAAGGAAAGGCAGGCAGAGAATTCCCTGCTAGCACCTTCTCTGTGCCTGTTCACTTTGCTTGGCAGAATCGCTTTTGTGCAGAAAACAGTAACACTTGTTCAGAACGAAAGAAAGCACAGAGCCCCAGATTTTATGTTGTCCTGGAGAGCTTGCAGAGCACTGGGGAAAGGCAGGCAGAGAATTCCCTGCTAGCACCTTCTCTGTGCCTGTTCACTTAGCTTCGCAGAATCGCTTTTGTGCAGAAAACAGTAACACTTGTTCAGAACGAAAGAAAGCACAGAGCCCCAGATTTTATGTTGTCCTGGAGAGCTTGCAGAGCACTGGGGAAAGGCAGGCAGAGAATTCCCTGCTAGCACCTTCTCTGTGCCTGGGAAGCAGAAGTGTTCACATTGCTTCGCAGAATCGCTTTTGTGCAGAAAACAGTAACACTTGTTCAGAACGAAAGAAAGCACAGAGCCCCAGATTTTATGTTGTCCTGGAGAGCTTGCAGAGCACTGGGGAAAGGCAGGCAGAGAATTCCCTGCTAGCACCTTCTCTGTGCCTGGGAAGCAGAAGTGTTCACATTGCTTCGCAGAATCGTTTTTGTGCAGAAAACAGTAACACTTGTTCAGAACGAAAGAAAGCACAGAGCCCCAGATTTTATGTTGTCCTGGAGAGCTTGCAGAGCACTGGGGAAAGGCAGGCAGAGAATTCCCTGCTAGCACCTTCTCTGTGCCTGGGAAGCACAAGTGTTCACATTGCTTCGCAGAATCGCTTTTGTGCAGAAAACAGGAACTGTTGTTCAGAACGAAAGAAAGCACAGAGCCCCAGATTTTATGTTGTCCTGGAGAGCTTGCAGAGCACTGGGGAAAGGCAGGCAGAGAATTCCCTGCTAGCACCTTCTCTGTGCCTGGGAAGCAGAAGTGTTCACATTGCTTCGCAGAATCGCTTTTGTGCAGAAAACAGTAACACTTGTTCAGAACGAAAGAAAGCACAGAGCCCCAGATTTTATGTTGTCCTGGAGAGCTTGCAGAGCACTGGGGAAAGGCAGGCAGAGAATTCCCTGCTAGCACCTTCTCTGTGCCTGTTCACTTTCCTTCGCAGAATCGCTTTTGTGCAGAAAACAGTAACACTTGTTCAGAACGAAAGAAAGCACAGAGCCCCAGATTTGCTGTTGTCCTGGAGAGCTTGCAGAGCACTGGGGAAAGGCAGGCAGAGAATTCCCTGCTAGCACCTTCTATGTGCCTGGGAAGCAGAAGTGTTCACATTGCTTCGCAGAATCGCTTTTGTGCAGAAAACAGTAACACTTGTTCAGAACGAAAGAAAGCACAGAGCCCAGATTTGCTGTTGTCCTGGAGAGCTTGCAGAGCACTGGGGAAAGGCAGGCAGAGAATTCCCTGCTAGCACCTTCTCTGTGCCTGTTCACATTGCTTCGCAGAATCGCTTTTGTGCAGAAAACAGTAACACTTGTTCAGAACGAAAGAAAGCACAGAGCCCCAGATTTTATGTTGTCCTGGAGAGCTTGCAGAGCACTGGGGAAAGGCAGGCAGAGAATTCCCTGCTAGCACCTTCTCTGTGCCTGGGAAGCAGAAGTGTTCACATTGCTTCGCAGAATCGCTTTTGTGCAGAAAACAGTAACACTTGTTCAGAACGAAAGAAAGCACAGAGCCCCAGATTTTATGTTGTCCTGGAGAGCTTGCAGAGCACTGGGGAAAGGCAGGCAGAGAATTCCCTGCTAGCACCTTCTCTGTGCCTGGGAAGCAGAAGTGTTCACATTGCTTGGCAGAATCGCTTTTGTGCAGAAAACAGTAACGCTTGTTCAGAACGAAAGAAAGCACAGAGCCCCAGATTTGCTGTTGTCCTGGAGAGCTTGCAGAGCACTGGGGAAAGGCAGGCAGAGAATTCCCTGCTAGCACCTTCTCTGTGCCTGGGAAGCACAAGTGTTCATATTGCTTCGCAGAATCGCTTTTGTGCAGAAAACAGTAACACTTGTTCAGAACGAAAGAAAGCACAGAGCCCCAGATTTTATGTTGTCCTGGAGAGCTTGCAGAGCACTGGGGAAAGGCAGGCAGAGAATTCCCTGCTAGCACCTTCTCTGTGCCTGGGAAGCACAAGTGTTCACATTGCTTGGCAGAATCGCTTTTGTGCAGAAAACAGTAACACTTGTTCAGAACGAAAGAAAGCACAGAGCCCCAGATTTTATGTTGTCCTGGAGAGCTTGCAGAGCACTGGGGAAAGGCAGGCAGAGAATTCCCTGCTAGCACCTTCTCTGTGCCTGTTCACATTGCTTGGCAGAATCGCTTTTGTGCAGAAAACAGTAACGCTTGTTCAGAACGAAAGAAAGCACAGAGCCCCAGATTTTATGTTGTCCTGGAGAGCTTGCAGAGCACTGGGGAAAGGCAGGCAGAGAATTCCCTGCTAGCACCTTCTCTGTGCCTGGGAAGCAGAAGTGTTCACATTGCTTCGCAGAATCGCTTTTGTGCAGAAAACAGTAACACTTGTTCAGAACGAAAGAAAGCACAGAGCCCCAGATTTTATGTTGTCCTGGAGAGCTTGCAGAGCACTGGGGAAAGGCAGGCAGAGAATTCCCTGCTAGCACCTTCTCTGTGCCTGTTCACTTTGCTTCGCAGAATCGCTTTTGTGCAGAAAACAGTAACACTTGTTCAGAACGAAAGAAAGCACAGAGCCCCAGATTTTATGTTGTCCTGGAGAGCTTGCAGAGCACTGGGGAAAGGCAGGCAGAGAATTCCCTGCTAGCACCTTCTCTGTGCCTGGGAAGCAGAAGTGTTCACATTGCTTCGCAGAATCGCTTTTGTGCAGAAAACACTAACACTTGTTCAGAACGAAAGAAAGCACAGAACCCCAGATTTTATGTTGTCCTGGAGAGCTTGCAGAGCACTGAGGAAAGGCAGGCAGAGAATTCCCTGCTAGCACCTTCTCTGTGCCTGTTCACTTTGCTTCGCAGAATCGCTTTTGTGCAGAAAACAGTAACACTTGTTCAGAACGAAAGAAAGCACAGAGCCCCAGATTTGCTGTTGTCCTGGAGAGCTTGCAGAGCACTGGGGAAAGGCAGGCAGAGAATTCCCTGCTAGCACCTTCTCTGTGCCTGGGAAGCACAAGTGTTCACATTGCTTCGCAGAATCGCTTTTGTGCAGAAAACAGGAACTGTTGTTCAGAACGAAAGAAAGCACAGAGCCCCAGATTTTATGTTGTCCTGGAGAGCTTGCAGAGCACTGGGGAAAGGCAGGCAGAGAATTCCCTGCTAGCACCTTCTCTGTGCCTGGGAAGCAGAAGTGTTCACATTGCTTGGCAGAATCGCTTTTGTGCAGAAAACAGTAACACTTGTTCAGAACGAAAGAAAGCACAGAGCCCCAGATTTTATGTTGTCCTGGAGAGCTTGCAGAGCACTGGGGAAAGGCAGGCAGAGAATTCCCTGCTAGCACCTTCTCTGTGCCTGGGAAGCAGAAGTGTTCACATTGCTTCGCAGAATCGCTTTTGTGCAGAAAACAGTAACACTTGTTCAGAACGAAAGAAAGCACAGAGCCCCAGATTTGCTGTTGTCCTGGAGAGCTTGCAGAGCACTGGGGAAAGGCAGGCAGAGAATTCCCTGCTAGCACCTTCTCTGTGCCTGGGAAGCAGAAGTGTTCACATTGCTTCGCAGAATCGCTTTTGTGCAGAAAACAGTAACACTTGTTCAGAACGAAAGAAAGCACAGAACCCCAGATTTTATGTTCTCCTGGAGAGCTTGCAGAGCACTGAGGAAAGGCAGGCAGAGAATTCCCTGCTAGCACCTTCTCTGTGCCTGTTCACATTGCTTCGCAGAATCGCTTTTGTGCAGAAAACAGTAACACTTGTTCAGAACGAAAGAAAGCACAGAGCCCCAGATTTTATGTTGTCCTGGAGAGCTTGCAGAGCACTGGGGAAAGGCAGGCAGAGAATTCCCTGCTAGCACCTTCTCTGTGCCTGGGAAGCAGAAGTGTTCACATTGCTTCGCAGAATCGCTTTTGTGCAGAAAACAGTAACACTTGTTCAGAACGAAAGAAAGCACAGAGCCCCAGATTTTATGTTGTCCTGGAGAGCTTGCAGAGCACTGGGGAAAGGCAGGCAGAGAATTCCCTGCTAGCACCTTCTCTGTGCCTGGGAAGCACAAGTGTTCACATTGCTTGGCAGAATCGCTTTTGTGCAGAAAACAGTAACACTTGTTCAGAACGAAAGAAAGCACAGAGCCCCAGATTTTATGTTGTCCTGGAGAGCTTGCAGAGCACTGGGGAAAGGCAGGCAGAGAATTCCCTGCTAGCACCTTCTCTGTGCCTGGGAAGCAGAAGTGTTCACATTGCTTCGCAGAATCGCTTTTGTGCAGAAAACAGTAACACTTGTTCAGAACGAAAGAAAGCACAGAGCCCCAGATTTTATGTTGTCCTGGAGAGCTTGCAGAGCACTGGGGAAAGGCAGGCAGAGAATTCCCTGCTAGCACCTTCTCTGTGCCTGGGAAGCAGAAGTGTTCACATTGCTTGGCAGAATCGCTTTTGTGCAGAAAACAGTAACGCTTGTTCAGAACGAAAGAAAGCACAGAGCCCCAGATTTGCTGTTGTCCTGGAGAGCTTGCAGAGCACTGGGGAAAGGCAGGCAGAGAATTCCCTGCTAGCACCTTCTCTGTGCCTGGGAAGCACAAGTGTTCATATTGCTTCGCAGAATCGCTTTTGTGCAGAAAACAGTAACACTTGTTCAGAACGAAAGAAAGCACAGAGCCCCAGATTTTATGTTGTCCTGGAGAGCTTGCAGAGCACTGGGGAAAGGCAGGCAGAGAATTCCCTGCTAGCACCTTCTCTGTGCCTGGGAAGCACAAGTGTTCACATTGCTTCGCAGAATCGCTTTTGTGCAGAAAACAGTAACACTTGTTCAGAACGAAAGAAAGCACAGAGCCCCAGATTTTATGTTGTCCTGGAGAGCTTGCAGAGCACTGGGGAAAGGCAGGCAGAGAATTCCCTGCTAGCACCTTCTCTGTGCCTGTTCACATTGCTTGGCAGAATCGCTTTTGTGCAGAAAACAGTAACGCTTGTTCAGAACGAAAGAAAGCACAGAGCCCCAGATTTTATGTTGTCCTGGAGAGCTTGCAGAGCACTGGGGAAAGGCAGGCAGAGAATTCCCTGCTAGCACCTTCTCTGTGCCTGGGAAGCAGAAGTGTTCACATTGCTTCGCAGAATCGCTTTTGTGCAGAAAACAGTAACACTTGTTCAGAACGAAAGAAAGCACAGAGCCCCAGATTTTATGTTGTCCTGGAGAGCTTGCAGAGCACTGGGGAAAGGCAGGCAGAGAATTCCCTGCTAGCACCTTCTCTGTGCCTGTTCACTTTGCTTCGCAGAATCGCTTTTGTGCAGAAAACAGTAACACTTGTTCAGAACGAAAGAAAGCACAGAGCCCCAGATTTTATGTTGTCCTGGAGAGCTTGCAGAGCACTGGGGAAAGGCAGGCAGAGAATTCCCTGCTAGCACCTTCTCTGTGCCTGGGAAGCAGAAGTGTTCACATTGCTTCGCAGAATCGCTTTTGTGCAGAAAACACTAACACTTGTTCAGAACGAAAGAAAGCACAGAACCCCAGATTTGCTGTTGTCCTGGAGAGCTTGCAGAGCACTGAGGAAAGGCAGGCAGAGAATTCCCTGCTAGCACCTTCTCTGTGCCTGTTCACTTTGCTTCGCAGAATCGCTTTTGTGCAGAAAACAGTAACACTTGTTCAGAACGAAAGAAAGCACAGAGCCCCAGATTTGCTGTTGTCCTGGAGAGCTTGCAGAGCACTGGGGAAAGGCAGGCAGAGAATTCCCTGCTAGCACCTTCTCTGTGCCTGGGAAGCACAAGTGTTCACATTGCTTCGCAGAATCGCTTTTGTGCAGAAAACAGGAACTGTTGTTCAGAACGAAAGAAAGCACAGAGCCCCAGATTTTATGTTGTCCTGGAGAGCTTGCAGAGCACTGGGGAAAGGCAGGCAGAGAATTCCCTGCTAGCACCTTCTCTGTGCCTGGGAAGCACAAGTGTTCACATTGCTTGGCAGAATCGCTTTTGTGCAGAAAACAGTAACACTTGTTCAGAACGAAAGAAAGCACAGAGCCCCAGATTTTATGTTGTCCTGGAGAGCTTGCAGAGCACTGGGGAAAGGCAGGCAGAGAATTCCCTGCTAGCACCTTCTCTGTGCCTGGGAAGCAGAAGTGTTCACATTGCTTCGCAGAATCGCTTTTGTGCAGAAAACAGTAACACTTGTTCAGAACGAAAGAAAGCACAGAGCCCCAGATTTGCTGTTGTCCTGGAGAGCTTGCAGAGCACTGGGGAAAGGCAGGCAGAGAATTCCCTGCTAGCACCTTCTCTGTGCCTGGGAAGCACAAGTGTTCACATTGCTTCGCAGAATCGCTTTTGTGCAGAAAACAGTAACACTTGTTCAGAACGAAAGAAAGCACAGAGCCCCAGATTTTATGTTGTCCTGGAGAGCTTGCAGAGCACTGGGGAAAGGCAGGCAGAGAATTCCCTGCTAGCACCTTCTCTGTGCCTGGGAAGCAGAAGTGTTCACATTGCTTGGCAGAATCGCTTTTGTGCAGAAAACAGTAACGCTTGTTCAGAACGAAAGAAAGCACAGAGCCCCAGATTTGCTGTTGTCCTGGAGAGCTTGCAGAGCACTGGGGAAAGGCAGGCAGAGAATTCCCTGCTAGCACCTTCTCTGTGCCTGGGAAGCACAAGTGTTCATATTGCTTCGCAGAATCGCTTTTGTGCAGAAAACAGTAACACTTGTTCAGAACGAAAGAAAGCACAGAGCCCCAGATTTTATGTTGTCCTGGAGAGCTTGCAGAGCACTGGGGAAAGGCAGGCAGAGAATTCCCTGCTAGCACCTTCTCTGTGCCTGGGAAGCACAAGTGTTCACATTGCTTCGCAGAATCGCTTTTGTGCAGAAAACAGTAACACTTGTTCAGAACGAAAGAAAGCACAGAGCCCCAGATTTTATGTTGTCCTGGAGAGCTTGCAGAGCACTGGGGAAAGGCAGGCAGAGAATTCCCTGCTAGCACCTTCTCTGTGCCTGTTCACATTGCTTGGCAGAATCGCTTTTGTGCAGAAAACAGTAACGCTTGTTCAGAACGAAAGAAAGCACAGAGCCCCAGATTTTATGTTGTCCTGGAGAGCTTGCAGAGCACTGGGGAAAGGCAGGCAGAGAATTCCCTGCTAGCACCTTCTCTGTGCCTGTTCACATTGCTTGGCAGAATCGCTTTTGTGCAGAAAACAGTAACGCTTGTTCAGAACGAAAGAAAGCACAGAGCCCCAGATTTTATGTTGTCCTGGAGAGCTTGCAGAGCACTGGGGAAAGGCAGGCAGAGAATTCCCTGCTAGCACCTTCTCTGTGCCTGTTCACTTTGCTTCGCAGAATCGCTTTTGTGCAGAAAACAGTAACACTTGTTCAGAACGAAAGAAAGCACAGAGCCCCAGATTTTATGTTGTCCTGGAGAGCTTGCAGAGCACTGGGGAAAGGCAGGCAGAGAATTCCCTGCTAGCACCTTCTCTGTGCCTGGGAAGCAGAAGTGTTCACATTGCTTCGCAGAATCGCTTTTGTGCAGAAAACACTAACACTTGTTCAGAACGAAAGAAAGCACAGAACCCCAGATTTTATGTTGTCCTGGAGAGCTTGCAGAGCACTGAGGAAAGGCAGGCAGAGAATTCCCTGCTAGCACCTTCTCTGTGCCTGTTCACTTTGCTTCGCAGAATCGCTTTTGTGCAGAAAACAGTAACACTTGTTCAGAACGAAAGAAAGCACAGAGCCCCAGATTTGCTGTTGTCCTGGAGAGCTTGCAGAGCACTGGGGAAAGGCAGGCAGAGAATTCCCTGCTAGCACCTTCTCTGTGCCTGGGAAGCACAAGTGTTCACATTGCTTCGCAGAATCGCTTTTGTGCAGAAAACAGGAACTGTTGTTCAGAACGAAAGAAAGCACAGAGCCCCAGATTTTATGTTGTCCTGGAGAGCTTGCAGAGCACTGGGGAAAGGCAGGCAGAGAATTCCCTGCTAGCACCTTCTCTGTGCCTGGGAAGCACAAGTGTTCACATTGCTTGGCAGAATCGCTTTTGTGCAGAAAACAGTAACACTTGTTCAGAACGAAAGAAAGCACAGAGCCCCAGATTTTATGTTGTCCTGGAGAGCTTGCAGAGCACTGGGGAAAGGCAGGCAGAGAATTCCCTGCTAGCACCTTCTCTGTGCCTGGGAAGCACAAGTGTTCACATTGCTTCGCAGAATCGCTTTTGTGCAGAAAACAGTAACACTTGTTCAGAACGAAAGAAAGCACAGAGCCCCAGATTTGCTGTTGTCCTGGAGAGCTTGCAGAGCACTGGGGAAAGGCAGGCAGAGAATTCCCTGCTAGCACCTTCTCTGTGCCTGGGAAGCACAAGTGTTCACATTGCTTCGCAGAATCGCTTTTGTGCAGAAAACAGTAACACTTGTTCAGAACGAAAGAAAGCACAGAGCCCCAGATTTTATGTTGTCCTGGAGAGCTTGCAGAGCACTGGGGAAAGGCAGGCAGAGAATTCCCTGCTAGCACCTTCTCTGTGCCTGGGAAGCAGAAGTGTTCACATTGCTTGGCAGAATCGCTTTTGTGCAGAAAACAGTAACGCTTGTTCAGAACGAAAGAAAGCACAGAGCCCCAGATTTGCTGTTGTCCTGGAGAGCTTGCAGAGCACTGGGGAAAGGCAGGCAGAGAATTCCCTGCTAGCACCTTCTCTGTGCCTGGGAAGCACAAGTGTTCATATTGCTTCGCAGAATCGCTTTTGTGCAGAAAACAGTAACACTTGTTCAGAACGAAAGAAAGCACAGAGCCCCAGATTTTATGTTGTCCTGGAGAGCTTGCAGAGCACTGGGGAAAGGCAGGCAGAGAATTCCCTGCTAGCACCTTCTCTGTGCCTGGGAAGCACAAGTGTTCACATTGCTTCGCAGAATCGCTTTTGTGCAGAAAACAGTAACACTTGTTCAGAACGAAAGAAAGCACAGAGCCCCAGATTTTATGTTGTCCTGGAGAGCTTGCAGAGCACTGGGGAAAGGCAGGCAGAGAATTCCCTGCTAGCACCTTCTCTGTGCCTGTTCACATTGCTTGGCAGAATCGCTTTTGTGCAGAAAACAGTAACGCTTGTTCAGAACGAAAGAAAGCACAGAGCCCCAGATTTTATGTTGTCCTGGAGAGCTTGCAGAGCACTGGGGAAAGGCAGGCAGAGAATTCCCTGCTAGCACCTTCTCTGTGCCTGGGAAGCACAAGTGTTCACATTGCTTCGCAGAATCGCTTTTGTGCAGAAAACAGTAACACTTGTTCAGAACGAAAGAAAGCACAGAGCCCCAGATTTTATGTTGTCCTGGAGAGCTTGCAGAGCACTGGGGAAAGGCAGGCAGAGAATTCCCTGCTAGCACCTTCTCTGTGCCTGTTCACTTTGCTTCGCAGAATCGCTTTTGTGCAGAAAACAGTAACACTTGTTCAGAACGAAAGAAAGCACAGAGCCCCAGATTTTATGTTGTCCTGGAGAGCTTGCAGAGCACTGGGGAAAGGCAGGCAGAGAATTCCCTGCTAGCACCTTCTCTGTGCCTGGGAAGCAGAAGTGTTCACATTGCTTCGCAGAATCGCTTTTGTGCAGAAAACACTAACACTTGTTCAGAACGAAAGAAAGCACAGAACCCCAGATTTTATGTTGTCCTGGAGAGCTTGCAGAGCACTGAGGAAAGGCAGGCAGAGAATTCCCTGCTAGCACCTTCTCTGTGCCTGTTCACTTTGCTTCGCAGAATCGCTTTTGTGCAGAAAACAGTAACACTTGTTCAGAACGAAAGAAAGCACAGAGCCCCAGATTTGCTGTTGTCCTGGAGAGCTTGCAGAGCACTGGGGAAAGGCAGGCAGAGAATTCCCTGCTAGCACCTTCTCTGTGCCTGGGAAGCACAAGTGTTCACATTGCTTCGCAGAATCGCTTTTGTGCAGAAAACAGGAACTGTTGTTCAGAACGAAAGAAAGCACAGAGCCCCAGATTTTATGTTGTCCTGGAGAGCTTGCAGAGCACTGGGGAAAGGCAGGCAGAGAATTCCCTGCTAGCACCTTCTCTGTGCCTGGGAAGCACAAGTGTTCACATTGCTTGGCAGAATCGCTTTTGTGCAGAAAACAGTAACACTTGTTCAGAACGAAAGAAAGCACAGAGCCCCAGATTTTATGTTGTCCTGGAGAGCTTGCAGAGCACTGGGGAAAGGCAGGCAGAGAATTCCCTGCTAGCACCTTCTCTGTGCCTGGGAAGCACAAGTGTTCACATTGCTTCGCAGAATCGCTTTTGTGCAGAAAACAGTAACACTTGTTCAGAACGAAAGAAAGCACAGAGCCCCAGATTTGCTGTTGTCCTGGAGAGCTTGCAGAGCACTGGGGAAAGGCAGGCAGAGAATTCCCTGCTAGCACCTTCTCTGTGCCTGGGAAGCAGAAGTGTTCACATTGCTTCGCAGAATCGCTTTTGTGCAGAAAACAGTAACACTTGTTCAGAACGAAAGAAAGCACAGAACCCCAGATTTTATGTTGTCCTGGAGAGCTTGCAGAGCACTGAGGAAAGGCAGGCAGAGAATTCCCTGCTAGCACCTTCTCTGTGCCTGTTCACTTTGCTTCGCAGAATCGCTTTTGTGCAGAAAACAGTAACACTTGTTCAGAACGAAAGAAAGCACAGAGCCCCAGATTTTATGTTGTCCTGGAGAGCTTGCAGAGCACTGGGGAAAGGCAGGCAGAGAATTCCCTGCTAGCACCTTCTCTGTGCCTGGGAAGCACAAGTGTTCACATTGCTTCGCAGAATCGCTTTTGTGCAGAAAACAGTAACACTTGTTCAGAACGAAAGAAAGCACAGAGCCCCAGATTTTATGTTGTCCTGGAGAGCTTGCAGAGCACTGGGGAAAGGCAGGCAGAGAATTCCCTGCTAGCACCTTCTCTGTGCCTGGGAAGCAGAAGTGTTCACATTGCTTGGCAGAATCGCTTTTGTGCAGAAAACAGTAACGCTTGTTCAGAACGAAAGAAAGCACAGAGCCCCAGATTTGCTGTTGTCCTGGAGAGCTTGCAGAGCACTGGGGAAAGGCAGGCAGAGAATTCCCTGCTAGCACCTTCTCTGTGCCTGGGAAGCACAAGTGTTCATATTGCTTCGCAGAATCGCTTTTGTGCAGAAAACAGTAACAGTTGTTCAGAACGAAAGAAAGCACAGAGCCCCAGATTTTATGTTGTCCTGGAGAGCTTGCAGAGCACTGGGGAAAGGCAGGCAGAGAATTCCCTGCTAGCACCTTCTCTGTGCCTGGGAAGCACAAGTGTTCACATTGCTTCGCAGAATCGCTTTTGTGCAGAAAACAGTAACACTTGTTCAGAACGAAAGAAAGCACAGAGCCCCAGATTTTATGTTGTCCTGGAGAGCTTGCAGAGCACTGGGGAAAGGCAGGCAGAGAATTCCCTGCTAGCACCTTCTCTGTGCCTGTTCACATTGCTTGGCAGAATCGCTTTTGTGCAGAAAACAGTAACGCTTGTTCAGAACGAAAGAAAGCACAGAGCCCCAGATTTTATGTTGTCCTGGAGAGCTTGCAGAGCACTGGGGAAAGGCAGGCAGAGAATTCCCTGCTAGCACCTTCTCTGTGCCTGGGAAGCAGAAGTGTTCACATTGCTTGGCAGAATCGCTTTTGTGCAGAAAACAGTAACGCTTGTTCAGAACGAAAGAAAGCACAGAGCCCCAGATTTGCTGTTGTCCTGGAGAGCTTGCAGAGCACTGGGGAAAGGCAGGCAGAGAATTCCCTGCTAGCACCTTCTCTGTGCCTGGGAAGCACAAGTGTTCATATTGCTTCGCAGAATCGCTTTTGTGCAGAAAACAGTAACAGTTGTTCAGAACGAAAGAAAGCACAGAGCCCCAGATTTTATGTTGTCCTGGAGAGCTTGCAGAGCACTGGGGAAAGGCAGGCAGAGAATTCCCTGCTAGCACCTTCTCTGTGCCTGGGAAGCACAAGTGTTCACATTGCTTCGCAGAATCGCTTTTGTGCAGAAAACAGTAACACTTGTTCAGAACGAAAGAAAGCACAGAGCCCCAGATTTTATGTTGTCCTGGAGAGCTTGCAGAGCACTGGGGAAAGGCAGGCAGAGAATTCCCTGCTAGCACCTTCTCTGTGCCTGTTCACATTGCTTGGCAGAATCGCTTTTGTGCAGAAAACAGTAACGCTTGTTCAGAACGAAAGAAAGCACAGAGCCCCAGATTTTATGTTGTCCTGGAGAGCTTGCAGAGCACTGGGGAAAGGCAGGCAGAGAATTCCCTGCTAGCACCTTCTCTGTGCCTGGGAAGCAGAAGTGTTCACATTGCTTCGCAGAATCGCTTTTGTGCAGAAAACAGTAACACTTGTTCAGAACGAAAGAAAGCACAGAGCCCCAGATTTTATGTTGTCCTGGAGAGCTTGCAGAGCACTGGGGAAAGACAGGCAGAGAATTCCCTGCTAGCACCTTCTCTGTGCCTGTTCACTTTGCTTCGCAGAATCGCTTTTGTGCAGAAAACAGTAACACTTGTTCAGAACGAAAGAAAGCACAGAGCCCCAGATTTTATGTTGTCCTGGAGAGCTTGCAGAGCACTGGGGAAAGGCAGGCAGAGAATTCCCTGCTAGCACCTTCTCTGTGCCTGGGAAGCAGAAGTGTTCACATTGCTTCGCAGAATCGCTTTTGTGCAGAAAACACTAACACTTGTTCAGAACGAAAGAAAGCACAGAGCCCCAGATTTGCTGTTGTCCTGGAGAGCTTGCAGAGCACTGGGGAAAGGCAGGCAGAGAATTCCCTGCTAGCACCTTCTCTGTGCCTGGGAAGCACAAGTGTTCACATTGCTTCGCAGAATCGCTTTTGTGCAGAAAACAGGAACTGTTGTTCAGAACGAAAGAAAGCACAGAGCCCCAGATTTTATGTTGTCCTGGAGAGCTTGCAGAGCACTGGGGAAAGGCAGGCAGAGAATTCCCTGCTAGCACCTTCTCTGTGCCTGGGAAGCACAAGTGTTCACATTGCTTGGCAGAATCGCTTTTGTGCAGAAAACAGTAACACTTGTTCAGAACGAAAGAAAGCACAGAGCCCCAGATTTTATGTTGTCCTGGAGAGCTTGCAGAGCACTGGGGAAAGGCAGGCAGAGAATTCCCTGCTAGCACCTTCTCTGTGCCTGGGAAGCACAAGTGTTCACATTGCTTCGCAGAATCGCTTTTGTGCAGAAAACAGTAACACTTGTTCAGAACGAAAGAAAGCACAGAGCCCCAGATTTGCTGTTGTCCTGGAGAGCTTGCAGAGCACTGGGGAAAGGCAGGCAGAGAATTCCCTGCTAGCACCTTCTCTGTGCCTGGGAAGCAGAAGTGTTCACATTGCTTCGCAGAATCGCTTTTGTGCAGAAAACAGTAACACTTGTTCAGAACGAAAGAAAGCACAGAACCCCAGATTTTATGTTGTCCTGGAGAGCTTGCAGAGCACTGAGGAAAGGCAGGCAGAGAATTCCCTGCTAGCACCTTCTCTGTGCCTGTTCACTTTGCTTCGCAGAATCGCTTTTGTGCAGAAAACAGTAACACTTGTTCAGAACGAAAGAAAGCACAGAGCCCCAGATTTTATGTTGTCCTGGAGAGCTTGCAGAGCACTGGGGAAAGGCAGGCAGAGAATTCCCTGCTAGCACCTTCTCTGTGCCTGGGAAGCACAAGTGTTCACATTGCTTCGCAGAATCGCTTTTGTGCAGAAAACAGTAACACTTGTTCAGAACGAAAGAAAGCACAGAGCCCCAGATTTTATGTTGTCCTGGAGAGCTTGCAGAGCACTGGGGAAAGGCAGGCAGAGAATTCCCTGCTAGCACCTTCTCTGTGCCTGGGAAGCAGAAGTGTTCACATTGCTTCGCAGAATCGCTTTTGTGCAGAAAACAGTAACACTTGTTCAGAACGAAAGAAAGCACAGAGCCCCAGATTTTATGTTGTCCTGGAGAGCTTGCAGAGCACTGGGGAAAGGCAGGCAGAGAATTCCCTGCTAGCACCTTCTCTGTGCCTGGGAAGCAGAAGTGTTCACATTGCTTCGCAGAATCGCTTTTGTGCAGAAAACAGTAACACTTGTTCAGAACGAAAGAAAGCACAGAACCCCAGATTTTATGTTGTCCTGGAGAGCTTGCAGAGCACTAAGGAAAGGCAGGCAGAGAATTCCCTGCTAGCACCTTCTCTGTGCCTGTTCACTTTTCTTCGCAGAATCGCTTTTGTGCAGAAAACAGTAACACTTGTTCAGAACGAAAGAAAGCACAGAGCCCCAGATTTGCTGTTGTCCTGGAGAGCTTGCAGAGCACTGGGGAAAGGCAGGCAGAGAATTCCCTGCTAGCACCTTCTCTGTGCCTGGGAAGCACAAGTGTTCACATTGCTTCGCAGAATCGCTTTTGTGCAGAAAACAGTAACACTTGTTCAGAACGAAAGAAAGCACAGAGCCCCAGATTTTATGTTGTCCTGGAGAGCTTGCAGAGCACTGGGGAAAGGCAGGCAGAGAATTCCCTGCTAGCACCTTCTCTGTGCCTGGGAAGCAGAAGTGTTCACATTGCTTGGCAGAATCGCTTTTGTGCAGAAAACAGTAACGCTTGTTCAGAACGAAAGAAAGCACAGAGCCCCAGATTTGCTGTTGTCCTGGAGAGCTTGCAGAGCACTGGGGAAAGGCAGGCAGAGAATTCCCTGCTAGCACCTTCTCTGTGCCTGGGAAGCACAAGTGTTCATATTGCTTCGCAGAATCGCTTTTGTGCAGAAAACAGTAACACTTGTTCAGAACGAAAGAAAGCACAGAGCCCCAGATTTTATGTTGTCCTGGAGAGCTTGCAGAGCACTGGGGAAAGGCAGGCAGAGAATTCCCTGCTAGCACCTTCTCTGTGCCTGGGAAGCACAAGTGTTCACATTGCTTCGCAGAATCGCTTTTGTGCAGAAAACAGTAACACTTGTTCAGAACGAAAGAAAGCACAGAGCCCCAGATTTTATGTTGTCCTGGAGAGCTTGCAGAGCACTGGGGAAAGGCAGGCAGAGAATTCCCTGCTAGCACCTTCTCTGTGCCTGTTCACATTGCTTGGCAGAATCGCTTTTGTGCAGAAAACAGTAACGCTTGTTCAGAACGAAAGAAAGCACAGAGCCCCAGATTTTATGTTGTCCTGGAGAGCTTGCAGAGCACTGGGGAAAGGCAGGCAGAGAATTCCCTGCTAGCACCTTCTCTGTGCCTGGGAAGCAGAAGTGTTCACATTGCTTCGCAGAATCGCTTTTGTGCAGAAAACAGTAACACTTGTTCAGAACGAAAGAAAGCACAGAGCCCCAGATTTTATGTTGTCCTGGAGAGCTTGCAGAGCACTGGGGAAAGGCAGGCAGAGAATTCCCTGCTAGCACCTTCTCTGTGCCTGTTCACTTTGCTTCGCAGAATCGCTTTTGTGCAGAAAACAGTAACACTTGTTCAGAACGAAAGAAAGCACAGAGCCCCAGATTTTATGTTGTCCTGGAGAGCTTGCAGAGCACTGGGGAAAGGCAGGCAGAGAATTCCCTGCTAGCACCTTCTCTGTGCCTGGGAAGCAGAAGTGTTCACATTGCTTCGCAGAATCGCTTTTGTGCAGAAAACACTAACACTTGTTCAGAACGAAAGAAAGCACAGAACCCCAGATTTTATGTTGTCCTGGAGAGCTTGCAGAGCACTGAGGAAAGGCAGGCAGAGAATTCCCTGCTAGCACCTTCTCTGTGCCTGTTCACTTTGCTTCGCAGAATCGCTTTTGTGCAGAAAACAGTAACACTTGTTCAGAACGAAAGAAAGCACAGAGCCCCAGATTTGCTGTTGTCCTGGAGAGCTTGCAGAGCACTGGGGAAAGGCAGGCAGAGAATTCCCTGCTAGCACCTTCTCTGTGCCTGGGAAGCACAAGTGTTCACATTGCTTCGCAGAATCGCTTTTGTGCAGAAAACAGGAACTGTTGTTCAGAACGAAAGAAAGCACAGAGCCCCAGATTTTATGTTGTCCTGGAGAGCTTGCAGAGCACTGGGGAAAGGCAGGCAGAGAATTCCCTGCTAGCACCTTCTCTGTGCCTGGGAAGCACAAGTGTTCACATTGCTTGGCAGAATCGCTTTTGTGCAGAAAACAGTAACACTTGTTCAGAACGAAAGAAAGCACAGAGCCCCAGATTTTATGTTGTCCTGGAGAGCTTGCAGAGCACTGGGGAAAGGCAGGCAGAGAATTCCCTGCTAGCACCTTCTCTGTGCCTGGGAAGCACAAGTGTTCACATTGCTTCGCAGAATCGCTTTTGTGCAGAAAACAGTAACACTTGTTCAGAACGAAAGAAAGCACAGAGCCCCAGATTTGCTGTTGTCCTGGAGAGCTTGCAGAGCACTGGGGAAAGGCAGGCAGAGAATTCCCTGCTAGCACCTTCTCTGTGCCTGGGAAGCAGAAGTGTTCACATTGCTTCGCAGAATCGCTTTTGTGCAGAAAACAGTAACACTTGTTCAGAACGAAAGAAAGCACAGAACCCCAGATTTTATGTTGTCCTGGAGAGCTTGCAGAGCACTGAGGAAAGGCAGGCAGAGAATTCCCTGCTAGCACCTTCTCTGTGCCTGTTCACTTTGCTTCGCAGAATCGCTTTTGTGCAGAAAACAGTAACACTTGTTCAGAACGAAAGAAAGCACAGAGCCCCAGATTTTATGTTGTCCTGGAGAGCTTGCAGAGCACTGGGGAAAGGCAGGCAGAGAATTCCCTGCTAGCACCTTCTCTGTGCCTGGGAAGCACAAGTGTTCACATTGCTTCGCAGAATCGCTTTTGTGCAGAAAACAGTAACACTTGTTCAGAACGAAAGAAAGCACAGAGCCCCAGATTTTATGTTGTCCTGGAGAGCTTGCAGAGCACTGGGGAAAGGCAGGCAGAGAATTCCCTGCTAGCACCTTCTCTGTGTCTGGGAAGCAGAAGTGTTCACATTGCTTCGCAGAATCGCTTTTGTGCAGAAAACAGTAACACTTGTTCAGAACGAAAGAAAGCACAGAGCCCCAGATTTTATGTTGTCCTGGAGAGCTTGCAGAGCACTGGGGAAAGGCAGGCAGAGAATTCCCTGCTAGCACCTTCTCTGTGCCTGGGAAGCAGAAGTGTTCACATTGCTTCGCAGAATCGCTTTTGTGCAGAAAACAGTAACACTTGTTCAGAACGAAAGAAAGCACAGAACCCCAGATTTTATGTTGTCCTGGAGAGCTTGCAGAGCACTAAGGAAAGGCAGGCAGAGAATTCCCTGCTAGCACCTTCTCTGTGCCTGTTCACTTTTCTTCGCAGAATCGCTTTTGTGCAGAAAACAGTAACACTTGTTCAGAACGAAAGAAAGCACAGAGCCCCAGATTTTATGTTGTCCTGGAGAGCTTGCAGAGCACTGGGGAAAGGCAGGCAGAGAATTCCCTGCTAGCACCTTCTCTGTGCCTGTTCACTTTGCTTCGCAGAATCGCTTTTGTGCAGAAAACAGTAACACTTGTTCAGAACGAAAGAAAGCACAGAGCCCCAGATTTTATGTTGTCCTGGAGAGCTTGCAGAGCACTGGGGAAAGGCAGGCAGAGAATTCCCTGCTAGCACCTTCTCTGTGCCTGGGAAGCAGAAGTGTTCACATTGCTTCGCAGAATCGCTTTTGTGCAGAAAACAGTAACACTTGTTCAGAACGAAAGAAAGCACAGAACCCCAGATTTTATGTTGTCCTGGAGAGCTTGCAGAGCACTGAGGAAAGGCAGGCAGAGAATTCCCTGCTAGCACCTTCTCTGTGCCTGTTCACTTTGCTTCGCAGAATCGCTTTTGTGCAGAAAACAGTAACACTTGTTCAGAACGAAAGAAAGCACAGAGCCCCAGATTTTATGTTGTCCTGGAGAGCTTGCAGAGCACTGGGGAAAGGCAGGCAGAGAATTCCCTGCTAGCACCTTCTCTGTGCCTGGGAAGCACAAGTGTTCACATTGCTTCGCAGAATCGCTTTTGTGCAGAAAACAGTAACACTTGTTCAGAACGAAAGAAAGCACAGAGCCCCAGATTTTATGTTGTCCTGGAGAGCTTGCAGAGCACTGGGGAAAGGCAGGCAGAGAATTCCCTGCTAGCACCTTCTCTGTGTCTGGGAAGCAGAAGTGTTCACATTGCTTCGCAGAATCGCTTTTGTGCAGAAAACAGTAACACTTGTTCAGAACGAAAGAAAGCACAGAGCCCCAGATTTTATGTTGTCCTGGAGAGCTTGCAGAGCACTGGGGAAAGGCAGGCAGAGAATTCCCTGCTAGCACCTTCTCTGTGCCTGGGAAGCAGAAGTGTTCACATTGCTTCGCAGAATCGCTTTTGTGCAGAAAACAGTAACACTTGTTCAGAACGAAAGAAAGCACAGAACCCCAGATTTTATGTTGTCCTGGAGAGCTTGCAGAGCACTAAGGAAAGGCAGGCAGAGAATTCCCTGCTAGCACCTTCTCTGTGCCTGTTCACTTTGCTTCGCAGAATCGCTTTTGTGCAGAAAACAGTAACACTTGTTCAGAACGAAAGAAAGCACAGAGCCCCAGATTTTATGTTGTCCTGGAGAGCTTGCAGAGCACTGGGGAAAGGCAGGCAGAGAATTCCCTGCTAGCACCTTCTCTGTGCCTGTTCACTTTGCTTCGCAGAATCGCTTTTGTGCAGAAAACAGTAACACTTGTTCAGAACGAAAGAAAGCACAGAGCCCCAGATTTTATGTTGTCCTGGAGAGCTTGCAGAGCACTGGGGAAAGGCAGGCAGAGAATTCCCTGCTAGCACCTTCTCTGTGCCTGGGAAGCAGAAGTGTTCACATTGCTTCGCAGAATCGCTTTTGTGCAGAAAACAGTAACACTTGTTCAGAACGAAAGAAAGCACAGAGCCCCAGATTTTATGTTGTCCTGGAGAGCTTGCAGAGCACTGGGGAAAGGCAGGCAGAGAATTCCCTGCTAGCACCTTCTCTGTGCCTGGGAAGCAGAAGTGTTCACATTGCTTCGCAGAATCGCTTTTGTGCAGAAAACAGTAACACTTGTTCAGAACGAAAGAAAGCACAGAGCCCCAGATTTTATGTTGTCCTGGAGAGCTTGCAGAGCACTGGGGAAAGGCAGGCAGAGAATTCCCTGCTAGCACCTTCTCTGTGCCTGGGAAGCACAAGTGTTCACATTGCTTCGCAGAATCGCTTTTGTGCAGAAAACAGGAACTGTTGTTCAGAACGAAAGAAAGCACAGAGCCCCAGATTTTATGTTGTCCTGGAGAGCTTGCAGAGCACTGGGGAAAGGCAGGCAGAGAATTCCCTGCTAGCACCTTCTCTGTGCCTGGGAAGCAGAAGTGTTCACATTGCTTCGCAGAATCGCTTTTGTGCAGAAAACAGTAACACTTGTTCAGAACGAAAGAAAGCACAGAGCCCCAGATTTTATGTTGTCCTGGAGAGCTTGCAGAGCACTGGGGAAAGGCAGGCAGAGAATTCCCTGCTAGCACCTTCTCTGTGCCTGTTCACTTTCCTTCGCAGAATCGCTTTTGTGCAGAAAACAGTAACACTTGTTCAGAACGAAAGAAAGCACAGAGCCCCAGATTTGCTGTTGTCCTGGAGAGCTTGCAGAGCACTGGGGAAAGGCAGGCAGAGAATTCCCTGCTAGCACCTTCTCTGTGCCTGGGAAGCACAAGTGTTCACATTGCTTGGCAGAATCGCTTTTGTGCAGAAAACAGTAACACTTGTTCAGAACGAAAGAAAGCACAGAGCCCCAGATTTTATGTTGTCCTGGAGAGCTTGCAGAGCACTGGGGAAAGGCAGGCAGAGAATTCCCTGCTAGCACCTTCTCTGTGCCTGGGAAGCACAAGTGTTCACATTGCTTCGCAGAATCGCTTTTGTGCAGAAAACAGTAACACTTGTTCAGAACGAAAGAAAGCACAGAGCCCCAGATTTGCTGTTGTCCTGGAGAGCTTGCAGAGCACTGGGGAAAGGCAGGCAGAGAATTCCCTGCTAGCACCTTCTCTGTGCCTGGGAAGCAGAAGTGTTCACATTGCTTCGCAGAATCGCTTTTGTGCAGAAAACAGTAACACTTGTTCAGAACGAAAGAAAGCACAGAACCCCAGATTTTATGTTGTCCTGGAGAGCTTGCAGAGCACTGGGGAAAGGCAGGCAGAGAATTTCCTGCTAGCACCTTCTCTGTGCCTGTTCACTTTTCTTCGCAGAATCGCTTTTGTGCAGAAAACAGTAACACTTGTTCAGAACGAAAGAAAGCACAGAGCCCCAGATTTTATGTTGTCCTGGAGAGCTTGCAGAGCACTGGGGAAAGGCAGGCAGAGAATTCCCTGCTAGCACCTTCTATGTGCCTGGGAAGCACAAGTGTTCACATTGCTTCGCAGAATCGCTTTTGTGCAGAAAACAGTAACACTTGTTCAGAACGAAAGAAAGCACAGAGCCCAGATTTGCTGTTGTCCTGGAGAGCTTGCAGAGCACTGGGGAAAGGCAGGCAGAGAATTCCCTGCTAGCACCTTCTCTGTGCCTGTTCACATTGCTTCGCAGAATCGCTTTTGTGCAGAAAACAGTAACACTTGTTCAGAACGAAAGAAAGCACAGAGCCCCAGATTTTATGTTGTCCTGGAGAGCTTGCAGAGCACTGGGGAAAGGCAGGCAGAGAATTCCCTGCTAGCACCTTCTCTGTGCCTGGGAAGCAGAAGTGTTCACATTGCTTCGCAGAATCGCTTTTGTGCAGAAAACAGTAACACTTGTTCAGAACGAAAGAAAGCACAGAGCCCCAGATTTTATGTTGTCCTGGAGAGCTTGCAGAGCACTGGGGAAAGGCAGGCAGAGAATTCCCTGCTAGCACCTTCTCTGTGCCTGGGAAGCACAAGTGTTCACATTGCTTCGCAGAATCGCTTTTGTGCAGAAAACAGGAACTGTTGTTCAGAACGAAAGAAAGCACAGAGCCCCAGATTTTATGTTGTCCTGGAGAGCTTGCAGAGCACTGGGGAAAGGCAGGCAGAGAATTCCCTGCTAGCACCTTCTCTGTGCCTGGGAAGCAGAAGTGTTCACATTGCTTCGCAGAATCGCTTTTGTGCAGAAAACAGTAACACTTGTTCAGAACGAAAGAAAGCACAGAGCCCCAGATTTTATGTTGTCCTGGAGAGCTTGCAGAGCACTGGGGAAAGGCAGGCAGAGAATTCCCTGCTAGCACCTTCTCTGTGCCTGGGAAGCAGAAGTGTTCACATTGCTTGGCAGAATCGCTTTTGTGCAGAAAACAGTAACGCTTGTTCAGAACGAAAGAAAGCACAGAGCCCCAGATTTGCTGTTGTCCTGGAGAGCTTGCAGAGCACTGGGGAAAGGCAGGCAGAGAATTCCCTGCTAGCACCTTCTCTGTGCCTGGGAAGCACAAGTGTTCATATTGCTTCGCAGAATCGCTTTTGTGCAGAAAACAGTAACACTTGTTCAGAACGAAAGAAAGCACAGAGCCCCAGATTTTATGTTGTCCTGGAGAGCTTGCAGAGCACTGGGGAAAGGCAGGCAGAGAATTCCCTGCTAGCACCTTCTCTGTGCCTGGGAAGCACAAGTGTTCACATTGCTTCGCAGAATCGCTTTTGTGCAGAAAACAGTAACACTTGTTCAGAACGAAAGAAAGCACAGAGCCCCAGATTTTATGTTGTCCTGGAGAGCTTGCAGAGCACTGGGGAAAGGCAGGCAGAGAATTCCCTGCTAGCACCTTCTCTGTGCCTGTTCACATTGCTTGGCAGAATCGCTTTTGTGCAGAAAACAGTAACGCTTGTTCAGAACGAAAGAAAGCACAGAGCCCCAGATTTTATGTTGTCCTGGAGAGCTTGCAGAGCACTGGGGAAAGGCAGGCAGAGAATTCCCTGCTAGCACCTTCTCTGTGCTTGGGAAGCAGAAGTGTTCACATTGCTTGGCAGAATCGCTTTTGTGCAGAAAACAGTAACACTTGTTCAGAACGAAAGAAAGCACAGAGCCCCAGATTTGCTGTTGTCCTGGAGAGCTTGCAGAGCACTGGGGAAAGGCAGGCAGAGAATTCCCTGCTAGCACCTTCTCTGTGCCTGGGAAGCAGAAGTGTTCACATTGCTTCGCAGAATCGCTTTTGTGCAGAAAACAGTAACACTTGTTCAGAACGAAAGAAAGCACAGAGCCCCAGATTTTATGTTGTCCTGGAGAGCTTGCAGAGCACTGGGGAAAGGCAGGCAGAGAATTCCCTGCTAGCACCTTCTCTGTGCCTGTTCACTTTGCTTCGCAGAATCGTTTTTGTGCAGAAAACAGTAACACTTGTTCAGAACGAAAGAAAGCACAGAGCCCCAGATTTTATGTTGTCCTGGAGAGCTTGCAGAGCACTGGGGAAAGGCAGGCAGAGAATTCCCTGCTAGCACCTTCTCTGTGCCTGGGAAGCAGAAGTGTTCACATTGCTTCGCAGAATCGCTTTTGTGCAGAAAACAGTAACGCTTGTTCAGAACGAAAGAAAGCACAGAGCCCCAGATTTGCTGTTGTCCTGGAGAGCTTGCAGAGCACTGGGGAAAGGCAGGCAGAGAATTCCCTGCTAGCACCTTCTCTGTGCCTGGGAAGCACAAGTGTTCATATTGCTTCGCAGAATCGCTTTTGTGCAGAAAACAGTAACACTTGTTCAGAACGAAAGAAAGCACAGAGCCCCAGATTTTATGTTGTCCTGGAGAGCTTGCAGAGCACTGGGGAAAGGCAGGCAGAGAATTCCCTGCTAGCACCTTCTCTGTGCCTGTTCACATTGCTTGGCAGAATCGCTTTTGTGCAGAAAACAGTAACGCTTGTTCAGAACGAAAGAAAGCACAGAGCCCCAGATTTTATGTTGTCCTGGAGAGCTTGCAGAGCACTGGGGAAAGGCAGGCAGAGAATTCCCTGCTAGCACCTTCTCTGTGCTTGGGAAGCAGAAGTGTTCACATTGCTTGGCAGAATCGCTTTTGTGCAGAAAACAGTAACACTTGTTCAGAACGAAAGAAAGCACAGAGCCCCAGATTTGCTGTTGTCCTGGAGAGCTTGCAGAGCACTGGGGAAAGGCAGGCAGAGAATTCCCTGCTAGCACCTTCTCTGTGCCTGGGAAGCAGAAGTGTTCACATTGCTTCGCAGAATCGCTTTTGTGCAGAAAACAGTAACACTTGTTCAGAACGAAAGAAAGCACAGAGCCCCAGATTTTATGTTGTCCTGGAGAGCTTGCAGAGCACTGGGGAAAGGCAGGCAGAGAATTCCCTGCTAGCACCTTCTCTGTGCCTGTTCACTTTGCTTCGCAGAATCGCTTTTGTGCAGAAAACAGTAACACTTGTTCAGAACGAAAGAAAGCACAGAGCCCCAGATTTTATGTTGTCCTGGAGAGCTTGCAGAGCACTGGGGAAAGGCAGGCAGAGAATTCCCTGCTAGCACCTTCTCTGTGCCTGGGAAGCAGAAGTGTTCACATTGCTTCGCAGAATCGCTTTTGTGCAGAAAACACTAACACTTGTTCAGAACGAAAGAAAGCACAGAACCCCAGATTTTATGTTGTCCTGGAGAGCTTGCAGAGCACTGAGGAAAGGCAGGCAGAGAATTCCCTGCTAGCACCTTCTCTGTGCCTGTTCACTTTGCTTCGCAGAATCGCTTTTGTGCAGAAAACAGTAACACTTGTTCAGAACGAAAGAAAGCACAGAGCCCCAGATTTGCTGTTGTCCTGGAGAGCTTGCAGAGCACTGGGGAAAGGCAGGCAGAGAATTCCCTGCTAGCACCTTCTCTGTGCCTGGGAAGCAGAAGTGTTCACATTGCTTCGCAGAATCGCTTTTGTGCAGAAAACAGTAACACTTGTTCAGAACGAAAGAAAGCACAGAGCCCCAGATTTTATGTTGTCCTGGAGAGCTTGCAGAGCACTGGGGAAAGGCAGGCAGAGAATTCCCTGCTAGCACCTTCTCTGTGCCTGTTCACTTTGCTTCGCAGAATCGCTTTTGTGCAGAAAACAGTAACACTTGTTCAGAACGAAAGAAAGCACAGAGCCCCAGATTTTATGTTGTCCTGGAGAGCTTGCAGAGCACTGGGGAAAGGCAGGCAGAGAATTCCCTGCTAGCACCTTCTCTGTGCCTGGGAAGCAGAAGTGTTCACATTGCTTCGCAGAATCGCTTTTGTGCAGAAAACAGTAACGCTTGTTCAGAACGAAAGAAAGCACAGAGCCCCAGATTTTATGTTGTCCTGGAGAGCTTGCAGAGCACTGGGGAAAGGCAGGCAGAGAATTCCCTGCTAGCACCTTCTCTGTGCCTGGGAAGCACAAGTGTTCATATTGCTTCGCAGAATCGCTTTTGTGCAGAAAACAGTAACACTTGTTCAGAACGAAAGAAAGCACAGAGCCCCAGATTTTATGTTGTCCTGGAGAGCTTGCAGAGCACTGGGGAAAGGCAGGCAGAGAATTCCCTGCTAGCACCTTCTCTGTGCCTGGGAAGCACAAGTGTTCACATTGCTTGGCAGAATCGCTTTTGTGCAGAAAACAGTAACACTTGTTCAGAACGAAAGAAAGCACAGAGCCCCAGATTTTATGTTGTCCTGGAGAGCTTGCAGAGCACTGGGGAAAGGCAGGCAGAGAATTCCCTGCTAGCACCTTCTCTGTGCCTGTTCACATTGCTTGGCAGAATCGCTTTTGTGCAGAAAACAGTAACGCTTGTTCAGAACGAAAGAAAGCACAGAGCCCCAGATTTTATGTTGTCCTGGAGAGCTTGCAGAGCACTGGGGAAAGGCAGGCAGAGAATTCCCTGCTAGCACCTTCTCTGTGCTTGGGAAGCAGAAGTGTTCACATTGCTTGGCAGAATCGCTTTTGTGCAGAAAACAGTAACACTTGTTCAGAACGAAAGAAAGCACAGAGCCCCAGATTTGCTGTTGTCCTGGAGAGCTTGCAGAGCACTGGGGAAAGGCAGGCAGAGAATTCCCTGCTAGCACCTTCTCTGTGCCTGGGAAGCAGAAGTGTTCACATTGCTTCGCAGAATCGCTTTTGTGCAGAAAACAGTAACACTTGTTCAGAACGAAAGAAAGCACAGAGCCCCAGATTTTATGTTGTCCTGGAGAGCTTGCAGAGCACTGGGGAAAGGCAGGCAGAGAATTCCCTGCTAGCACCTTCTCTGTGCCTGTTCACTTTGCTTCGCAGAATCGCTTTTGTGCAGAAAACAGTAACACTTGTTCAGAACGAAAGAAAGCACAGAGCCCCAGATTTTATGTTGTCCTGGAGAGCTTGCAGAGCACTGGGGAAAGGCAGGCAGAGAATTCCCTGCTAGCACCTTCTCTGTGCCTGGGAAGCAGAAGTGTTCACATTGCTTCGCAGAATCGCTTTTGTGCAGAAAACAGTAACACTTGTTCAGAACGAAAGAAAGCACAGAACCCCAGATTTTATGTTGTCCTGGAGAGCTTGCAGAGCACTGGGGAAAGGCAGGCAGAGAATTCCCTGCTAGCACCTTCTCTGTGCCTGTTCACTTTGCTTCGCAGAATCGCTTTTGTGCAGAAAACAGTAACACTTGTTCAGAACGAAAGAAAGCACAGAGCCCCAGATTTTATGTTGTCCTGGAGAGCTTGCAGAGCACTGGGGAAAGGCAGGCAGAGAATTCCCTGCTAGCACCTTCTCTGTGCCTGGGAAGCACAAGTGTTCACATTGCTTCGCAGAATCGCTTTTGTGCAGAAAACACTAACACTTGTTCAGAACGAAAGAAAGCACAGAACCCCAGATTTTATGTTGTCCTGGAGAGCTTGCAGAGCACTGGGGAAAGGCAGGCAGAGAATTCCCTGCTAGCACCTTCTCTGTGCCTGTTCACTTTGCTTCGCAGAATCGCTTTTGTGCAGAAAACAGTAACACTTGTTCAGAACGAAAGAAAGCACAGAGCCCCAGATTTGCTGTTGTCCTGGAGAGCTTGCAGAGCACTGGGGAAAGGCAGGCAGAGAATTCCCTGCTAGCACCTTCTCTGTGCCTGGGAAGCAGAAGTGTTCACATTGCTTCGCAGAATCGCTTTTGTGCAGAAAACAGTAACACTTGTTCAGAACGAAAGAAAGCACAGAGCCCCAGATTTTATGTTGTCCTGGAGAGCTTGCAGAGCACTGGGGAAAGGCAGGCAGAGAATTCCCTGCTAGCACCTTCTCTGTGCCTGTTCACTTTGCTTCGCAGAATCGCTTTTGTGCAGAAAACAGTAACACTTGTTCAGAACGAAAGAAAGCACAGAGCCCCAGATTTTATGTTGTCCTGGAGAGCTTGCAGAGCACTGGGGAAAGGCAGGCAGAGAATTCCCTGCTAGCACCTTCTCTGTGCCTGGGAAGCAGAAGTGTTCACATTGCTTCGCAGAATCGCTTTTGTGCAGAAAACAGTAACGCTTGTTCAGAACGAAAGAAATCACAGAGCCCCAGATTTGCTGTTGTCCTGGAGAGCTTGCAGAGCACTGGGGAAAGGCAGGCAGAGAATTCCCTGCTAGCACCTTCTCTGTGCCTGGGAAGCACAAGTGTTCATATTGCTTCGCAGAATCGCTTTTGTGCAGAAAACAGTAACACTTGTTCAGAACGAAAGAAAGCACAGAGCCCCAGATTTTATGTTGTCCTGGAGAGCTTGCAGAGCACTGGGGAAAGGCAGGCAGAGAATTCCCTGCTAGCACCTTCTCTGTGCCTGGGAAGCACAAGTGTTCATATTGCTTGGCAGAATCGCTTTTGTGCAGAAAACAGTAACACTTGTTCAGAACGAAAGAAAGCACAGAGCCCCAGATTTTATGTTGTCCTGGAGAGCTTGCAGAGCACTGGGGAAAGGCAGGCAGAGAATTCCCTGCTAGCACCTTCTCTGTGCCTGTTCACATTGCTTGGCAGAATCGCTTTTGTGCAGAAAACAGTAACGCTTGTTCAGAACGAAAGAAAGCACAGAGCCCCAGATTTTATGTTGTCCTGGAGAGCTTGCAGAGCACTGGGGAAAGGCAGGCAGAGAATTCCCTGCTAGCACCTTCTCTGTGCTTGGGAAGCAGAAGTGTTCACATTGCTTGGCAGAATCGCTTTTGTGCAGAAAACAGTAACACTTGTTCAGAACGAAAGAAAGCACAGAGCCCCAGATTTGCTGTTGTCCTGGAGAGCTTGCAGAGCACTGGGGAAAGGCAGGCAGAGAATTCCCTGCTAGCACCTTCTCTGTGCCTGGGAAGCAGAAGTGTTCACATTGCTTCGCAGAATCGCTTTTGTGCAGAAAACAGTAACACTTGTTCAGAACGAAAGAAAGCACAGAGCCCCAGATTTTATGTTGTCCTGGAGAGCTTGCAGAGCACTGGGGAAAGGCAGGCAGAGAATTCCCTGCTAGCACCTTCTCTGTGCCTGTTCACTTTGCTTCGCAGAATCGCTTTTGTGCAGAAAACAGTAACACTTGTTCAGAACGAAAGAAAGCACAGAGCCCCAGATTTTATGTTGTCCTGGAGAGCTTGCAGAGCACTGGGGAAAGGCAGGCAGAGAATTCCCTGCTAGCACCTTCTCTGTGCCTGGGAAGCAGAAGTGTTCACATTGCTTCGCAGAATCGCTTTTGTGCAGAAAACACTAACACTTGTTCAGAACGAAAGAAAGCACAGAACCCCAGATTTTATGTTGTCCTGGAGAGCTTGCAGAGCACTGAGGAAAGGCAGGCAGAGAATTCCCTGCTAGCACCTTCTCTGTGCCTGTTCACTTTGCTTCGCAGAATCGCTTTTGTGCAGAAAACAGTAACACTTGTTCAGAACGAAAGAAAGCACAGAGCCCCAGATTTGCTGTTGTCCTGGAGAGCTTGCAGAGCACTGGGGAAAGGCAGGCAGAGAATTCCCTGCTAGCACCTTCTCTGTGCCTGGGAAGCACAAGTGTTCACATTGCTTCGCAGAATCGCTTTTGTGCAGAAAACAGGAACTGTTGTTCAGAACGAAAGAAAGCACAGAGCCCCAGATTTTATGTTGTCCTGGAGAGCTTGCAGAGCACTGGGGAAAGGCAGGCAGAGAATTCCCTGCTAGCACCTTCTCTGTGCCTGGGAAGCACAAGTGTTCACATTGCTTGGCAGAATCGCTTTTGTGCAGAAAACAGTAACACTTGTTCAGAACGAAAGAAAGCACAGAGCCCCAGATTTTATGTTGTCCTGGAGAGCTTGCAGAGCACTGGGGAAAGGCAGGCAGAGAATTCCCTGCTAGCACCTTCTCTGTGCCTGGGAAGCACAAGTGTTCACATTGCTTCGCAGAATCGCTTTTGTGCAGAAAACAGTAACACTTGTTCAGAACGAAAGAAAGCACAGAGCCCCAGATTTGCTGTTGTCCTGGAGAGCTTGCAGAGCACTGGGGAAAGGCAGGCAGAGAATTCCCTGCTAGCACCTTCTCTGTGCCTGGGAAGCAGAAGTGTTCACATTGCTTCGCAGAATCGCTTTTGTGCAGAAAACAGTAACACTTGTTCAGAACGAAAGAAAGCACAGAACCCCAGATTTTATGTTGTCCTGGAGAGCTTGCAGAGCACTGAGGAAAGGCAGGCAGAGAATTCCCTGCTAGCACCTTCTCTGTGCCTGTTCACATTGCTTCGCAGAATCGCTGTTGTGCAGAAAACAGTAACACTTGTTCAGAACGAAAGAAAGCACAGAGCCCCAGATTTTATGTTGTCCTGGAGAGCTTGCAGAGCACTGGGGAAAGGCAGGCAGAGAATTCCCTGCTAGCACCTTCTCTGTGCCTGGGAAGCAGAAGTGTTCACATTGCTTCGCAGAATCGCTTTTGTGCAGAAAACAGTAACACTTGTTCAGAACGAAAGAAAGCACAGAGCCCCAGATTTTATGTTGTCCTGGAGAGCTTGCAGAGCACTGGGGAAAGGCAGGCAGAGAATTCCCTGCTAGCACCTTCTCTGTGCCTGGGAAGCAGAAGTGTTCACATTGCTTGGCAGAATCGCTTTTGTGCAGAAAACAGTAACACTTGTTCAGAACGAAAGAAAGCACAGAGCCCCAGATTTGCTGTTGTCCTGGAGAGCTTGCAGAGCACTGGGGAAAGGCAGGCAGAGAATTCCCTGCTAGCACCTTCTCTGTGCCTGGGAAGCACAAGTGTTCATATTGCTTCGCAGAATCGCTTTTGTGCAGAAAACAGTAACACTTGTTCAGAACGAAAGAAAGCACAGAGCCCCAGATTTTATGTTGTCCTGGAGAGCTTGCAGAGCACTGGGGAAAGGCAGGCAGAGAATTCCCTGCTAGCACCTTCTCTGTGCCTGGGAAGCACAAGTGTTCACATTGCTTGGCAGAATCGCTTTTGTGCAGAAAACAGTAACACTTGTTCAGAACGAAAGAAAGCACAGAACCCCAGATTTTATGTTGTCCTGGAGAGCTTGCAGAGCACTGAGGAAAGGCAGGCAGAGAATTCCCTGCTAGCACCTTCTCTGTGCCTGTTCACTTTGCTTCGCAGAATCGCTTTTGTGCAGAAAACAGTAACACTTGTTCAGAACGAAAGAAAGCACAGAGCCCCAGATTTGCTGTTGTCCTGGAGAGCTTGCAGAGCACTGGGGAAAGGCAGGCAGAGAATTCCCTGCTAGCACCTTCTCTGTGCCTGGGAAGCACAAGTGTTCACATTGCTTGGCAGAATCGCTTTTGTGCAGAAAACAGTAACACTTGTTCAGAACGAAAGAAAGCACAGAGCCCCAGATTTTATGTTGTCCTGGAGAGCTTGCAGAGCACTGGGGAAAGGCAGGCAGAGAATTCCCTGCTAGCACCTTCTCTGTGCCTGGGAAGCACAAGTGTTCACATTGCTTCGCAGAATCGCTTTTGTGCAGAAAACAGTAACACTTGTTCAGAACGAAAGAAAGCACAGAGCCCCAGATTTGCTGTTGTCCTGGAGAGCTTGCAGAGCACTGGGGAAAGGCAGGCAGAGAATTCCCTGCTAGCACCTTCTCTGTGCCTGGGAAGCAGAAGTGTTCACATTGCTTCGCAGAATCGCTTTTGTGCAGAAAACAGTAACACTTGTTCAGAACGAAAGAAAGCACAGAACCCCAGATTTTATGTTGTCCTGGAGAGCTTGCAGAGCACTGAGGAAAGGCAGGCAGAGAATTCCCTGCTAGCACCTTCTCTGTGCCTGTTCACTTTGCTTCGCAGAATCGCTTTTGTGCAGAAAACAGTAACACTTGTTCAGAACGAAAGAAAGCACAGAGCCCCAGATTTTATGTTGTCCTGGAGAGCTTGCAGAGCACTGGGGAAAGGCAGGCAGAGAATTCCCTGCTAGCACCTTCTCTGTGCCTGGGAAGCACAAGTGTTCACATTGCTTCGCAGAATCGCTTTTGTGCAGAAAACAGTAACACTTGTTCAGAACGAAAGAAAGCACAGAGCCCCAGATTTTATGTTGTCCTGGAGAGCTTGCAGAGCACTGGGGAAAGGCAGGCAGAGAATTCCCTGCTAGCACCTTCTCTGTGTCTGGGAAGCAGAAGTGTTCACATTGCTTCGCAGAATCGCTTTTGTGCAGAAAACAGTAACACTTGTTCAGAACGAAAGAAAGCACAGAGCCCCAGATTTTATGTTGTCCTGGAGAGCTTGCAGAGCACTGGGGAAAGGCAGGCAGAGAATTCCCTGCTAGCACCTTCTCTGTGCCTGTTCACTTTGCTTCGCAGAATCGCTTTTGTGCAGAAAACAGTAACACTTGTTCAGAACGAAAGAAAGCACAGAGCCCCAGATTTGCTGTTGTCCTGGAGAGCTTGCAGAGCACTGGGGAAAGGCAGGCAGAGAATTCCCTGCTAGCACCTTCTCTGTGCCTGGGAAGCACAAGTGTTCACATTGCTTCGCAGAATCGCTTTTGTGCAGAAAACAGGAACTGTTGTTCAGAACGAAAGAAAGCACAGAGCCCCAGATTTTATGTTGTCCTGGAGAGCTTGCAGAGCACTGGGGAAAGGCAGGCAGAGAATTCCCTGCTAGCACCTTCTCTGTGCCTGGGAAGCAGAAGTGTTCACATTGCTTTGCAGAATCGCTTTTGTGCAGAAAACAGTAACACTTGTTCAGAACGAAAGAAAGCACAGAGCCCCAGATTTTATGTTGTCCTGGAGAGCTTGCAGAGCACTGGGGAAAGGCAGGCAGAGAATTCCCTGCTAGCACCTTCTCTGTGCCTGGGAAGCACAAGTGTTCACATTGCTTCGCAGAATCGCTTTTGTGCAGAAAACAGTAACACTTGTTCAGAACGAAAGAAAGCACAGAGCCCCAGATTTGCTGTTGTCCTGGAGAGCTTGCAGAGCACTGGGGAAAGGCAGGCAGAGAATTCCCTGCTAGCACCTTCTCTGTGCCTGGGAAGCAGAAGTGTTCACATTGCTTCGCAGAATCGCTTTTGTGCAGAAAACAGTAACACTTGTTCAGAACGAAAGAAAGCACAGAACCCCAGATTTTATGTTGTCCTGGAGAGCTTGCAGAGCACTGAGGAAAGGCAGGCAGAGAATTCCCTGCTAGCACCTTCTCTGTGCCTGTTCACTTTGCTTCGCAGAATCGCTTTTGTGCAGAAAACAGTAACACTTGTTCAGAACGAAAGAAAGCACAGAGCCCCAGATTTTATGTTGTCCTGGAGAGCTTGCAGAGCACTGGGGAAAGGCAGGCAGAGAATTCCCTGCTAGCACCTTCTCTGTGCCTGGGAAGCACAAGTGTTCACATTGCTTCGCAGAATCGCTTTTGTGCAGAAAACAGTAACACTTGTTCAGAACGAAAGAAAGCACAGAGACCCAGATTTTATGTTGTCCTGGAGAGCTTGCAGAGCACTGGGGAAAGGCAGGCAGAGAATTCCCTGCTAGCACCTTCTCTGTGCCTGGGAAGCACAAGTGTTCACATTGCTTCGCAGAATCGCTTTTGTGCAGAAAACAGTAACACTTGTTCAGAACGAAAGAAAGCACAGAGCCCCAGATTTTATGTTGTCCTGGAGAGCTTGCAGAGCACTGGGGAAAGGCAGGCAGAGAATTCCCTGCTAGCACCTTCTCTGTGCCTGGGAAGCACAAGTGTTCACATTGCTTCGCAGAATCGCTTTTGTGCAGAAAACAGTAACACTTGTTCAGAACGAAAGAAAGCACAGAGCCCCAGATTTGCTGTTGTCCTGGAGAGCTTGCAGAGCACTGGGGAAAGGCAGGCAGAGAATTCCCTGCTAGCACCTTCTCTGTGTCTGGGAAGCAGAAGTGTTCACATTGCTTCGCAGAATCGCTTTTGTGCAGAAAACAGTAACACTTGTTCAGAACGAAAGAAAGCACAGAGCCCCAGATTTGCTGTTGTCCTGGAGAGCTTGCAGAGCACTGGGGAAAGGCAGGCAGAGAATTCCCTGCTAGCACCTTCTCTGTGCCTGTTCACATTGCTTCGCAGAATCGCTTTTGTGCAGAAAACAGTAACACTTGTTCAGAACGAAAGAAAGCACAGAGCCCCAGATTTTATGTTGTCCTGGAGAGCTTGCAGAGCACTGGGGAAAGGCAGGCAGAGAATTCCCTGCTAGCACCTTCTCTGTGCTTGGGAAGCAGAAGTGTTCACATTGCTTCGCAGAATCGCTTTTGTGCAGAAAACAGTAACACTTGTTCAGAACGAAAGAAAGCACAGAGCCCCAGATTTTATGTTGTCCTGGAGAGCTTGCAGAGCACTGGGGAAAGGCAGGCAGAGAATTCCCTGCTAGCACCTTCTCTGTGCCTGGGAAGCAGAAGTGTTCACATTGCTTCGCAGAATCGCTTTTGTGCAGAAAACAGTAACGCTTGTTCAGAACGAAAGAAAGCACAGAGCCCCAGATTTTATGTTGTCCTGGAGAGCTTGCAGAGCACTGGGGAAAGGCAGGCAGAGAATTCCCTGCTAGCACCTTCTCTGTGCCTGTTCACATTGCTTGGCAGAATCGCTTTTGTGCAGAAAACAGTAACACTTGTTCAGAACGAAAGAAAGCACAGAGCCCCAGATTTTATGTTGTCCTGGAGAGCTTGCAGAGCACTGGGGAAAGGCAGGCAGAGAATTCCCTGCTAGCACCTTCTCCGTGCCTGGGAAGCAGAAGTGTTCACATTGCTTCGCAGAATCGCTTTTGTGCAGAAAACACTAACACTTGTTCAGAACGAAAGAAAGCACAGAACCCCAGATTTTATGTTGTCCTGGAGAGCTTGCAGAGCACTGAGGAAAGGCAGGCAGAGAATTCCCTGCTAGCACCTTCTCTGTGCCTGTTCACTTTGCTTCGCAGAATCGCTTTTGTGCAGAAAACAGTAACACTTGTTCAGAACGAAAGAAAGCACAGAGCCCCAGATTTTATGTTGTCCTGGAGAGCTTGCAGAGCACTGGGGAAAGGCAGGCAGAGAATTCCCTGCTAGCACCTTCTCTGTGCCTGGGAAGCACAAGTGTTCACATTGCTTCGCAGAATCGCTTTTGTGCAGAAAACAGTAACACTTGTTCAGAACGAAAGAAAGCACAGAGCCCCAGATTTTATGTTGTCCTGGAGAGCTTGCAGAGCACTGGGGAAAGGCAGGCAGAGAATTCCCTGCTAGCACCTTCTCTGTGTCTGGGAAGCAGAAGTGTTCACATTGCTTCGCAGAATCGCTTTTGTGCAGAAAACAGTAACACTTGTTCAGAACGAAAGAAAGCACAGAGCCCCAGATTTGCTGTTGTCCTGGAGAGCTTGCAGAGCACTGGGGAAAGGCAGGCAGAGAATTCCCTGCTAGCACCTTCTCTGTGCCTGTTCACATTGCTTCGCAGAATCGCTTTTGTGCAGAAAACAGTAACACTTGTTCAGAACGAAAGAAAGCACAGAGCCCCAGATTTGCTGTTGTCCTGGAGAGCTTGCAGAGCACTGGGGAAAGGCAGGCAGAGAATTCCCTGCTAGCACCTTCTCTGTGTCTGGGAAGCAGAAGTGTTCACATTGCTTCGCAGAATCGCTTTTGTGCAGAAAACAGTAACACTTGTTCAGAACGAAAGAAAGCACAGAGCCCCAGATTTGCTGTTGTCCTGGAGAGCTTGCAGAGCACTGGGGAAAGGCAGGCAGAGAATTCCCTGCTAGCACCTTCTCTGTGCCTGTTCACATTGCTTCGCAGAATCGCTTTTGTGCAGAAAACAGTAACACTTGTTCAGAACGAAAGAAAGCACAGAGCCCCAGATTTTATGTTGTCCTGGAGAGCTTGCAGAGCACTGGGGAAAGGCAGGCAGAGAATTCCCTGCTAGCACCTTCTCTGTGCTTGGGAAGCAGAAGTGTTCACATTGCTTCGCAGAATCGCTTTTGTGCAGAAAACAGTAACACTTGTTCAGAACGAAAGAAAGCACAGAGCCCCAGATTTTATGTTGTCCTGGAGAGCTTGCAGAGCACTGGGGAAAGGCAGGCAGAGAATTCCCTGCTAGCACCTTCTCTGTGCCTGGGAAGCAGAAGTGTTCACATTGCTTCGCAGAATCGCTTTTGTGCAGAAAACAGTAACGCTTGTTCAGAACGAAAGAAAGCACAGAGCCCCAGATTTTATGTTGTCCTGGAGAGCTTGCAGAGCACTGGGGAAAGGCAGGCAGAGAATTCCCTGCTAGCACCTTCTCTGTGCCTGTTCACATTGCTTGGCAGAATCGCTTTTGTGCAGAAAACAGTAACACTTGTTCAGAACGAAAGAAAGCACAGAGCCCCAGATTTTATGTTGTCCTGGAGAGCTTGCAGAGCACTGGGGAAAGGCAGGCAGAGAATTCCCTGCTAGCACCTTCTCTGTGTCTGGGAAGCAGAAGTGTTCACATTGCTTCGCAGAATCGCTTTTGTGCAGAAAACAGTAACGCTTGTTCAGAACGAAAGAAAGCACAGAGCCCCAGATTTTATGTTGTCCTGGAGAGCTTGCAGAGCACTGGGGAAAGGCAGGCAGAGAATTCCCTGCTAGCACCTTCTCTGTGCCTGTTCACATTGCTTGGCAGAATCGCTTTTGTGCAGAAAACAGTAACACTTGTTCAGAACGAAAGAAAGCACAGAGCCCCAGATTTTATGTTGTCCTGGAGAGCTTGCAGAGCACTGGGGAAAGGCAGGCAGAGAATTCCCTGCTAGCACCTTCTCTGTGCCTGGGAAGCACAAGTGTTCACATTGCTTCGCAGAATCGCTTTTGTGCAGAAAACAGTAACACTTGTTCAGAACGAAAGAAAGCACAGAGCCCCAGATTTTATGTTGTCCTGGAGAGCTTGCAGAGCACTGGGGAAAGGCAGGCAGAGAATTCCCTGCTAGCACCTTCTCTGTGTCTGGGAAGCAGAAGTGTTCACATTGCTTCGCAGAATCGCTTTTGTGCAGAAAACAGTAACACTTGTTCAGAACGAAAGAAAGCACAGAGCCCCAGATTTGCTGTTGTCCTGGAGAGCTTGCAGAGCACTGGGGAAAGGCAGGCAGAGAATTCCCTGCTAGCACCTTCTCTGTGCCTGTTCACATTGCTTCGCAGAATCGCTTTTGTGCAGAAAACAGTAACACTTGTTCAGAACGAAAGAAAGCACAGAGCCCCAGATTTTATGTTGTCCTGGAGAGCTTGCAGAGCACTGGGGAAAGGCAGGCAGAGAATTCCCTGCTAGCACCTTCTCCGTGCCTGGGAAGCAGAAGTGTTCACATTGCTTCGCAGAATCGCTTTTGTGCAGAAAACACTAACACTTGTTCAGAACGAAAGAAAGCACAGAACCCCAGATTTTATGTTGTCCTGGAGAGCTTGCAGAGCACTGAGGAAAGGCAGGCAGAGAATTCCCTGCTAGCACCTTCTCTGTGCCTGTTCACTTTGCTTCGCAGAATCGCTTTTGTGCAGAAAACAGTAACACTTGTTCAGAACGAAAGAAAGCACAGAGCCCCAGATTTTATGTTGTCCTGGAGAGCTTGCAGAGCACTGGGGAAAGGCAGGCAGAGAATTCCCTGCTAGCACCTTCTCTGTGCCTGGGAAGCACAAGTGTTCACATTGCTTCGCAGAATCGCTTTTGTGCAGAAAACAGTAACGCTTGTTCAGAACGAAAGAAAGCACAGAGCCCCAGATTTTATGTTGTCCTGGAGAGCTTGCAGAGCACTGGGGAAAGGCAGGCAGAGAATTCCCTGCTAGCACCTTCTCTGTGCCTGTTCACATTGCTTGGCAGAATCGCTTTTGTGCAGAAAACAGTAACACTTGTTCAGAACGAAAGAAAGCACAGAGCCCCAGATTTTATGTTGTCCTGGAGAGCTTGCAGAGCACTGGGGAAAGGCAGGCAGAGAATTCCCTGCTAGCACCTTCTCCGTGCCTGGGAAGCAGAAGTGTTCACATTGCTTCGCAGAATCGCTTTTGTGCAGAAAACACTAACACTTGTTCAGAACGAAAGAAAGCACAGAACCCCAGATTTTATGTTGTCCTGGAGAGCTTGCAGAGCACTGAGGAAAGGCAGGCAGAGAATTCCCTGCTAGCACCTTCTCTGTGCCTGTTCACTTTGCTTCGCAGAATCGCTTTTGTGCAGAAAACAGTAACACTTGTTCAGAACGAAAGAAAGCACAGAGCCCCAGATTTTATGTTGTCCTGGAGAGCTTGCAGAGCACTGGGGAAAGGCAGGCAGAGAATTCCCTGCTAGCACCTTCTCTGTGCCTGGGAAGCACAAGTGTTCACATTGCTTCGCAGAATCGCTTTTGTGCAGAAAACAGTAACACTTGTTCAGAACGAAAGAAAGCACAGAGCCCCAGATTTGCTGTTGTCCTGGAGAGCTTGCAGAGCACTGGGGAAAGGCAGGCAGAGAATTCCCTGCTAGCACCTTCTCTGTGCCTGGGAAGCACAAGTGTTCACATTGCTTCGCAGAATCGCTTTTGTGCAGAAAACAGTAACACTTGTTCAGAACGAAAGAAAGCACAGAGCCCCAGATTTGCTGTTGTCCTGGAGAGCTTGCAGAGCACTGGGGAAAGGCAGGCAGAGA